>NC_092235.1:55712807-55782807 GCF_036320965.1 Panulirus ornatus | reverse complement strand
AGGATCTTTTAACGTGGAGTTTCAAGACTGTGTGCAAGGAGGTGTTCTGACGCTACGAGATGGGGCGGGATGTGTGCGTGTGTGTGTGTGTGTGTGTGTGTGTGTGTGTGTGTGTGTGTGTGTGTGTGTTATTTGGTTCGATAATTCCTCTCTCTCGGTTTTCGAAATGACATTAAAATCTTCAGGAGTGTACTACTGTATTATACACTTTCGTTTCGCTAATTACGCTCTCTGTTTCACACGGGTCGACGTGCAACACAGAACAGAAAGAACGTAACCAGATTGAACGCTGACACACGTGCACTTTGAACGCGATGAATGATTCTCTTTGGCATGGTCGCAAATTATCATCATTTTGTGATTAGAACGAAAAACCGATTCTCATTTTCTCTTCTAACATTTACCGTTACTCGTGAGTAGGGGATAAAAAATAAATGAAAAAAAAGTCTTGTAATTATGGTCACTGGACGAATTATATAAATGCATTTACTGTTCATATTTTCCAGCAACAAATATTACATTTGAGGTGCGATGGCTGCGAGCGGGGGTCGGAATTTAGATATGGCAAAATTCTGCTGACGTAACAGGTGTTCGGGGAGCTGCTTGCTGCCCTTGTTGGAGATATCGCTCTCCAGATGTCACAAATGAAGAGCCTCCTGAGTGTGACTGAAGACACTTTATGAGCATACGAACAAATCATCGTCCACCTTTGTAACACACGAAAATCTCCAAGAAAAACATTATGTATATATATATATATATATATATATATATATATATATATATATATATATATATATGTAAAATGACCGTCGACGTATAGCAACATTTCCTATTCAATTTTCGCTTCCCTGCGCCCCTCTGCTTATTCAACACAGGGAAAGAAGGAGAGAAAGAAAGAAAAGAAAAATGAAATCACAGATAAATCATACCCGTACTGTAAAATAAGTTGCCGGAGAGAGGATTTTTCGCCCCATCCACTGCATCCATTTCCAGCCCTGTGGGATTCCGGGGGAAAAGAGAGGGTGGACAGGGAGAGAGGAAGAGAGGGAGGGAGAGGAAATGAGCGAGGGAGTGAGCGAGCCCGGAGCCCATAGCCCCTAGACACAGAGAGAGAGAGAGAGAGAGAGAGAGAGAGAGAGAGAGAGAGAGAGAGAGAGAGAGAGAGAGAGAGAGAGAGAGAGAGAGTGTGTGTATGTGTCCACAAATGTAACAGCCTTGTCGCAGGCAACGACTGTACAGGAACATGGGGGGGGGGGGGGGGGGGGGCGCACACATACAGCAGACACCTCCCCTCCCGCACCCCCCCCCCCCCACACACACACACATAAGCCCATTAGCCCACGTCCGAAAAACGTGATCCTTTTAATCGCACATTCCAGGTGGGATTAGATCTGAAACGTTTGTGTGTCCGAGGGGTGAGCCGTCTTTCACTCCGGCTAGTCCAGCCAGGCCGGTGCAGCTCCACTGGAAAAACACATTAAATGATTAGTGGGAGGAAAAAAAAATAATGGGGAGGAGGGGTCGGGTTGCGTTATGGGGGAGGAGGAGGAGGAGGAGGAAGCCATGTGTTTAGGTCTAATGCCAATGGGTAGATCTGGGATATGCTAAAATTCCGACAATATATATATATATATATATATATATATATATATATATATATATATAGGGGATAGGGGAGAAAGAATACTTCCCACGTATTCCCTGCGTGTCGTAGAAGGCGACTAAAAGGGGAGGGAGCGGGTGGCTGGAAATCCTCCCCTCTCTTTTTTTTTTAATTTTCCAAAAGAAGGAACAGAGAAGGGGGTCAGGTGAGGATATTCCCTCAGAGGCCCAGTCCTCTGCTCTTAACGCTACCTCGCTAACTCGGGAAATGGCGAATAGTATAAAAAAAAAAATATATATATATATATTGGAGCGATGTGGTATACCGGGGTTGACGTGCTGTCAGTGGATTGAATCAAGGCATGTGAAGCGTCTGGGGTAAACCATGGAAAGCTGTGTAGGTATGTATATTTGCGTGTGTGGACGTATGTATATACATGTGTATGGGGGGGGGGTTGGGCCATTTCTTTCGTCTGTTTCCTTGCGCTACCTCGCAAACGCGGGAGACAGCGACAAAGTATAAAAAAAAAAAAAAAAATATATATATATATATATATATATATATATATATATATATATATATATATATTATGTGTGTGTGTGTGTGTGTGTGTGTGTGTGTGTGTGAGTGTCTGGAACTGTTACCCTTTCCTGATATTGCTCTCCACATGACATAAATGATGTACCCAGTAATTGACACTAGAGGCAATTTGTGAGCAGGATTGACCAGAGAGCCGGAGGTGGGTGGGGAAGCCAGGAGAGGCAGAGGGGAAGGTGAGGGGAGAGTGTGAGAGAGAGGGGTAAACATTCTCTACATTAACTGAATGTTTTGAATTATTTACGTTCTGGGTCGTGTACTGTGGCTAGCTGGCTGGCTGGGTGTGGGATGATGGTTTCTGATGTGTAGCTTTCTCTATGCTTACACACAAACACACACACACAAACACAAAAAAACAAACAAACACACACACACACACACACACACACACACACACACACACACACACACACACACATGCACACACATGCACACACATATATGTGTGTGTGTATGTGTGTGTGTGTGGCATGAATGTGTATATTCACTTCCTCTTACACACACACACACACACACACACACATATGCACACACACACATGCACACACACACACATATATGTGTGTGTGTATGTGTGTGTGTGTGGCATGAATGTGTATATTCACTTCCTCTTATACACACACACACACACACACCAGCACACAGGGCTTATTGGGCGGGGATTGTCCCAGGCAATTGAATGCACCTGTCAGAACAGTTGCCAACTAGCATATCTTAGTCACCACACCGTTGCCAGAGTTCAGGATTATTTGCCATCTTCAATGAGACGCAGATGTACTAATTATTCGTCGTTTTTTTTTTTTTCTATGATTAGGTCAGAGAAAGTCGTTGGATCAGATGGACGATCCATCGTTGGCAATTTGCTACGATCGGGCGTGACCAGCGCTTCATCCTGTGGAGTCTGCATCTCGGTACGGCAGCCGGAAGGAACCTAATTTACCCCCCGGCGAGGTGCCACTGGGGGAATACTAGACGGAGGACCTAATTCACCCCAATTTACCCCCTAGTGAGCCGTGTATGCAACGTTTTAGATTCCCGACATTAGTGCAGCGCCACCACGCCGGCCGGAGACCAGCCAAGCCGGAACAAGCAATTAGTCTCCTCTGGCCCCAGCGTTACGCTCATGGGGCGAGGAAATTAACTTGCGAGAGGAACCACTTCGTTATGTCGTGTTGAGGAGGGAGGAGGAAGAGGAGGAAGAGAGAGGGGGGCCATGCTGCTATGTTGTAGGGCGTGGTGCTATGTTGGAGTGCGTGGGGGTGGAAGGGGGATGTGGGGGAGAGAGAAGAAGGGCGTGGTATTATGTTAGAGGTGAAGGAGATGAGGCAATGTCGGAGTAAAACGAGGTGATGCTGTGATGGAGAAGGAGGGACGTGTGGTGGACGGAAGTGCTGTGTTGGAGAGAAAGGTGCTGTGGTGGAGGGGAAGCGGCTGTGGTGGTACAAGAGAGAACTGTGGTAAAAGAGAGCACTGCTGTGACGGTGAAGCTGTTCCTGTGTGGTTAAGGAACAGTCACTGTGTTGTAGGAGGAGAGAGTGGGTGTTTGTGTGGAGGGAGAGTTTACCGCAGAGAAGAGGTACTGGAGCTTTGATAAAGGGAGGGGTTCGATGGTGACAGGGAGAGTGTGCTGTGATAGAGACGTTGGGGGGGTGTTCTGCTAGTGGGACTGGCTGCTCTGCAGTATAACACACCAGTAACCAGAGCAATGAGGATAACACTGCAGCCATCAGACAATAATGCAACACTGACGTAAATCAGCCACGAGACAACGTAACAATATATACGAGAGCAAAACGGAGGCTATAAGTAACGAAGATCATACTGACTTATGTCAACCTAAGCACCACGAGGCTCCGCCTCCTGAGTACGTTGGCGTAACCTTTAACCTGATCCATATGGGCAAGGTCAAAGGCCACAGTTATACCTACGGGTTATACCATCGTGTGATCAAGGGTGGTACCTTCGTGTTCAAGGAAGATAGAATGCTTTTAGACACTAAGAGTAGTTCTCGTACATTTACATTAATGCTGCGGAGATATGAATTTCATTAAGGACTCTTTCCAGTGATGTTGGGCAGTGATGTAGCAAGCGCTATATAGTCCAGAGGTCTGGAAGAGTTATAGTCTAGGGACCACACGTGTACATGTAAGGTATCCAACCTTCCGTCTTATCAGAGACAGAACGAAGGTCGAAGGTCGTAACGTCGCTAAGGGTCGTGCTGTCAAGCTCAAAGGGACAAATATTTTTTGGGGAGGAAAACTCTGGCCTTTATGAAAAAAACAAAAGACAAAACAAAACTGTCCAATCCTCAGTGCAGTGAATTCTTTATTCTACAAATTGTTGTTTCAAGGCGAAAATTATATAACATCATCATCACCACCCACTTAAGATTAACTATCTAATGCCACAATATCTTTTATATTCTTTTCAAAAATTGTATAACACCATCATCACCACCCACTTAAGATTAAGTATCTAATGCCACAATATCTTTTATATTCTTTTCAAAAATTGTATAACACCATCATCATCACCCACTTAAGATTAAGTATCTAATGCCACAATATCTTTTATCTTTTTTTCAAAAATTGTATAAAACCATCCTCATCATCCACTTATAATACGAATATGTATCTCATGCCACGATATCTTTTGATCTATTCTCTTTTTTTCTTTTTTTTTTTTGTACATCACTTGTGTTTCTTAGTTGTTGTGACCAGACTTGAAGAAGTATACTCTAGTTTTGGTATGTATGTCTTTCGTCCATGAACTTGAATGCAGTTCTAACACAGATCCACCAGCAGTCATTTCGTCTCTTTATCTACCTACTAACTACGATGGGACGCTGGCGACAAAATAAGGGAAGATGTCGACTCACAAGTGCTAGTTAAAAAGATAAATAAAGATATCGTGGAATTAAATACATATTCAGTGAGACAGTTCTTGATGAAGTAATATTAATAATCTACACTTCTGAAGTTGAAGACAGTGTTCTAATCTTTACTAAATCGTACGTTATCCGTCGTCTCAATTTTCTAAAACATATCCTTGCAGATAATCCCCGTTTTCTTTACATTCTCTTCTCTATCATCAACATGGAAGACGTTATTGTCTTTATCGTCGGACTTCCTAAACACTCCGTCAATTAACATGAATACATCAGTCTTTCACGGCGATGCCCCAGGCTCATATGAGACATGTATCTCATTCCTCTGCATCATGAGAGACTACGTCGCTAATCATTTCCATAATGCGCACCCACTACGCGAGGGAGGTTTGCGAAGCGTCCACCACATCGCCCGGAGTATGTATGATATATCGAGCCTATTGAACTCTGCCACACCGTCAGGCCAAACAGAATTAAGCCACTTTAATAGGCATGATTAGTTTGCGGCTCGCTCTTTCCGTAAACATCATTAAGCGTTTTAGTACGACGACAAGACCCTTGAGTACGACTATAAGACCCTTGAACAAGAAGGTTTGAACCTTGGGCATGATGTCTTGGCCTTACACTTTCTTTTTCTTACCTGATGCTTAAAGCGTCTTAAGATCAAGAGACCGAGACATCATATCCAAGGGTCGTACCACCATGCTAAAAGGTCGTACCATCGTGCTGAAGGGTCGTCTTTACCCCCACAGTCGTCTTCATAACCCTGAATTAGCCGTACTAGTAGATACGCCGGTTTTACTCGTCGACTCCTGTAGAAGGTGTTACAGGAGCGTCAACGACAGACTCCACGGTGCTCCCCAGCGTATTAGATGTATGGCCTTAACGGTGATAAACGTTATGCTGCCAGGACTGGATAATGGCCTGAGATAGTTCTATGTTATTGCTCGATTAAGGGAGTCCATTATCACACTCGGCAGAAATTCGTGAACGCTGCGTATTACTGAGCAATTCGTTGGTATGTGGCCTATAAGCATATATGTATCTTTAAAAATGATAATTTTGTTTGAACTAGCGGAACAGTGTTAGTCAAAATGGAATCGTATGGCAAACACTTACGATAAACGGGTTTTGAATCCCCTGCCACCGTCGAGAACCTCTTTGGTTTGCCCTCTTTTATTGTATATGTACAAAATGTATTGGTTCTCGCTGGATTATATCACGAATACAGTAATATTGACAACATTCTTCATTTAACAGAAATAACGTAAAACTCAATGAATAATAATAATAATAATAATAATAATAATAACAACAACAATTACTTGTCATTAAATGCTGATGATGGAGTTTTATAATGAATAGAGAGAGAGAGAGAAGAGAAGAGAGAGAGAGAGAGAGAGAGAGAGAGAGAGAGAGAGAGAGAGAGAGAGAGTTGTGACGCCTGCTGTGCGCGTCCCCATACACATTATATACTCCATCCCAGGAACCACCAAACGTATAATCACCTAGTCTATAATGGGCAATCAAGGCTGCTCATACTGGCAATGAATTCCCTACAAAAATACGACAACGGTGAATTATGCTCCGGTGTTGTTTTAATGACAGTCATTAAGTGACAAATTATAAATAAACTGCACATCAAATTTGTACTTACATCCGGCTCCCCTGTAAGGGCTTGAATTCCTTGAATTTACCATAACCAGATTATATGCACTGATGGAGACCTGACTATACTGAGAAATCGCCCTAATAGACTATAATACAAAGAGTTTACTCTGCAGATACAATCTAATCCCGTATTACTCTGAACAGACAAGTGTCTACCGAGGTGGTGGCCTGATCAGATTCATATATAAAAAAAAAAAATAATGAGCCGTTGACTAAGAATTAAATTTCAAAAGGCTACGATAACAATAGTTAAATGTACTGGCAATACTACAGGACATTTCGTAAGGTTAACCATACCTGAGTGTGGTGGTCCAGTCTTTGATGCATCACGTATTCAGTCCGAGAGCCAGGCAACCTACAAAAAATTGAAAAATACATATACTATTTTACTTCTAATACATAAAACAGTGGCTGATTTCAACAAATATGTTTTGATTACAAATTGTAATTGATTGCAAACCTCCGTTTTTCACTGGTAACTTACCTATGAATACATGGACGCTGATTACATGTTACACGCAAACAAGTTGTCACTTGACTGAATGGACGGGGGTGAAACTTTCTATGACGTCATATATGCCAAATCAAATTACCCTGTGAACACGACTGCTCTCCATGCGGAATACCTAAATATGTGTCATATTTGCCATTAATTCAGGATATCAAAGTGTTATGAAATATCTAATCTAATGGTTCATGTATGTTTTGAACATATTTATACCAAATTTCGCACACATTAATGGAATATTTGGCACCGGCGCCCTAGTTCACTAATGATGGCACAATGTGAATGCAGTCTCCATTACCGTGTATATCATCACATAAATCCGTATTTTTACGTACAATGAGAATATTCTATTACGTTTTTGTAACTTACACAACTTTAAAACAGTGTACTTTGATGCGTAACAATGATAACAGAAATACACAAACTGTCAACATCTGATCTTTCTGTTGTTTCAAGAAGAGCGTCAGCGCCACTCAAACAACCGTTTTAAGATTTTATCACTGATATCTTACCATATCTATCTATCTATCTATCTATCTATCTATCAATCTATCTATCTATCTATATATATATATATATATATATATATATATATATATATATATATATATATATATATATATATATACTGGAATGGTGAGTAAACTGATGAGATCTTTTGAGTTTTATTTACGATCCATAATTCATCTCAAAATAAATTACTCGCGCACACACACACACACACACTATGCATATGTCTTATAGTTACCCGTACGCTTTACTGCCTTATCTGCTCTAAATACCATTGGGATTGTGACCACTCACATGTAGTAGACCAGTATGGTCATGGTTTGTAACAATACTATTTAATGGCACGCCAGACACAGTAAGATCAAGGAAACACTTTCGAGTTGCCTGGCTTCCTACGAGCGTCCTGTTGGTCAGGCTTAATAAGAAATGTAGCAAACAGCCTGACGATTTAATGCCATGGAAGAAAGGCAGACAGCTGATATGGGGGGGGACTTGACCGTATATCAAAATGGTGGTTTGATTCGAGACTATGCAGAAACTCTGGTTCAGAACCGACGACCAAAGTCTCTTGTTTATCTATTTTCATTGTTCTGTTGTGTGGGTTTATTAAGAACGTTTATCACGGTCCTTTTACTGAGATAGCGTCAAGGGCAATGTATCAAGTTCTGGCTTATGTCGCAGCGTGTAAGCATGCGACTCATGTTGCCCCACTTTTCCCGTGGTGAATATAATCTTTCAGAAATCCTTCTGTGTCCCGAAGTGAATATAATCTTTCCTAAATCCATCTGTGTCTGCAGCAGATGAATTGACATGACGAAATGCGCTGCAAAGCAGATGTAGTTCACACATTCTTTCTGCATATTACCTGATTGTAAGAGGAATAAAAAAAATGATAATAAAAATAATAAGTTAATGCTATTTATTCACGTGAAGCCCTTCGTTCACATGATTTTCGAAATTTCCTTTTACAACTTGAACGCATTTATGCAAAACGGTCAACACGGGAAAAACAGTTAAAGAAGAGAAGAGCAAAGTTCGTCGACTTAATTTGGAGCGAGGCTGGTGAGGCGAGTAGACGTGGTGGTGGTGGTGTGAGAGAGAGAGATGTTCCTACATGTGTGCCGCTTGTGGTACAAGGTTCAGATAACAGAGCTCGCCAAACGCTGGTGCTGGAATTATTACAAATCTCGACTGAAGGTGGCGTGAATGTTTATCACATTTAGCGTCACACACATTTGGAAAATTAGGATTAATCTTGCATGCTTCCTTTACCCTTTCATCCAGAACGTACCGGGAGTGGAGGGAGGACACACACACGCAGCCATACTATCATTGGAAATCTATAGGAAGCAGCAGCTCGGTTACCATTTCCAGTGTGTACTGGGGATTACGGGGCTCGACTCCCCTCCTCCGTGCGTCCAGTATCCCCTCCCTTATGAGACCCTCCCTCATCCCGTGAGCTTACGTGTACTGGTAAAAAAAAAAAAAATGAATCGAGTTTTATGTACAGGGATGAAATGGTCCCATTAAGCATCATCAGCCACTGGATCGTTGTGGAGCTGAGTCGTCCATAGTGAGCAGAGGAGAGACAGAACCTCTGCCCTGCTGTTCCCATACTTGCAGTATTATAGCCAACACAGGGAGAGCCAGAGCACCTATACTAACGCTGAACCTATCTATGATCTGGCAAGTGATATTAGGGTTGGAATTCCCACAATACATTCTGGACTTTGGAGACACCAGCATCAGACCACCGAGTTAGCAGTCACCAGGACACTCTCTTGCCCCGAAGAGATCCACACGGTTAGAAATCTCTCCCTTCACTATCCTCCTTCCTCAGGGCCCGGATCTACACACGGAGCTGGATTCGGATAATGTAAATGAGGTTTCTACTCCACCAAATCCGAGAGTGAAATTAGGCATCTTGATAATGCCTTCCACCCACTTAAATAGATCACTGCCACGCCCTTTGGAAAGATGGCTGGTGCTGTCCTTACCATAACTTGTCCCCTGGGGAGGGAGCTGGTGGTATGTGGGTTAAACAAACCCGTGGTTCCAGCGTCAGTACTGCCAGTGAAACAGATCCCGACAACAGGTCCTAATTAGCGAGGACGTGCGTATGTAGATCTGGTGAGGCGGGCGAGGCCTCCTGCAGACGCTGCCAACACCACCGGTCGTGTGCAGGGGCGGGAGGAGGTCTCGGGTCTCGATCCTCCAGCAACGTCGACAGCTTGCAAGGTTGGGAGGAAGGGGGAGGTCTCACGTCTTGGGTCTCGATCCTTTAGTAACGTCGACAGCTTCTTGCAAGGATGGGAGGAAGGGGGAGGTCTCGCGTCTCGGGTCTCGATCATTTAGTAACGTCGACAGCTTGCAAGGATGGGAAGAAGGGGAGGTCTCGCGTCTCGGGTCTCGATCCTTTAGTACGTCGACAGCTTCCAAAGATGGGAGGAAGGGGGAGGTCTCGCGTCTCGGGTCTCGATCCTTTAGTAACGTCGACAGCTTCTTGCAAGGATGGAGGGGGGGGGGAGGTCTCGTATGTCTGTTCTCGATCCTCCAGCAACATCGACAACTTGCAGAAACGGTAAGAAGTCTCGTGTCTCTGTTCTCGATCCTCTAACAGCAACGACAGTTGGCAGAGATACCACTTCGAGTCCTCGGGTGTGGAGACCTAAAGAAAACTGGTCCAGTCTGCGATCTTTTTGGTAATTCAAATATCACGGCGATAAGGAAAGCAGGAGAGGATTTGGAAGAACACTGAAAATGCTTTAACCTATTTTCCAGTTCAGAACGCATTCCAGTTTCGTATTTCTCTAAGGAAAGGAAATATGAGAAATATTTCCGTATGTTGAAGAAATATCAACGTTTTTGAGATACGACGGAACGATTCATGAGCGCGACATTAATACCCTTGCACATGACGGGGAATACAACGAGTACGACCTATTACCACGACGGTACGACCCTGTACGACTGTATGACAGTGTGGCTTTTTGACCTGTCAAAGGTCATGCCATTATACCCAAGCATCATAAAGTCGTGTTCAATATATAGATGTCAGCTATTTACCACTCTACCCCGGGGAATCGAACCCTGGACCATCTGTGTGGCAGACAGGTAGCCTCACCCCCAGGCCACGATGATCTTCAGCATCGACTCCCAAGACGCTAAGGTAATGCGTATGTACCTCAACCATGTAAACTAACCACCACTGTACAAATACGCAGCCTCAGCCTCAGCCAGGTCTACGCTCCTGACGATGATTGGATGACTTCAGATTGGGACGTTGAGACAACCCTTGGAGGTAGGGATGTAGGATATAAACAGCTGAAGTAAAAGAGGAGGAAGAGGAAGAGCGAGAAGAATATGAAAGAAGTCAAAGATACGGAAGAGGAACAAAGAGCTTAGTTCCTCCTGGAGGAGGGCTATGTGTACATCATCAGGCCGACCCTCACAAATGGATGTCCTTGACGAAGTTACATCATGACGGAGGACAAGGTGGGGTCCAGACCGCGACCAGGGAGGAGGCCCAGCCAGCCGCCGGACGAGATGCCCCCGGGGATAAGCCTAAGCCAAGGATAAATGATTTACAAGATTCTTGAAAGGAAATCTTCCCACATTATTAGTTTAAGAGGAGGGGTTGTGTGGGTGGTAGACCTCGCTTCTCCGAACACGTCGGTATAGCCGGATGATTGACTTTTCTAGACATTTTTTGAATAGATCCATAAATCTTTCCAGCGAATAACTTATTAAGGGGACGATGGTAAAAGCCAGAGCTAATAATTCCCCGGGGGGAAAAGAAAAAGTTATGGACTGGTCGAGGGTACAAGTGAAAGATTGGATTAATGTGTCAGGATCTAATAGGCTAATAGAAGACTGCTGAGCTCAGACCCACTGGATGGAACAGAGATCCAGACTCGCCTTGATGGGATGTTGTCTTACTCAGTTGCTGGAGTGTGATGGGTTGCTAAGGAAAGGACGGGCTGTCTAAAGACCCACAGACCAGGGCCGGTGACGGCTTATGGAAAGGACGGGGTCTAAAGACCCACAGACCAGGGCCGGTGACGGATAATGGAAAGGACAGGCTGTCTAAAGACCCACAGACCAGGGCCGGTGACGGCTTATGGAAAGGACGGGGTCTAAAGACCCACAGACCAGGGCCGGTGACGGATTATGGAAAGGACGGGCTGTCTAAAGACCTACAATCCAGGGCTGGTGATAGATTAAGGTAGACGCAGGCTGTCTAAAGACAAAGGCCAGTGACAGACTGAAGTCTGGCGATTCTTGATCAACAACACAGAATGTAAGTAAATCTCCCGTGGTAGGAAACCCTCCAGGAGTATCCTGCGGGAGAACACAGGGGCTACCTCGGTGGGATCCATGACCTCGCCATCAGACAGTGATCCACATCACTGGATACTGAGGATACCGGGGTTCTCTTCTGCTATGAAAGTGTCTATGGACGTATTTCTCTTTCATGTAACTTCATCCAACCTTACACCCTCAGCGGGAGAGGACGTTGATGGCTAGCCATCAGAAATGTCTTGAAAAGAAGACTCAAGTCTCTGTCCGTGTAAGTTCTCTCTAGAGAATGAAAAATGATAATGCAGGAAAATAAAAGTAGGTCTGCTTAACAATGATATCAATTTCCATTCAATAAATCTAAACTTAAAAGTATATGTCGAGGGAGATATGACCCTGGACCACAACTGTGCGACTCACGAGCACGATGGTAAAACCCTCAGGTAGGATGGCGTGACCTTCGACATGACCCTGAAGGGTCAGATTAAAGATCATGCCATCATTCTTGAAGGTGTTGCCGTCGTATCAAAAGAGTGGAGCCGTCTCGTCCAGCGATGGCACTTTCGTGTTCAAAGATCGTACCATCGAGCTTATGGTGTTGATAATACACGTAGGAAACAGGAGGAGTTGAGAGGAAGATGAAGGTAACAGTAAATAGTGATGATAACGGGGGGAAAGGTATCAGTAACTACCTGAAGACGAGTACTGGTGTTGTTGTACAGCTGGACTACCTAAAGCTGGGGTTCCCCTTGGGGGTCAGCTTACACAACCTGCCTGGCGTCTGCATGCACGTTAAGCTTCCTACGGCCGTGCCACTGCCTCCGCCTCACGCCGGTCACCGTGGGAGACTTCGGCGGACGTGAGAACTTTATATACACTGCGTCAAGGGCTTTGGTCACAGCCCACACACGCCTGGAGCCAAGTCCTCAGCTCCTTTGATGGTCTTATTTCCATCCGCTTGACCTAACAGGATGGGAGTGAGGTGACAGCAGCCTTGTCACACGCAGGAGTGGGAGTCCTCCGGGATCATCGAGTATCCTGTCTGACTTAGTGTGAAGGGAAGGATAAACAAGACTAAACCACTCCTGATGGATACGTGCGAATGTGCTCACGGATCATTTTGCAAACTGACGATTTTTCCCACAACTCGGTGACTTGACGTTAAATCTTCATATGTAAGGATTCTTTGGAGGCTCCAGTCGTGATGGACATAAGTCCACATCAAGGCCGGGTCTCATGTTGAAATATAGAGAGGTAAATGAAAGGGAAAAAGATAAAAGAAAGATTTTATGAATAATTTGGATGAAGAGGAAAAACCTGTCTTTTTTCATGTGTGCCAGGTCATAGTTTTTTTTTTCTTTTGGCAAAAGTAATAAGATGGTAGAGAGTTGCAAAGCTACGAGGTGTAGGGAAAGAAACAGTTATCAAAACGGCCCACCCTTGAGTCGCCAGCGGCCACACAGTAACCGTGTGACGCAGCAGCTTGCCGAGTATTGCGTGGTCTAGCTAGTGGTAGGGGGCACACAAGCAGCCAGCTCTCAGGGACAAAAACGAAAGTAATGCCTATAAAAGAGGGAAAGTGAACCAACATTGCGGTGTAGGGCAAGCAGGTCAAGTTTTGGAGTTCGCCTGAGAAAGAGTTTATACGTCGGACCGTCTTCAACCGTAACTCAACTCTGTCAGGTAAGGATACAGAGCTAGAGCCACCCCAGGTGTGAGAACGGTATTCCTGGAATACAAGGACGGAACCCTTTGTATAAACGGAGCAAATGTGTGGAAGAAATTTCGGCATCTAAACAGGACTCCCAGTTTCTTAATGAGCAATTTCCGTAATGTAGGGTTTCCAAGAGAGAGAGAGAGAGAGAGAGAGAGAGAGAGAGAGAGAGAGAGAGAGAGAGAGAGAGAGAGAGAGAGAGAGAGAGAGAGAGAGAGAGTGGTTGTAAGAGCAATACCAAGTACGTACACAGAGTCAAGAGGTGGAATTACAGACCCGTCAAAGGAGAAAGGAAAGTTGTGGGAAAATATCGACAGAGTCATTAACCTTAACCAGATTTCGTTCATCCCACTGACATACCCTGTCCAATTCTGAGTTTAATGAGGAAGTTCTTGGTGACTGTACGACAGTAATTACGACCATTTACGCACTAACAACGCGACAAATCACTTATAACCAAGCCAACACTTACAACTTAACCAATGGTAATGTCCAGACAAGTTGTAATGCCACTTGTCACTTTACCTTTGTGGCTCATTACTTAACATGAACAACTACAGCGAAAACTTAAGTGGAACTTCTTAAGAAACATTGAAGAACTCATAAATATTGAGGGTAAAGCTGTCCAGCAGGTAAGCTGTCTCACAAAGCTTAAGGTAACTAACCACACACACACACACACACACACACACACACACACACACACACTCATCAAACTGCCACGTCAGTCATGATAACTAGATTGCTCCAAGTACTCACAAAGACGAGAAAAGATGAGGAATTTTTGACTCACATCTGATTGCCTAGAGCTTGCATGAATAACTTGCCGCGAGATGTTCACTTCTCTGCCTCACATCATCCCATCATTTCTCTCATCCCTGAGGTAGGTGCTATACACTCGCGGGCTCGCTCGAGGCTACGGGAAATTGCCTGGTACGGTCGTTAACTAACGAAGTACTTGTGTCCCAGATATCCTGCTTGTTCCACGACTAACTAACCGTAAACACCCGTGTCGAGGTGACCCACCCCCGTGCGTCGTATATCGACCATGTCATCATACTTAATGCTCGTATGCGCATTACTCTCATTACCCAGGTCGCTCTCTTACTAGCCTATCATATCGCGCATTACTCTCATTACCCGGGCCGCTCTCTTACTAGCCTATCATATGAGGCGATAATGACATCATGATACTGGAATGACCTCGTTACGCTGTATCACTGGACGGCAGACGCGATAAACCTGTTCAACGATTATCGATACATGACCTGAAGGCAATGACCCATGTTAAGAGGAAATAGTAAGAACGTTGCGAGATAAAACATCGAGTTTTTTCCCTTCATGTCTCAACCTGCTATTTGGCTATTTTTCCCTTACAATGTTGGTTGATATTCTACGAGGATTGGCTGTTACCACTGTTACGTATCTGTTACTCATCATTAACATTAATGACGTTCTACGAGGTTTTATTATAGACTGATTTTACGACGATCTTATTTTCTTTTTCACGATGATACGTTTTAAGTTAGTTACAAGAGTCTATTACAAAATGATTTTCCTAAGAGTTTTTCTTTTCTACAATAATACGTTTTTAAATAGTAACTTTAAATAGTAACTTTAAATAATAACTTCGAACAATTTTCTAGGAGTTACCTCCATCATTTCTGAATTACTGGAACACTGAGGGAGACATGAATATCTGTATAAAAAAGAAGGAAGCATATTGTGCTTCCTTCAGTAAACACCTCAATGCTCTGATGGACACTTCATCTGCCAAGATGAAGGATCTAAAAACTGCACAGTACCTGTACGGACCCATCCTCACATGATCGGATGATTTACCATATGATTTCTGCCTTATGAATAAGTATCACAGGTATCTCTCTCTCTCTCTCTCTCTCTCTCTCTCTCTCTCTCTCTCTCTCTCTCTCTCTCTCTCTCTCTCTCTCTCCCCCACCACCACCACCCACACACGCACACACACACACACACACAGAGGTCTATGTAAAGAGCAAGTTTGACAGATGACTCAGAACACTTCTCATGAAGGAACGAGCATGAATGGCGATTCCCAAAGGCCCTACGAAACGAGTGAGTGTGACGACAGATGATTCTAAAAAAAATCGGCCCAACAGGGCAGTATGACAAGCGACACCCATGGGTCTTCCTAAACTTGTGAATAAGTATGAGAGATGATGAACACCCAACTTGTGAGTAAGTATGAGATGACGAACAGGTCCGCGCAACAACGAGTAAGCATGACTGATGACTCCAAAAAGGTCTATTCGAAGAGTAGATATGGCAGACAACTCCCAACAGGTCTAATGAGTTTGTGAGTATGACAGACGACGCAAGCGAAGCTCCCCGAGTAAGTATATAACACAGGTGAATCTTACGAGGTGAGTACAACAGAGCTCTGTGCCCCGAGACCTTAAGCTGGGATGCTGGCACACCCTTTGTCCACCTTGCTCCTCGTACTGAAATATTCGACCATGAATTATTTCAGCGGCTCCTAATTCTATTATTGACACTCGAATCTTTCACGGGCGGGAAGGGCCCACATTATTCAATAACTTGAGTATATATCGCGATATATATCTATATACTGAGGTAACATACCGATATGACCTGATCCATATTAGATGGCGTGTATTGTAATGGCGCGCAACAACCTCCATTACGTAACGACGAAGCTGTGATTGCATTAACAATAACACGTCCATCAAGATATGATAGAACTGACGAGGGTAATAAGCCTCCGAGGCTTCTCTGAATATGTCTGTGGGAATGACAGATTTTCAGGCGGCTTCAGACGAACACACACTTATACAAACATACCGACGGAGTCATGGAAACAAATACACAAAAAACACACCACTTCCTTTTTTTTTAAGAGTGTGTTTGTACCACAGATTAACTTTCCTTGTAGTATGTTGTCTGTTCGTATATCAGTGATCATGATATACCCAGTTATTAATCACCCATTCTTCTCTATATCATTATATCCTTCTATTACTCAACTTAATTTGTAAACATTAATCATGTGATCATTACCGAGTAATTTCAAGAAAAAAAAAGAAAAGGAATATTCAAGGTCACAGAAGTAGGCTCATGAGTTAACCCACATAAAGATAAAAGAAATACATCAATATAAATCTGGACATTAACCAACTTTATGAACATCTAAAACTGGCTAATTACTTCATTTACGAGCTGGATGACCACCTGGAGGTCAACGAGTGTTTCAGTCTTTTATTTTCGTAATGCTAGAGTATAGTATTGTTTGGGGAATCAACCAAACTCTACACCTTTGAAATATCATATTTCTCCACGTTAACCGTAGATCTAAACAGCTCTTATTTAGGCTCTAAGATAAACTGTGATATGATCTAACTCACAAACATTTTCATGTCTCGTATTCAGAGTTTATGGTAAGATGGAGGAGGGGTAAGACAAGGTCACTGACCTAATCTTCTCCCTCCCACTGCCTTCTTTAGACGAGGGAGTAACTAAGGGTGGAGAACTAAGGCATCTTAACCAACCTCCTTAAACAAGACAATGTGACCCTGTGACCCTCTGGTATCAAAGTCTTAATCTTTGACCTGATCCAAAATGGGTCAGTCTGGTAAAGATTGAATCATTATAAGGGTCATATCGACGTGTTCAAGGGTCGTGCTGGCACCTAAGGGTCGTCCCGATATGTTCAAAGGTCGTGCCGGCGCCTAAGGGCCGCACCGACGTCTTCAAGGGTCGTACGAACGCTTCCAAGGGTTGTACGAACGTTTTCAAGGATCGTGCGAACGTTTTCAAGGATTCTACGAACGTTATCAAGGATCGCACGAACGTTATCAAGGATAGTACGAACGTTTTCAAGGGTCGTACGAACGTTTTCAAGGGTCGTACAAACGTTTTTCAAGGTTCGTACAAACGTTTTTCAAGGGTCGTACGAACGTTTTTCAAGGGTCGTACAAACGTTTTTCAAGGGTCGTACAAACGTTTTTCAAGGGTCGTACAAACGTTTTTCAAGGGTCGTACGAACGTTTTTCAAGGGTCATATCATCTTGATTAAAGGATGAATGGCCTCCTTTGACTCCCGTATGGTTGGTTAGCATCACCTGGGGATATTGACCATGACCTTGCCTGCATGATCTGGATGCATCTCGTGTAAAATCATCTACATTTGTTTAGAAACAATGGACCAGTTTCTTGCTGTCCAGCACACGTTGGCTATAGCCACAATCAACAAACAGACCCAGTGATACGTATGAGATACATTCTTAAAGACTGCAATTTTAAGTAAAGCAACATGTGGCGAATTCATCTTTTTTTTCTTTTTTTTATTGAGCTCATGATATAAGTAGAAGTCATGTTCTTGTGTTTCAATTTCTGATGAGAATTTCTCATTAAAACACTAATTGAAATATCGATTCAAGAACCAAAATTGTATCATCGTAATTTTAATAGATATCTAAATGAGGAATATAGTGAGGAGATATGATATTCGCCTGGGATGTGCCTTCTGTACTTCGTCAAACAAAGGATTGTTCGTAAACTGAATCATGGTACTGATAATGTGCTCTTTACGTTCGCTCACGTTAATCTGTTCCAATGCTATTCATCACGTCTTTCCTTATGTTCCATAATGCCACTTTCCTTATGTTCCGTAATGCCACTTTCCTTATGTTCCATAATGCCACTTTCCTTATGTTCCATAATGCCACTTTCCTTATGTTCCGTAATGCCACTTTCCTTATGTTCCATAATGCCACTTTCCTTATGTTCCATAATGCCACTTTCCTTATGTTCCATAATGCCACTTTCCTTATGTTCCATAATGCCGCTTTCCTTATGTTCCATAATGCCACTTTCCTTATGTTCCATAATGCCACTTTCCTTATGTTCCATAATGCCACTTGCTTTATGGATTATCTTACTAGCACTTGATGATGTGACATTTTGAACGTAATCGTTAATTTTGTTTACATTAAAAGGCCTTTTCTTTTGTTTTTTAAACGACGTAGACTGTGACCCAAGCGCTCTAGCGATATTAACCGTTTACTGTACATAATTGAAACGCCTTAACACATTTAATGCTACTTCTACATGAATGACGATCCTTGTTTTTCTCTTTTCTTATTCTTTTTTCCTCTCTTACCGAAGGCACGTTTCCCGCTTATGATTCTGTGGGTTTAATAAGATCCTAACGATGAAATTACGTTATTAAAAGGGTCAGTGTCCCATCACACACACACACACACAAACACACACATAAACACACACACATAAAAAAAAGAAAAAAAAGTCAGTGTGCCATCACACACACACACACACACACACACACATGCAATGACAAAGGGCGGATCTGGCTAAGACTACTGTTGTATGACGCAACATGCATAGCAACATCAGCTGTTCGGTGCTATAAGCTCCACCCGAAGCAGTTCATAATCGTTCATAAGGAACTTGTTACGCGGAACAACTCATACTGGAATGGCTTTTAATGGAGCTGTTCTCTTCTTATCTTAAAAACTGGTTGCCAACCATAGGATTCTCGCCGTAAGCAACAGCTTCTTCTACCATAAACATACCGAAAGTTTAAGTATTCGGGCAGTGTCTTTTTCTCTGCCAATACCCCATGTTCTATCTTTCGACGAGTGCCTTTGATCTGTCGTTTACCAATGTTCCGTTTTCTACGACTGCCTTTGTTCTGTCATGTACCAATGTTCCGTTTTCTGTCTTCTTCCTCCATCGGATACCCCGTGGTGTCTGCCTTGTATCCACGACCCGTTTTCTTATCATCCAATATTCCGTGTGATCTATCTCTCACCGATGTCCCTTAGTTGGTCCCATCAACGTTTAAATGTATGATTATCCATTCTCAACTTTCCATTTTTTTTTTTTCTCGAGAGAGAGAGAGAGAGAGAGAGAGAGAGAGAGAGAGAGAGAGAGAGAGAGAGAGAGACAGAAGATGGGTACCTTTTGTCGCAGTGGAGGGCCAAATCAGAGGGACACATGGAGACCAAAGCTTCACTGGGAAAAATATCGGTGTGTGTGTGTGTGTGTGTGTGTGTGTGTGTGTGTGTGTGTGTGTGTGTGTGTTGTGTGTGTGTGTGTGTGTGTGTGTCTGTGTGTGTGTGTGTGTCTGTGTGTGTGTGTGTGTGTGTGTGTGTGTGTGTGTGTGTGTGTGTGTGTGTGTGTGTGTGTGCGCTGGTATTTTCGAATGTCACTATGAATATCACATGTAGAGTGAGGTGGGAGAGCCTGCTTCACCACATGCACAATGTATCGGCAAAAGATGAAAACGGGTTTTGTAATGGAGCGCCCAACATAGGTATGTATATAATGCAAAGGAGAGAAAGGTACAGAAATGGTTGATGGATTAGGTGAATGTTAATGATTAAGAGGGATGAATGGATATGAGAACTTCTGACAAATTGGAGATGACCTTTATGTACACAAAGGCGCCTGAGAAAAGTAATGTGATACACACACACACACACACAGACACACACAGACACACAGACACACACACACACACACACCGCTGGACCAGACCGCCGCTGAACCAGACCAACAACGCTGGACCAGACCACTTATGGACCAGACCAACAACGCTGGACCAAACAGACCACCGCTGTGCCAGACCATACAAATGGAGGAGACCACTGCTGCCAGACCATAAGGCGACGGACGGGTCTCTGTCTGTGCCAACACACACACACACACACACACACACACACACACACACACAGTTGGATGAAAGTAACTATATCATCACCGTTATTGCCTTTTGGAACAATATCATTGGCATGCAGTTTATTAGGCTGTCACTCTTTTCAACTGGTTTATGAAAGCGTCGTTATTGTCATGGGCTTCATTTCAAACGGGGAAATATGGTGTATCCACGTATGATAGGAGTCTACCCTACCCATGTGGGATGATACATATATACAGCATTCCCCCCCCCCCCCCCCCCCCCCCCGCAAAAAAAAAAAAAGGGTCTCTCAAACTAAAGTTTCACAGTAGACGTGTAAAAAAGAAAGAAAACGGCAGTTAACCTTACATTTCCAGAGAATTGAACCTGGAATATGAAACTTGTAGTAATAAAGGAGGAGAGAAATGTGTTGGCCACTAATTGCACGAGCAGTGGAGGTAAGGTTCGGTATTATCAGAGATAAAAAGTGAGCTGCTATAAGAGCAGCAAAAGCTATAGTTACTGTAGTAGTAGTAGTAGTAATAGTAGTAGTAGTAGTAGTAGCAGTAATAGCAGTCATATATAAGCAGTGGCGGTGGTAACAGGAGGAAGGGGATCGGAATTTTGACCATACACAATGACTTTACCAGTGCTCCTCAGACACCCATGTCCTACTTGCTCTCATACATCACCCATTCCCGATCATCCTGGGTTCCTGGAACGCCCCTCATCTACCAGTACACGCCCACATCGTTCCGTCTGACCCACAGCTTCCCCAAACTGCGTCGAGTTAGCACGCGCTAAGCTGGCAACATCGGGGGAAAAAAAATACTTAACTAATTACCTTGTTATATATTTCGTCAGGTAAGGAACGATGATCATTAATTCAAATTAAGACGTCGTTTTAAGATATATGACTTTTTTCTTCTTTTTTCACTTAAATTTACAGCCAGCCTCATCTTCCATCCTCCCCCATATATATATATATATATATATTTTTTTTTTTTTTGTCCCGTGCAGACACAAAGTGCCTCAGTTTAACGACGTCTTCGTGAGGTTCCGCCCTAAGCACATTAGATCCGTGGAAGTCTCGCGACGATACGGGACAGAGGTTATGGAAAGAACTAGGGAGAGTTTAAGGGCGAAGGGAATGAGGGTTGAGGATCAGTATGGGGAGGTGTGCGACATCTGGGGGGGAAGAGAGAGATTTATTGGCACGCCCTTGCGGCTCCTGGAGGAGCCACTGAGAAGTGCAATTTAGATGTATAGCTACAACGTCGGGTGATCTATGGAGATTTGTAGGCAAGCGTCGGTGTCGTTCTGGCCGACCAACGCCACAGCTCACACCCTACTGGGATTTCCAGACACCACAGGACAGACCGGAACCCCTATTTCATAAGACTGGTAGTAGGGATGACGTCTGTTCTGTCAGCCACATCAGTACCTCCAGTTTACATTCTGTGGTCCATATTTCTGTGTGGAATATTCTGTGGTAGAAATATGAGCATATGGAGGGAGCTGGAGGCATATGGAATGTATGTGCAAGGATCAATTAGAAGTCATGGGAAACAGAAGTCATGGAGGATATAGTGGTATGAGTGGATGCTTTTGGAAAGCATGTGTTACTTTGTTGATTTCTGTTATAGTCATGGAGTGTAACGTCTCTAAAAGACTCCTGAACACGAGTTGTAGATCCTCAAAGCGTCATAAAGTGTAAGCACAAGTTTTGGTGGAACTCTTAATGACGTAGAAGACCTTGGAGGAACTAAGAAATACATGGGAAATTTTGGTTAGAATCATGAAATATATGGTAGTTGGAGGAGGGGTGAAATGTGCGCAGGATCCGGGAAGTTACGAAATGTGTTGAAGGTTTTGGAAGAGTTATATAAAAACATTGAAGGTTCTGAAAGCATTAGAGAATGTGTTGACGAAGAGTTATGTTAGCCTGGAGGAGTTATGAAACATGTTGAAGGTAATGTACGCGTTATGGACTGAATTGAAGGTTCAACTGGAAAAAATATGGAATGAATTGAAGGTTCAACTGGAAACATCATGGAATAAATTGAAGGTTTAACTGGAAAAATTACGTAATATGTCGAAGAACCTGAAAGAGATGTGAAATGAACTGAAGCTTCACCTGGAAGAGTTACAGAATATCTTGAAGGTTCTGGAAGGCTTACGGTGTGAAGTGAGGGCCCTTGAAAAATTATGGAATGAGGCAGGGGCTCCGTCAGTGCGGTGTTGGTTGGCAACCAGGCGTCTATGATGAAACTCGTTAAAAAACATGGACTCTAGGGATCGGCGAAGGCTTAGAAAATGATCTCCAACCCGTTGTCACCTGTCTGGCCTTGTTATAAAATACGTCGCTACGGATCGCTGCAGCAGGACGCGAGATGCCACGAAAATCCCAAAGATAAAAGGTGCCGTTACGTATGGGAGGTGAAATGTCAAAAAAAAAAAAGAAGTATATAAGCAAATCAAGGAAAGGGATGCGGCTGCCATGGGAAAAGAATTGTGTTCTCAGTCCAGAAGTATATATTTTCTCCAGCCTTCGCTTCGTGGCTCTGGCAATGTTCATGTAGGACGGGCACTGGTAGTGAGTACCAGGGAATATTCAAAAGGTAAATGTCATCATTCTCGAAGTCCTGATTCTGAAATTTGATTGCTTAAAGCGATGTGTCGTTCCAATAATCACGTGGAACTCTTTTTTTGTGATTTTAGCTTCGTGAACGTCCATCCTTCTTCGTCGATTTTATAAAAGAATGGACCTTCTTGTGCGCGACGGTTGATAAAGAAATAATGCTACTGCGATTGACAATGAAGGGTTAAGGTCAGAACAAACACGTTGGGATGGAGTCTGAACGCAATATCATTCCTATGCAAGCGCCTCCAATCTTTAACATGTCTGTTGTCTTTATGATCTTTCATCCACTCATCTGTTTGCATCTGTCATGCTTTCTTATTTCATTGTTTTGGAATTTCAATCAAGTACGATGATATGAAGTACGTGTGTTGATGGTTTCTATAATTTCCAATAGATCTTTCAAGGACAATAATTTGCAGTACGTGTGGTGATGGTTTCTATAATTTCCAATAGATCTTTCAAGTACGATAATGTGAAGTACGTGTGGTAATGGCTTCTATAATTCTCAACAGACTTTCTTAATTGTACGCGTGCGTGCGAAGCATCAAGACTACCTTCTGTGATGACATGTTTGGCCATAAGCCGCTATATCATTACAACAATACCTACTGAATTCAACCTCGTGGTAGCTTGAAGGCGATGATGATGATGTACAGTACATGTTTACGTGCAGAATGCAGTTAATCTATATTTGAACTATGACGCGCGAGAGATCGTTGCAAAATGGAGTTACATCGTCTCAAAAAGAGGAAAGAAATTGGTAATCTTTGCACACTTTTATTGTCCTTTCTGTTTCATGTTCTTACTGCTGCTCTGACACCTAATGGACGGGTAAGCAGTCGACAATGAAGGATGACTATCCCTTGAAGCTCCGGTCTCGATTTTGGTATACACTTTGACACCTTTGGTTCAGGGGAAACGTTCACTGACGCTGACGTCCCCCTTAACAGGTAGCGCCATCGTCTGTCACATGAATAATGTGTAGTGTACTGAAAGTATCGTGCAGTGTGTACGAGGCTCCTGGCGGCATGCAGAACATCTTGTGAAGGATGTCTGAGGGATGATGAAACAAGGAGAACGTCAAAGCCCGTGGGGCGTTGCAGATGATTTATGGAAGGTATTGAAGATTCCGCAGAATTTATGAATTGTTTGCAGAGATTTTGAATACTGGAAGGAACGTGTGCAGCATCCTAGGAGACATGTGATATATATATATATATATATATATATATATATATATATATATATATATATATATATATATAAAACAGGAGCCGGAAGTTACAGATCAGTCGAAGTTTGGCCGAGGAGGTATCTGGTAAAATGTAGATCAGGAAATGATGAAAAGAGATAAAGATATGGAAACTGAGGCACAGTGTCTCTCTTCTATAAGACCTTTCTCTCTCATAGGGAGACTTTGAATAGCCACACCTCGGATGGGAAAAAAATGAGATAATCTCAAAGACCTTCCCACCTGCAACGCAGGGGAGCAGAGATGGAATCATTCCTTCTATGAACACGAACAATCCGTCACGGCGAGCTGGGCGCTCGACCGCTGGGGAACGAGTGGAGGGAGTGTGCAGGGAGGGAGGCGGGTGGAAGGGTGGAGAGGGGGGCGGGGGGGGGTGGGGGGAGGCTGTGACAGGAGACAGATCATGGCAGATTGTGGACCGTGAAACGGCCATGGGAGGATACCTGTATGTTGTGCTGCGTGCGTAGCCGTGTTCGCAAGGGGCCAAATGACCCCTGTTAAAGGGGGAAGGGTGACGATATTGGCTTTGTTAACAAGGGGGAAAGATGCGGAATGCTGGGTATATAGAGTACGGGCGGCCAGAGGACACGAAGACGAGGAAGGGACAGAGAACAGGAGACCTATGACCTGGTTATCTGACGGAGGACCGGGAATACGTGGGATTGAGAGATAACGGGAGACTTGATGGTCTATGACGGGGTCGTCTGCTGGAGGACAATAAGGTACATGGGAGAGACAGATTACAGGAGGACCTGATGGTCTGTGAAAAACTTACATCTGCTGCAAGAGAGCAATAGCATTGTAAGTCATGTGGTAGTAAGTGAACAGGGATAGGAAAGGACTGTGGATATTGAGGTGTATTAACAGAAAGGGATTGGGGGACGCTAAGGGATATAGGCAAGGGACAGGAGGGTTGAGGCCGGTACGGCCTGGGGTAAATGGGGATTTTATGAACAAAAAGGACTTGTATTATGAGTTTACTACGAGGATAGGGAGTGGAAAACGGATTTCCCCAAAAGAAAATGGCATTTGCTAGAATTAATGAAGGGTAATAAAAATATGAATGAACTCTGTTAATGGGGTAGCCACTAGGTAAATTAACTTGCTGAAAATTTCAAAATTATATTTTGATGTATATGAACGAGTAATGATGTTTGGTCAAACATAATGACCCTAGACATGCGGTAGGATAAAAAAAAAAAATAATACATAAAATAATTGATGCGCTAATATCTTTCTAATCATTGAAGGGTTGGTACTAATGAAACATCTTAGTAGAGTTAGATCTGAGAACGAAGCATGACATGAGAAGGTTCGAAGTGTTTTCATATTAGTGAACGAAGGAGAGATAAGGTATTTGATCTTGCTGCCCAAGGTGACAACTGGGGTTGTAAAAGCTTTGGCAGTTCGATTCTTCCACACTGTTATAAGATATTTACCCACGTAATGCTGACTCGTCTTACGAGACACGAGGAAAGGGATCGAGAAAATGAAACGAATTCCAGACCAATATCCAGTAGGGTCTGTAAACAGCTGGAAAAGGTAATCAGAAAGCAAATTGAGAGGTTATTTGCATTGGAGAAACTGCCTTAAATGAGAGAAACGTGGTACGTCTCGCAATAGACTGTCATGTATTCGGTCGTTTGCTTACACTTAGAAAGATAATGAGATAAGGGTGACTGATGGTGGGGCAGATAAGCATAGGAGTGATGCGAGCTTAGCTTCAGGCAAAAGCTGCGGGGAGACGCGTGATTGCAAGAAACATAGAATGATCAGAGGTTACGTGCGACTTGGGGGGATTTTGGCAAAGCCAGAGTCTCAGATATAGATCTTTTCTTTATAAACAGAGAGGAAAGTGTAAGGGTATCATACATACACGTTTATCACTTCTCGTTAGATGAGGAGAGAGCTTAGGATTTCTCAAATACTGATCCTTCTTTCTGATTTGCAAAATATCATCACTGAAGCTCTCCAGATTGTCTTCAGCCACATTGCCCTCTGAAAAAAGAAAAGATGGATCCTCCGCCATGAGTCTGATGTCCAACTGGGATGAATAATGAAAGGAATTCATTTCTCTGTCTCCCTTAGACGTGGATGTGGAGCCTCCAAGACCTGGCTCCAACAGTGTACAAATTGATGTCCATAACAATTTATAGGTTGATGACTACGATGGACAAGTTATATGAGACGGGACTGAGACGTTTTGGGGTTTCAACACATATTCCGTGCACTATGGTGTACACAAGACTAGGACGATGGTCTACAAGTTGATGATTCAGTGATTCACACGTCGAGAACGATGGTTCTCAAAACATGCCTCACAAGCTGAGTTCGAAGATTCACACGTCGAGAACGATGGTTCACAAATCATGCTTCACAAGCCGAGTTCGAAGATTCACACGTCGAGAACGATAGTTCACAAATCATGCTTCACAAGCCGAGTTCGAAGATTCACACGTCGAGAACGATGGTTCACAAATCATGCCTCACAAGCTGAGTTCGAAGATTCATACGTCGAGAACGATGGTTCACAAATCATGCTTCACAAGTTGAGTTCGAATATTTACAATTTGAGGATGAGATTCATAAGCTGGGTACCGTGATGAAGAAAAGCTGACCTAAACGACTGACAAGCCGGACGCAAAGGATTCACAAGTTAAAAGCAACAAGTCACAAGTTGAACGCCATGATTCAGAGGATCATGAGTTGAATAAAATTCATATGTTCTGGGGTCATTTACACACACACCCACACACACACACACACACACACACACACACACACACACACACAGAAAAACAGAAATGCACACAAAGGGAAATACACATTCATACACTTTTAACACACACACACACACACACACACACACACACACACACACACACACACAAATATAAATATAGACGCAAGAATTCATACATACATACGTACATACATACATACATACATACATACATACTGATAAATCCTAATGGATTCTCGTGATCCATATGTGCTGAAAACGACAAAGAAATATGAAACCCAAAATCTCCCTGTAGTTATCGGCATATTCACATACATACATACATACATACATACATACATACATACATACATATATAGGTATAAACATACATAAGCACATGTATACAAAGAACATGCACGTTCTTGTCGCTCCGTACATACACAGAGACGTCCTAAGCAACTCCACACACTGTGATCCCCCTCTCCTCTTGTGCCACACAGTGAGCCTCACGCCATATAACTGACCTCCCTCCCCCACTCCACACACTAAGCCTCCCTCCACGGCCGCCACTTAGTGACCTAACCAAAGCCGAAACCACACACCATCCATCCCACATCCTCATATTATCGTTCCCTCTCCCTCCCACCTGTCTTGCTAACGCTCCCCCTCCCCACCTCACCCCTCACACACACACACACACACACACACACATACACATACACCAGTACAAAGCCACAGACTAGAAAAAAAGACAAATAGAACATGAGGAGAAGTAACAAGGGCTGGAGGCAGGAATATTATAGCAGTGACCAGCCTGGACGCCCGGGATTAAGGGATCCAAACAGCCGGTCCCGTAATTGAATTAATCTGGCCTGGTCTACATTAAAGGGTAGGGGGGTGAGGAAGGGGGACACAAGGTAGGCTCAGAGTCTGGGCTAAGGGGAAAGGGAAGGGGTAGAACCAGGGTCTGGGCTAAGGGGAAAGGGAAGGGGTAGAACCAGGCTCTGGGCTAAGGGGAAAGGGAAGGGGGAAAACTAGGGTCTGGGCTAAGGGGAAAGGTAAGGGGTAGAACCAGGCTCTGGGCTAAGAGAAATGGAAGGGGTAAGCTCAGAATCTGTTCTTGGAGAAAGGGAAGGAGGTAGTTGGCTTAGAGCCTGGGCTAAGGGAAAGGGAAAGGGTAAGCTCAGAGTTTGTGTCTGGGAGAAAGGGAAGGGGTAAGCTCATACTCTAAGTTAAGGGTAAAAGGAAGCGGTAGAATTAGACTCTCTGCAAAAGAAAAGGGATAAGATAGATTCAGAGTCTGTGTTGAGGGTAAAGGGAAAGGGGTAGACTCAGAGCCTTTGCTAAGGGAAGGGGCAGAAGTGCAGACTGGTGTAGACACCTTCTTAAGGCGGGGGACTGAGTGGGCTGGAGGTGACTTTACGAGGTGTTGTTCTCCTTGATGATGTGATAATGAGAGTTGGAAGGGGAGGCTGGTGACTCGAGCAGTGTGGTGAGAGCCAGGCGGACAGTGCGGGATAGCCTCGGTCACAGGATCGGGAGGAGGGAAGAGGAAGATCTGGGCTTGGTGTAGTCGAAGCAGGAATAAGGTTTGGCAAAGGGTAGGGGTGGGATTGGGGTGGGGGGTTAGTTATGTGGGTCGGGATGGGTCTTTGGGGGTCGGGGGAGGTTGGAGAGGCCTGTGGCCGGGACATATTGGGCCGCCGCTCCACGCCGTAATAGAGTCCTGAGCGTTGCCATAAAGAGGTAACATTTCCTGCGCCATAGTTCAATGCAGAGCAGCAGCGGGGAGGCAGAGATCGCTCATTCCAACTGACCGCCTGGCTTGACCCCCTCCTGCTGACCTGACCTCCTCTAGCGATCGTTGACCTTCAAATGAATAAAACAAACAAAAAAAAAATATGATTTCGTGATGAATGATGCTAGACATTGAATGTTAGTTTATTTCATCTTTTCGATAAAAAGTCGTAGTGGTCAGCTTTAGACAATTTCACGCCGCTGTTCATACAGTGACTCTGTGGAAGAAAACATGAGCGCTGGCTTCTCATGGAGGACATAATACGAGCCAACAGCCGAGGAACGATCCAAAATGCAGTGTGGGGAGGAAGGGACAAAAATGGATTCAGTGCGGAGGGAAGTTCGAGAACTACGTAACGACGGTGAGGGATGGGAGAAGTTCGTCCAGTGACTCGCGAACAGAGTGAGGACCCTACCTCAGGAGTCAGGAACCCGCTTAGCCTAAAGTTGAGGGAGAGATTATAAAGATTCTGAACCTGTCGTGAGCTATGGCCGCTCGCTCTTCATAAAGTCACCTCAACGTCCATCCTTTTATGACTGTCCTGCTGAATACTGGGAGGCTCGGTAGCTGCGGTACAAGACCTCCATCGGTACAAGACCTCCATCGGTACCAGAGCTCCTTCGGTACCTGAGCTCTATGCAAAAGCTAAATATGTCTTGAAAAACAAAATGCTCGTCACTTTCACTCTTCCTTGATGTTTCTAATTTAACTGTACACTCGTTCCAAGGTCTACCGCTGCTGTTTTAAAGACCATTGTCCTAATGAAAATGAGCTTGTCATTCATATATATGTATGTATATATATATATATATATATATATATATATATATATATATATATATATATATATATATACGGATGAACTAATTGATGTCGTGCTGACTCATGATGGGTCGATTGGCTTGCTGTCGATACCCTGTACATCAAGACATCCAAGGCTTCTTGACTGACAGAGCCAGAGTGAGAGCTACCGTTGCAAATACAATCATCAATCCTTCCATATCATACGTTCATGTTATATGTATCATCCATACAACCCGGCTGCTACGACATGACTGTGATTCGAAAGACACCAAGCCTATATCATGAATGACTGCTATAGGAAATACTCAATATGTATCATTAAATAGCTATAGCAAGATTTCCTCCCTCCCTCCCTTCCTCCTTCACCACAGCTCTCCATTGACCAGTTCTGTAATGAACTCCGAGTTTTGATAATGTGTCATGTATTAATGCTGAAGTCGTGGGACATGTGTCATAATTTTCTAAATCATTGTCCACCTGCTTGAATTTCAGATACAACACGTTAATTTCAGGTCGGGAAAACTTCAGTTTGATTGGCAATCTGTCAACGGCATAGTTAATTAATGACGCGAAATGATTGCTGCTTAATGAGGGAGGTAAATGAACCTGGTTTGTGATAGGGGTTCTTGATCAGGGAGCCAGGGGTGCAGTTAGGTGGGTCAGGGATGGTTTGTCCCTGGTTAGGGTGGGAACAATCAAGGTATATGCAAATTTCTATCTAAATATATGTTAACTGAGACGGTACGAGCAATTGAATTCCCTTATGCATGCGTCTCATTAACACTACATGTATATACACACCTAGCCCAAGCCAGGTACCCATTTTATCGACCAACACCTAAGAGAAGGGTGAACAGCTGGGTCGACTGTGGACCGACGACTACCTAATGCTAACCAGGATTCGAACCCTATGCGCTCGATCTCGGGCGACCCGTGAATGCTAACATCGGAGCTGACCATCACCCAACGTAGATCCCTATCATGGGTCAAGTTCGTAACGTGACGAACTATAGGATGGTCGTCGGCAACTACCCACCAGGGAGGAGGCACCATCATCGCCTGGGTAGCAGGCAGGAGGGTTAGCGACGACGGAACCGTCATCCAGCCAGCACGACAAGTGGCGATCAAGTCCCCTGGTCGACGGAGTCGATCACTGGAGTAACCTGGTCCCCCAGCAGTGTCCCCCCAGAGTTCCTGCAGCCTCTCTCGCCTCATCAGCGGCGGTGAGCTTGACAGATATGCCATCTTGTGTTGATATGCCCACAAGACGGTGACTCCACGCAAAGCCAGGGCACCCTGTCTATGTTGACATAATGGGCATAAGTTCCCTACGGAAGGGTCTGAAAGTTTTCAATCCTTATATCTCTAGTGTTCTAGGGTGATTATTCTGCCAGGCTTCAACCTGGAGGATGGTTTGCGTCCTTAGACATCACGTACACAAGCGTGTGCTTGTAAGGTCACACGATGGAACCGTATTTACAGCCATTTGAAAAAAAAAATGGGTTAAAATAAGAGATACCTCGAGCGTAAGACAAAGGTGTTCTTACCGTTTAGAGTTGCATGATATTCATCCTTCTGTTTCTGTTGAGTTAATCCCCCATTAGGTGGAAGCCTGAGGTGTATGGCTGCGCACGTATCTGAGGCAGGGATTCTCCGTTTATAGAGAAAAGTACATGGGAAGACTGGTGTACACAAGGGCTTCAGATGAACATAGATAAAAGGAAAGAGGTGTAGGTGATCGTTCTCTCTCTCTCTCTCTCTCTCTCTCTCTCTCTCTCTCTCTCTCTCTCTCTCTCTCTCTCTCTCTCTCTCTCTCTCTCTCTCTCTCTCTCTCTCTCTCTATACATCCACAGACAGACGGACCCATACACACACACACACACATATATATATATATATATATATATATATATATATATATATATATATATATATATATATATATATATATATATATATATATATATATATGAATATGTACATGTGTATATATGTATATGTCTGTGTATGTAAATGTATTTATACGTTGAAATGTATAGGTATGTATATGTGCGTGTGTGGGCGTTTATGTATATACATCATAACCATCTCAGATTTCCTGTCATTTCCCGATGACACAAACAGGAAAAATGCATCCACGGCAAGACAGTGAAAAACTTATATAGAGACACAAAAGGAACAAAGGAACTGCCAGTTAACCAATCATTGGATTAAGAATGCTAATCATTAGGTTGCCATTCGGTTTAACAGATACCAGGCTACATGACAATGAACGCCCAACATTGAACACACAACCGAACTCCCGACAAGAAAAAAGCCATGACGAAATCCGGCTTCACGAGCTACAGAGTAACACGCTGCTAACGTAGCCTCAACAATGCGCAGAGCGAACACTCGCACAACGTCAGACAGACCTCTGACAAACACACGCTGTGCCAAGCATCTATACACCGTCACACAGGCAGACAAACACATGAAGAGCCAGGGAATCCCCTGAGCAGGAGGGAGCATCGAGCGGCAACAACACCAGACGGAGAGGAGGAGGAGGAGGAGCAGGAGGAACCCCCTTCTCTAAGGAGGAGCCCGGCAGATCAGTCACAGCTGAGGAGGTCCAAACATTCATCTCATATCGTGATCCCTCTCGTGCCTGGATACAAGACCCGAGACTTTACGTGCTGGGGATCGGCGGGTGCTTTCCCCAGGGGGGAGTCTGCTACACCAGGAAGGATAAAAGAGAGACACTAATTTGTATTTGAGCGCTGCCCTTTTTTTTTTTCTCTTATTTCTTTTCGAGGAAGTTAAGTGTACTTTTATGATGCCATTAACATTTCCTGCGCCTGTTATGATTCTCCTTTTTGCTTGTGATATTGTTGTGGCTGAAGTTTTCAGCCCATTTCTTTTCTTTTTCCAGCTGTTGTTACCAGCGTGATCATGCTGTTCATTGCTTTTACTCTCCTGTTAATTCAGGTGTTGGTAGGCAGCTGTTATTTTTACAACTAAGGTACCCGCTTCTGACTAGCCTAAGCGAGGAGCAGTAGAGTGAGGACACCGAAGGGTTCGTAGACTTAGGTCGACGTTCAAGAAGTACAGGAAGGAGGTGGTGGACTTTCCTGCCAGCGACGCGAACTCATGACTCACAACACTTGACGAGGGTGAGTTGTGGAAACACTCGGTGAGTTTTCATGAGTATGACACTGGGACACAGGAGTGTGTCTTGTGTGCTGTTCCGGTATGCATTAGTGAGTCTTAATGACGAACTGCTTGGTTCACTTCAATGCTTTTTACGTTTATTCATTGCCTAAATTAGGAACGCTACACATGCATTTCTTGAATTATGAATATATCTCTATAAATTTTAAGTGTATATTTTTTTTGACGTATGTGTTTTGCGACTGATTCTTTTTGGGTGATATTAGCGTGTCGTCAGATGAGAGAAGCAAACTTAATTGCATCAGAAATATATTCATCATCATGGATTCATGACAGTGTTACCAACACTTCGTCTTACTCGTATCAGTGTTACAAGAAGTCACCCTCTGAGTTCCAGTAACCCAACCGTTAGTATCAATGGCTCTCGAGAGTTATCGGCCATTATATTTGAACATGTCTTCTTGACACAGGGGAGCAGTATACCCTTGCCAGGTCCCGCCAGGACCAACCCCTCTCCCCCCTTCCATGCATGAGGACGGAGGGTAAACATAACCTCACAAGCAAAATACTCCCATATGAGAGGTGAGGCGCAGCGAGAACTCACATTGAGGTGCCACAAGTTTGTGAGGCAGCGCGATATTACTGAGGTCAAGGTTACCCTACATAGTAGTCTCATACACAAGAATCCAAATGAACTCAATTGAGGCAATTCATTTAAACCAAAAACCTTAAAAATACGCTTAAACACTTTTTTTTTTCTTTCGTTCGTTGCCAGAATGGTCACAGAGAATGTACGCCTAAATCATTCAACATGACTTGAGAGAGGGAAGAAAGAAAAGAACTTCACGTCATATTTCGTAAAAAGCAGCAGACTTTTTTTTTCTTCTATTCAGGAAAGTTAAGACTTACTGTTGGTACAAATCTCCATCCTTCCCTAGTCACACAGCCAGAGCTGCACCATATGAAACATCGAGTCATGTAAGTCTATCTTTATCAGCAGAGCGCCCCTTGATTGGCAATAAGACCCATCTTCCTAGCTGGAAAAAATATTATGCGTTGAAAGATAAGATACGATGATGATATCAACGTTGACAGATGAAACAACCATGGAGGCATATCACCACGCACCCCTGACGCAAACCGAACATTCAGTGGGAACCGATCACTATACACAGTGGCTAGCACTGCTGAATGTGGAACACGTTGCAGGCCCCTCCCTGGCTCGACTTCTGAGGGGAGGAGCATCTGGTCCAGAGGCAACTTAACGGTTCATCATGTGCCTCACAAGGCAATCAGATCCTCTCATAGATCCATCAACGAATGCGCTTAAGCTCACGTATGCAGTGCGTCGCCTTGTGATACCCAGGTCTATGTTCGTGAAAGTCCTGAAAGAATGAGATGCCTAACACGGAATCACACACACACACACACACACACACACACACACACACACACACACAGGACAAGATGTTGGTGGTACACCTTTCCAATTCATGAAGTAGAGAAAACAAAGCTCTAATGATCAATAAATTCAATAATATCAATATAGATTTAATCAAAAATGATTTCCATTTACTATTGTTGGAGTAAATTAAGATAAAAACAGACTGATAGCTCTCTCAGTATTCAATTTTTTTGTACGTCATTTAATTGCCAAATAAGTCATTAACTGCGGATATCAAATGCATTTTTCCACATGTTACGACAATATGTCGACTTTAAACAGTGGCGGGAAATACTAAAACGAAAAAAAAAAAGAAATCATGAAAAAAGAATTTCAATTACAGAAACTGGAGCGGTAAATCTCTTGTGAGTTGAGATATTTTGAAAAAAAAAAAAAGGTAAAAATAAAGAATAATTCCGTTATTGGCTGCTATGTAATGTTTTCGTTTCTCACAGTTTACCAAATGTTCCATAACACGTCAGAATGAAATGTTCTAGTTACATCATTTTTTTGAGACATTCCATAAAAAAAAGGGAGTCAGGGATTCCTTCTACTCAGATGGATCAAATTCCCGGGGATGGAACGAGCAGTTGAGATATGATATCTTGTTGAATGAATAGCCCGTAACGACACATCAAAACTGGGAAATGGCGGATCGAAACGAACGCTACTGTGACACCTCACAAACTGTGCGGTCACGGAACACATCAGTACGGTACTTAAACACGACGATACGACCTTTTACTAACAAGCCAGCACGACCTCTGGTGTTAATAACACGACGATACGACCCTTAACTAACAAGCCAGCACGACCTCTGGTGTTAATAACACGACGATACGACCCTTAACTAACAAGCCAGCACGACCTCTGGTGTTAATAACACGACGATACGACCCTTAACTAACAAGCCAGCACGACCTCTGGTTAACAGTACAAATACGACCTTTAACTAACAAGCCAACACGAACCTCTGGTTAATAACACGACGGTACGACCCTTAACTAACAAGCCAGCACGACCTCTGGTGTTAATAACACGACGGTACGACCCTTAACTAACAAGCCAGCACGACCTCTGGTGTACACGACAACATGACCCTTTACGAACACGACACCACGACCGGTGAGCACAATGGTACAACCTTTGAGCACGACGCTGTAAACCCTGAGCACTGAATGGGATGATGCTTGACCTGACCTTTATAGGGGTTAGGTCAAAGACCAAGTCATGATACCTAAGGGTCATACTGGCCTGTGTGTCTTTGAATTAAGCGACCCAGCAGCCTCAGATTATGCTAATTGTTCCTTAGAATTAAAGTAACGATTCAAGGGTACCAAAGTAACGATCTGTAAGGGCTAAAAAAGGTCACCTTTCAAAATGACATAAGACCTTTTTGGTAAAAGCCTTTTTAATTGTCCATGAAGCGCCAGCTACCCAAGCTTTTATAGATGAATAAATGAATAGATAGATAAAAACATAACTAAGCATTACATGTATATATATATATATATATATATATATATATATATATATATATATATATATATATATATGGGAGGGTATTGATTGAGAGGGTGAAGGCATGTACAGAGCATCAGATTGGGGAAGAGCAGTGTGGTTTCAGAAGTGGTAGAGGATGTGTGGATCAGGTGTTTGCTTTGAAGAATGTATGTGAGAAATACTTAGAAAAGCAAATGGATTTGTATGTAGCATTTATGGATCTGGAGAAGGCATATGATAGAGTTGATAGAGATGCTCTGTGGAAGGTATTAAGAATATATGGTGTGGGATGCAAGTTGTTAGAAGCAGTGAAAAGTTTTTATCGAGGATGTAGGCATGTGTACATGTAGGAAGAGAGGAAAGTGATTGGTTCTCAGTGAATGTAGGTTTGCGGCAGGGGTGTGTGATGTCTCCATGGTTGTTTAATTTGTTTATGGATGGGGTTGTTAGGGAGGTGAATGCAAGAGTTTTGGAAAGAGGGGCAAGTATGAAGTCTGTTGGGGATGAGAGAGCTTGGGAAGTGAGTCAGTTGTTGTTCGCTGATGATACAGCGCTGGTGGCTGATTCATGTGAGAAACTGCAGAAGCTGGTGACTGAGTTTGGTAAAGTGTGTGAAAGAAGAAAGTTAAGAGTAAATGTGAATAAGAGCAAGGTTATTAGGTACAGTAGGGTTAAGGGTCAAGTCAATTGGGAGGTGAGTTTGAATGGAGAAAAACTGGAGGAAGTGAAGTGTTTTAGATATCTGGGAGTGGATCTGGCAGCGGATGGAACCATGGAAGCGGAAGTGGATCATAGGGTGGGGGAGGGGGCGAAAATTCTGGGAGCCTTGAAGAATGTGTGGAAGTCGAGAACATTATCTCGGAAAGCAAAAATGGGTATGTTTGAAGGAATAGTGGTTCCAACAATGTTGTATGGTTGCGAGGCGTGGGCTATGGATAGAGTTGTGCGCAGGAGGATGGATGTGCTGGAAATGAGATGTTTGAGGACAATGTGTGGTGTGAGGTGGTTTGATCGAGTAAGTAACGTAAGGGTAAGAGAGATGTGTGGAAATAAAAAGAGCGTGGTTGAGAGAGCAGAAGAGGGTGTTTTGAAATGGTTTGGGCACATGGAGAGAATGAGTGAGGAAAGATTGACCAAGAGGATATATGTGTCGGAGGTGGAGGGAACGAGGAGAAGAGGGAGACCAAATTGGAGGTGGAAAGATGGAGTGAAAAAGATTTTGTGTGATCGGGGCCTGAACATGCAGGAGGGTGAAAGGAGGGCAAGGAATAGAGTGAATTGGAGCGATGTGGTATACCGGGGTTGACGTGCTGTCAGTGGATTGAATCAAGGCATGTGAAGCGTCTGGGGTAAACCATGGAAAGCTGTGTAGGTATGTATATTTGCGTGTGTGGACGTATGTATATACATGTGTATGGGGGTGGGTTGGGCCATTTCTTTCGTCTGTTTCCTTGCGCTACCTCGCAAACGCGGGAGACAGCGGCAAAAAATATATATATATATATATATATATATATATATATATATATATATATATATATATATATATATATATATATATATATATATATATATATTCCATAGTTGCCATAGGTACTGCTCGTGCGTGTACATCATTTGTGTGTGTGTATGTTTATATGTATGTTTATAATGATCTTGGTGACACAGGCAGCTGGCGCCGGCTCGACTGCTTCATGAATTATTCATAGCGTGTGGCTACTGGTGGTGTTGGTGGTGGTGGTGGTAATGGTGGTAGTGGTGGTGGTGGTGGTAGTGGCTGTGGTAGTACTGGTGGCTTTGTTCAGTCCCCCACAGTCAAGCATGGTTCTGATGGGAGAGTGTACTACCCCTCATTTATATCCAGTGCTCTCAACCTCAGTTCCAATATCCCTCGTTGTTTTTCTACGAACTTGGAGGAATGGTGTGTGTTGCTTTCATCCGTTCAGTCTGCACTGTAGGAGTGGGATCTCTCTTGTGAGCAGAGATGCTCACGCTGGGGTCACTCATCTCAAGGGTTGATGAGCGTTTCATCGCTGCGCATCAATCAGTGTCCACACCTTAGATATAACTACAAAGTGTCTCTAATATGATATAAATGTATATCTTAATCGTAAGTGATACTCCATCTTTCCAAAAACGCATTTGTATATACTTTAATACTTTCTTCAGGCATTACAGATAATTCTAAAATCACATATACTCTCCATGTATATATACATATATATATATATATATATATATATATATATATATATATATATATATATATATATATATATATATATATATATATATATATATATATATATATATATAGATAGATAGATAGATAGATAGATAGATAGATAGATAGACAGATGGCCCGTGACACACGTAATGAAATATGCCTTAATACATCATAATTTTTTGTAGCATTAAGGTTTCTTGGTCATATCTATGTCGTGGAAGCTTTAAGCTTTCATTCAGTACATCTGAGCTTATGAATCAGCTGTATCCTCAACTCACAAAGTACACATGGACTGACGCCAGTGATCGCTTACCGTCGGAAATTCAACGCAAGTCACCTTTTGAGAACTCAGTAAACCCGGGTGTTCATGGGAGATTAAAGTAATTACGTACAATCATTGTCATGGGAAGATTAATTAACCTGTCAAAGTTACCTCAACTTTTATCGCATGACACTTGATTTATGCCTTGCTTATCCTCCCTCCCTCCTTCCTTCCAGACCCCAAAGCCACCTCTGCTGGGATATCATAATGATCATTCCCCTTCCACCCATCACCCCCCCACACCCATCCCTCACCCTTCCCAGTATCTTTGATCAGCGTCATGATTAATAAACGACCCAACTATTGATCACTAAATGGTATATCTTTTTTCCTTCAATGACGCTGATATTTCCATTGTCATTGCTCATAGTAAGCACAAACTTTGATGTGTTCCCCCCCTCATCATGGTTATTAATAACATAAGATTTAACTGTGCAGTGATGTAATTACAGATAACGTACGCATTGTCTGTAATGTTATATTTGGCTTTACCTCGCAAATGCTTTTTGTTTTCTAGAAGGAATTTCTAGCTGTGGTCTCTAGATGCAGGAGCGACCTTGCAATTTCTACCCTCTAACTCCAGTAAAAGTAAAGGACTGGTCATTAGTGCAAATGTGTATGAAGAATACATAATTCAGCAGCGAAAGAAAGTAATATACCTGACCACTGATCATACACTGAAACAGACTTGCGATCCCACTTAGCAATTTTCGAGACATTTATTTCCATTCATCACTCTTTGTTTGTCTTTATTGTATTCCAAACGCGTACGTTACGTTATTCTGGTACTTTTGTTACGTTATTTGTAAACCATAACGATGTAGACTATGTCTGGAAATAACCTACATAGAAAATGTGTCGTCCCGTGACCTAAGCTTAATTGCGCTTGAAGTTAAAGCCTTTGTTGATTTTAATTTGGAATCTGGAAATCGACGTGATCCAGAGATGAAAGAGATCTGATACCTTGATACCCTTTCCTTTATATGTTTTTAGATATTCTATTGTCATAATTCTTGTCAAAAAGATATAAAAAAAGACTTTCCCTGGGTCAAGAGCATGACCTTCGAAATCCCATTAAATTCATTAAATGGTAAATGATTTCTACATTCCTTTTTGTGCAAGCTTCCGACATATTCCCTTTATCATACATGACATTAACCCAAAAGTCGATCACTGAAATATATATATATATATATATATATATATATATATATATATATATATATATATATATATATATATATATATATATATATATATATATATATATATATATATATATATATATATATATATATATATATATTATCCCTGGGGATGGGGGAGAAGAAGGCGACTAAAATGGGAGGGAGCGGGGGGCTGGAAATCCTCCCCTCTCATTATTTTTTTTAAATTTTCGAAAAGAAGGAACAGAGAAGGGGGCCAGGTGAGGATATTCCCTCAAAGGCCCAGTTCTCTGTTCTTAACGCTGCCTCGCTAACGCGGGAAATGGCGAATAGTTTGAAAGAAAGAAAAAGATATATATATATATATATATATATATATATATATATATATATATATATATATATATATATATATATATATATATATATATATATATATATATCGCCCTCAACACAGAGAAAAACAATCTGTAAACAGAGTCCGCAACAATAAAACAGTGGCAGCAGAGAAACCACAAACAGTGATGGGCATCAAAGAGCCATCATCATCAGTGGCAAAAATCCCCCACACAAGAGCGATACCGTGCGACGCCCCTCACCAACTCCGTCAACATGAGCCACGGACAGCAACCCCAACGTAGACCACCCCAGCCCCAGCCCAGCACCAACGAACCATCGAAGACCTCTGGTGAATACGGAGAGGGTATTGACATTACAGACATCCACAAGATGAAGATAATGATGAGGATAATGATGACGGTGGTGATGATGATGACGATGATGACGATGATAATGATTATGATGATAGTGATGGCAGTGATGAAGGAGCACCAACGATAAAGCCTCGAACACCTTCCCTACCTAGAGACAAACGAATGTGGCAAACCAGGCCCATAACTGCACGAGGAACCACCACCACTACTACTACCACATCACCGCCACCACCAACCACAACCAACTACCACCATCACCACCAACCACAACCAACTACCACCAGGAGGGGCCACCAGGTCCGACATGACCCACATAATACACAATGGTGGAGGCAGCTCCGGCACAGCCACCACGAATATTCCCACCTGGCTGTCGACATACATCCCTCCCTCCTTCCCTCCCTTCCAGCCACCTAACGAGCGAACCATGGAGGGTCCTCAAGGTCTGTCGCTTCTCGAACTCCGTATCCTACTTGATAGTTCAGCGTCCACTTCACCCACTGCTGCGTCGTCCCATTATGTCTTAATGATGGCCAGCTCCTTATGTGTGGATTATTTATATGCCAGGAGCACGGCACAGAATGTGTGGGGGAAGGGGCCAGTGCACAGGGCATTCAGCCTCGTGTGGTAACGAAATGATCGTGGACACGAGGTAACCACGCACAGTATTCATTGCTCGTGGGGAAACTATATATATATATATATATATATATATATATATATATATATATATATATATATATATATATATATATATATATATATATATATATATATATATATATATATATATATATAAATATATATATATATATATATATATATATATATATATATATATATATATATATATATTTTTTTTTTTTTTTTTTTCTTTTTTTTTTTTCATACTTTGTCGCTGTCTCCCGCGTTTGCGAGGTAGCGCAAGGAAACAGACGAAAGAAATGGCCCAACCCCCCCCCCCCCCCCCCATACACATGTACATACGTCCACACACGCAAATATACATACCTACACAGCCTTCCATGGTTTACCCCAGACGCTTCACATGCCTTGATTCAATCCACTGACAGCACGTCAACCCCTGTATACCACATCGCTCCAATTCACTCTATTCCTTGCCCTCCTTTCACCCTCCTGCATGTTCAGGCCCCGATCACACAAAATCTTTTTCACTCCATCTTTCCACCTCCAATTTGGTCTCCCTCTTCTCCTCGTTCCCTCCACCTCCGACACATATATCCTCTTGGTCAATCTTTCCTCACTCATTCTCTCCATGTGCCCAAACCATTTCAAAACACCCTCTTCTGCTCTCTCAACCACGCTCTTTTTATTTCCACACATCTCTCTTACCCTTACGTTACTTACTCGATCAAACCACCTCACACCACACATTGTCCTCAAACATCTCATTTCCAGCACATCCATCCTCCTGCGCACATCTCTATCCATAGCCCACGCCTCGCAACCATACAACATTGTTGGAACCACTATTCCTTCAAACATACCCATTTTTGCTTTCCGAGATAATGTTCTCGACTTCCACACATTTTTCAAGGCTCCCAAAATTTTCGCCCCCTCCCCCACCCTATGATCCACTTCCGCTTCCATGGTTCCATCCGCTGACAGATCCACTCCCAGATATCTAAAACACTTCACTTCCTCCAGTTTTTCTCCATTCAAACTCACCTCCCAATTGACTTGACCCTCACCCCTACTGTACCTAATAACCTTGCTCTTATTCACATTTACTCTTAACTTTCTTCTTCCACACACTTTACCAAACTCAGTCACCAGCTTCTGCAGTTTCTCACATGAATCAGCCACCAGCGCTGTATCATCAGCGAACAACAATTGACTCACTTCCCAAGCTCTCTCATCCCCAACAGACTTCATACTTGCCCCTCTTTCCAGGACTCTTGCATTTACCTCCCTAACAACCCCATCCATAAACAAATTAAACAACCATGGAGACATCACACACCCCTGCCGCAAACCTACATTCACTGAGAACCAATCACTTTCCTCTCTTCCTACACGTACATATATATATATATATATATATATATATATATATATATATATATATATATATATATATATATATATATATATATATATATAATTTGTTTATGGATGGGGTTATTAGGGAGGTGAATGCAAGAGTTTTGGAAAGAGGGGCAAGTATGAAGTCTGTTGGGGATGAGAGAGCTTGGGAAGTGAGTCAGTTGTTGTTCGCTGATGATACAGCGCTGGTGGCTGATTCATGTGAGAAACTGCAGAAGCTGGTGACTGAGTTTGGTAAAGTGTGTGAAAGAAGAACGTTAAGAGTAAATGTGAATAAGAGCAAGGTTATTAGGTACAGTAGGGTTGAGGGTCAAGTCAATTGGGAGGTGAGTTTGAATGGAGAAAAACTGGAGGAAGTAAAGTGTTTTAGATATCTTGGAGTGGATCTGGCAGCGGATGGAACCATGGAAGCGGAAGTGAATCATAGGGTGGGGGAGGGGGCGAAAATCCTGGGAGCCTTGAAGAATGTTTGGAAGTCGAGAACATTATCTCGGAAACCAAAAATGGGTATGTTTGAAGGAATAGTGGTTCCAACAATGTTGTATGGTTGCGAGGCGTGGGCTATGGATAGAGTTGTGCGCAGGAGGGTGGATGTGCTGGAAATGAGATGTTTGAGGACAATGTGTGGTGTGAGGTGGTTTGATCGAGTAAGTAATGTAAGGGTAAGAGAGATGTGTGGAAATAAAAAGAGCGTGGCTGAGAGAGCAGAAGAGGGTGTTTTGAAATGATTTGGGCACATGGAGAGAATGAGTGAGGAAAGATTGACCAAGAGGATATATGTGTCGGAGGTGGAGGGAACGAGGAGAAGTGGGAGACCAAATTGGAGGTGGAAAGATGGAGTGAAAAAGATTTTATGTGATCGGGGCCTGAGCATGCAGGAGGGTGAAAGGCGGGCAAGGAATAGAGTGAATTGGATCGATGTGGTATACCGGAGTTGACGTGCTGTCAGTGGATTGAATCAGGGCATGTGAAGCGTCTGGGGAAAACCATGGAAAGTTGTGTGGGGCCTGGATGTGGAAAGGGAGCTGTGGTTTCGGGCATTATCGCATGACAGCTAGAGACTGAGTGTGAACGAATGGGGCCTTTGTTGTCTTTTCCTAGCGCTACCTCGCACACATGAGGGGGGGAGGGGGATGGTATTCCATGTGTGGCGAGGTGGCGATGGGAATGAATAAAGGCAGACAGTGTGAATTGTGTGCATGGGTATATATGTATGTGTTTCTGTGTGTATGTATATGTGTACATTGAGATGTATAGGTATGTATATTTTGCGTGTGTGGACGTGTATGTATATACATGTGTATGGTTGTGGGTTGGGCCATTTCTTTCGTCTGTTTCCTTGCGCTACCTCGCAAACGCGGGAGACAGCGACAAAGCAAATATATATATATATATATATATATATATATATATATATATATATATATATATATATATATATATATATATTGTGCACAGTTGCAGCTTCCTCTCTGCAATGGTCTGCTTCACTGCTCCCCAAAATATCTATTCTTCGTTTCATGTATTTCCCTGACGTTTCCAATCATGTTGGATATGCAGAAAATGGAATCACATAATTTGACTGTAGAGTTATAGACCTGTCATTATACTTCACATATTCACTCATGAAAGTTAAAACACACGCATAAATAAACATATGAATATAGTATCATTTTATTTTTTATTGTACTTTGTCACTGTCTCCCGCTTTAGCGAGGTAGCGCAAGGAAACAGACGAAAGAATGGCTCAACCCGCCCACATACACGAGTATACACATACACGTCCACACACGCACGTATACATCCCTATACATTTCAACATATACATATATGTACATATACAGATATATACTTATATACACATATACATAATTCATACTTGCTGCCCTTATTCAATTCCCGTCGCCACCCCGCCACACATGAAATGACACCCTTTCCCCCCGCACGAGCGCGAGGTAACTCTAGGAAAAGACAACAAAGGCCACATTCGTACACACTCAATCTCTAGCTGTCATGTATAATGCACCGAAACCTCAGCTCCCTTTCCACATCCAGGCCCCACAAAACTTTCCATGGTTTACCCCAGATGCTTTACATGCCCTGGTTCAATCCATATATATATACATATATATCTTTTCTTTCATACTATTCGCCATTTCCCGCATCAGCGAGGTAGCGTTAAGAACAGAGGACTGGGCCTTTGAGGGAAATCCTCACCTGGCCCCCTTCTCTGTTCCTTCTTTTGGAAAAAAAAAAAAAAAAAAAAAACGAGAGGGGAGGATTTCCAGCCCCCCACTCCCTCCCCTTTTAGTCGCCTTCTACGACACGCAGGGAATACGTGGGAAGTATTCTTTCTCCCCTATCCCCAGGGATAAATATATACATATAAATATATATAAATATATACATATAAATATATACATATATATATATATATATATATATATATATATATATATATATATATATATATATATATATATATATATATATATATCTTTCTTTCATACTATTCGCCATTTCCCACATTAGCGAGGTAGCGTTAAGAACAGAGGACTGGACCTTTGAGGGAATATCCTAACCTGGCCCCCTTCTCTGTTCCTTCTTTTGGAAAATTGAAAAAAAAAAAAAAAAAAAAAAAAAAACGAGAGGGGAGGATTTCCAGCCCCCCGCTCCCTTCCCTTTTAGTCGCCTTCTACGACACGCAGGGATTACGTGGGAAGTATTCTTTCTCCCCTACCCCCAGGGATATATATATATATATATATACACTTAATTGTTTCTCCATTCATTTTTCAGTATCATATATGTTTCTATAATTGTTTCTTTATTGAGAGAGAGAGAGAGAGAGAGAGAGAGAGAGAGAGAGAGAGAGAGAGAGAGAGAGAGAGAGAGAGAGAGAGAGAGAGAGAGAGAGAGAGACCAAAGAGTAAAGTACGAGTAAGTGAAATATGATTACTGATGTCCGCAGACTTTTAAGCTTGCAGAGGCTTTTCTTGGACGCTCGGATGTACCATAATTTGGAATGATAAATAAGGGAGTTCTTTTCTCATGGTGAGTGGATGAGGTTCTGAGTGAATGCTATGGACAATGTGTCTATACCTACAGTTTTACCTTAAGGTCGTTAACGGCAAAGGTATCCCTAAAGGTATTCCGAAGGATAGGGTAGCGGGAACGGCAAAAGAAATTTAAGGTAATTCAGGACTTAAATATAAGGTAATTCAAATATTCTGAAGAGAAGGGAACGTACAAAACGCCATTTAACCCCGATGTACAAGGGTGAGTGTGAGTTCTTTGTTCAGGGAGTGTCAAGCACTCCACTCCAGAGGAAGGATGTAATTAAGTGATTATGTTTCGGCTATGATTAGATATTGTTATCTCTTGTGTAAACATGACCTAATGGTAAACGAGAGAGAGAGAGAGAGAGAGAGAGAGAGAGAGAGAGAGAGAGAGAGAGAGAGAGAGAGAGAGAGAGAGAGAGAGAGAGAGAGAGAGAGAGAGAGAGAGAGAGAAGCAGTAGGCTTCATGCCAATTAGTTATGTTTTAATTAGGTCAGTAAACAAGCTATTAATCTGTTGAGTAAACGCCCGATTAACTCATAGATGAGATAATAAACCACTGTGTACTCAAATAAAAGAGGAGAGAAAAGTCATTTACCGCTAGAGTAACTGAAATGTGGAAGGAAGCCAGGAATCCACGGTGCATTTCGCCTTGTGGAAATGGAAAGGATGAGACTTAAAATGCATTGTAGGAAATACTGGTATGTGAAGGGTGTGGAGGTATAAGGCTCAACAGCTTTGCATTTTCCTCTCCCTCGCTCCCTTTCCACTCCCTCGCTTCCTTTCCTCTCTCTCTCTCTCTCTCTCTCTCTCTCTCTCTCTCTCTCTCTCTCTCTCTCTCTCTCTCTCTCTCTCTCTCTCTCTCTCTCTCTTCTCTCTCTCTCTCTCTCTCATCTTTTGTCCCTAATTTCTTACTGTGAGTGTCTTTATCGTTCCATTATTTCGTTCCTCTTCTGTTCCCTTTCCCTCTTGTTCGATGGCGTATCCTTCCTCCGTGTTCCCCCCTCACTGTTTCCATGTCCGTTTTGCTCTTTCTCCTCCACTTCACCCCTCATCCATCACCAACACCTTCTCATCCATCTCATCCTTTTCCATTATTAATGTCAACAACATGCCTTCCTCCCTCTCCACTTCCTTCCATTTCTTCTTAGCGTTTATCCTCCTCCTCCTCTTCTTCTTCCTGCTCCTTCCTCTTCTTCCTCTCCCCTACTCCTTCCTCCTACCTTCTACTCTAAATCACCCTAGTCTTCTTCCTCCTCTTACCACACCTTGACCACCACTGCCTCGGCCACGGCCACCCTCACAGGGCCAATACCCTGGTTGACGCTCATCGCTCGGGCCTTCTGTCTCGCTATTCATCAAATATTCCATTAGAAGTATTGCCTGGTGGCTTCCTTGGTCTCTGATGCCATAAAGGCCACTAATAAAAGAATAAAGGTGTCCTAATAAGGATATATGGCCGCCTTTCGCCCTTCCTCAAGCCCATGTCTATGCATCATGGCATATGTATATATCCTTGGCTCTCTCTGACTGACTGAAAGGAATAAAGGGAAAAGAATTCAGCTATATTTGTGAGGCACAATTTGTTTTGTTTACTGTCTAGGGAGATATGGGAGGGGGCGCGGTACAGCAGCTTTCCCAACAGGGTGGGAAGGAGGGAGGGAGGGAGGGAGAAAAGGTCAGCTCTCACAGCATGGAGGGAGGGTGCAGGTCACCACCTCTCACTGTAGGGAGGGAGGGAACAAGTCACTTCTCACAGTAGGGAGGGAGAGCGCAGGTCAGCTCTCACAGTAGGGAGGAAGGGAACAGGTCAGCTCTCACAGTAGGGAGGGAGAGGGTTGAGTAGACTCTTACACTAAGGAGGGAGGAAGGGTCGGTTCTCACAGCAGGGAGAGGGTGAGGAGGGAGAGGGTCATTCCTCACAGAAGGGAGGAAAATGGGAGATCTAGGGAGCTATTGTGGGGAGTTACGTGACCATTACCAGTTACTGTGGCTGCAGGGAGGAGCAAATGCTCCTGACTTTAGAATACCTTGTTAGGGGATCATATAATGAGACTATATAGCGTATCAATTACTGTATCATATAGCGGCATTATATAGCGTATCATCTACCTTATCATGTAACGTTATCATGTAGCATATATATATATATATATATATATATATATATATATATATATATATATATATATATATATATATATATATATATATATATATATATATATATATATATGTATATATATATATATATATATATATATATATATATATATATATATATATATATATATATATATATATATATATATATTATATATATATAAAACGTTATTTACAATAGTTTTCTCTTCATTACTTTCAAAATCAGATACAAGACAATAACCTCCATCCACAACACTTATTAATGACTCAATCTGTATTCAGCGGTCGGACAACACAAATACTAAAATAAACACGACGCTTTGGATCTACATAATAATTCGCGTATCATTGGTTTTAATCACAGACAAACATGACAAGCAAAAACACAGTTAAGACGCTGAGGTTAATGGCATTGGCATGATGTATATATGGAAGAGGATTAACGTGACTGTGATCCCTGAGGAGTAGAATTTGAGCTTCCACTCTTGTGGTCTTGTAGCTCACAGCTTGTGTGCTACGGTGTGAGTTCTGAGAAAATGTAATCCCCAGAAATCGAACACGAATCATTAGTAGCGTAAGTCTCTTCCCTTATGAGTCTTGATCACGAGGAGGTCACTCAATGTCTCGTCTCATTATGAGTATAACACAGTCAGACTGCATGACACTCCCCTTGTGGACCAAAACACCCACGTTCTGTTCAGTCTTGATAATCATATTGGCGTTCAGATCTCACGCCTTCGGGATTGATGATGATATAACCTTGTTGAACGATCGCAATTGCAGGCATGCTAATAAAAAAGAGAAAAAAAAAAACTGTTTTTGTCTCGTATGTAATGACACGTAATATCATCCGAGTATTTCTTCATGCTTTGGCTTCACATCAAACATTGTGCAATGTTAATGAACAAACACATGTGCTCTAAAATATTAACTTACTTGTTGTTGATAACAAGTAATGTTGTCATTCCGTTCTAGTTTATTTGGCATACAGAGATCTCAAGCGCTTGTGAGTGCAATTACCTTGATTACGTGCAAGAAAAGAAATATGTGCAAGAACTGTGTAATGAGAAAGAGAAAAACGATGATTATAATTGTCAATATAAGTTCCAAAATTCTATCGATAACTGATTACAAAAAAAGTACAAAATCCTTTGGATAACTACGTAAATATGATGTAAAATCCTGTCCATAACTAGTCATATAAAATATCAAAGCCCTTCAACTCACGAAGTCTCTCTACAGCAGTTCATCTCGCGAGTACTGCCGCCCACGAGATATGTAGTTCGCCCAAGATTCCAAATGTGCAGAGAAAGTCTCACCCCCTGGTGTAATATTCCCATCGCTCCACGCACGCTGCTCGCTGTGCCCACCATCACTGTCATGCACCGTTTCGCAGATGATGATGATGATGATCACACGAAATGACCCTATATCCTCCGCTGTGATTGTGGCTCATGTGGATCGAGCAGTTGCACCCCGCTTGTCCCACCCGAGCCGCAAGGAGTCTTTGTAAGACTCCCCGCCCGCTTCCTAAGCATCCCATATAATATTCAGTCTGAAAATGCAAGTGTGGTGGTGCTCTGTTCTGGCTGACGCGTCAGGAGGTTTTAGGGTAATGAAGTGGACGATATATGCAGCGGCTTGAAAGGTCAGGCGGTCATCAGACATTCTTGCAGAGATGCCGCGTCCCGCGGCGAACGGTAAACCCAAGCGTCCGCCTCCGGTGGCACGCAGTTTGGAGGAGAACATGAGACGCTGCTCCTCCCGCGTCAGCAGAGATAGGGAAGGTAACTACAGGGAGGCGAGAGGTATTCGTCTGTGAGTGGCGGTCGCGGAATCGAACCTCTTTGACGACGCGCCTGCAAATTGAGCACTCGTAGCCAGCACGCAGTGCACTCCTACGGAAAGAGATGATGATGACGACGCGATGGCTTCCAGAATATGGAAGGACCGTCAGGAGTCGGCGTAGTTTTACGGGATATCCGCTGATCCGGTATTTCAGCAACGAGAGCCGATCGCTGTATCTTTGCTGGCGCGGGAAAATGGGTGTCCTCCAGAGTGGATGTTGAGGGAGGGTCATGTTCACGCGTCGATGCCCAAGTATTTTGCAGGACACACAGTTTCTCGCCGAGGTCAGTCGGATTTGGATTTGACCGTGAGAGAGAGAGAGAGAGAGAGAGAGAGAGAGAGAGAGAGAGAGAGAGAGAGAGAGAGAGAGAGAGAGAGAGATTACAAAGGGGATTAATCTCTCTCTCTCTCTCTCTCTCTCTCTCTCTCTCTCTCTCTCTCTCTCTCTCTCTCTCTCTCTCTCTCTCTCTCTCTCTCTCTCCATCAACGTAAAGTTATCAGGCAAGATAGTCGATCCTGTGTGAGTCGTATCCGCCACCTCAGCTTAGCTTCTGATCATTCCAGGTAGTGTTGAGGCACCAGGTCACTCATCCCCGGGTAGACAGATAGATGCCCAGCGTCCACATACTGCTGCAGAAGAAGATGAAGAAGAAGAAGGAAAGACGTTCATTTCAAAAGGAGGAGGAGGAGGAGGAGGCAAGACGCGGACATGGTCGAGCCTGCTGTGTTTATATACGCTGGCGAGGCGGAGGGAAGGACTGGATGGCGTGTTGTGACTATATTGTGGGCAGAGGATCTCTCACATGTGTTATGACACTGTGAGTCGTTTCACGTCCCCCATTTATGGCGTCCCTACCCTCGTCTAGTGGGCTCACTATAAACCACCGGGTTCCTCTCTCATCTCAGGTTGTTACCTCTCCTCTGAGGTAGGCAGACTGGGGGTGGGGGGGAAGTGTTATGGGGGAAAGAATTACCCAACGTAAATCATAGAGAGAGAGAGAGAGAGAGAGAGAGAGAGAGAGAGAGAGAGAGAGAGAGAGAGAGAGAGAGAGAGAGAGAGAGAGAGAGACAGACAGACAGACAGACAGAGACAGAGAGAGGCAGAAAGACAGACAGACAGAGTAGACGACACCCTTCCCCTCCTCTAGAACCAAGAGGTAGGAAGAGATCGAGATAATTGAATGTTGCGGGTTAGGTGGTGGAAGGAGGGATAGGAAGCTCTTGGATACTAAGGTTAGGGACTTCCCCCGTTGTTGTCGACGCTAATGTAATCTATTTTCTTCCCCTCCCACACCAACAACAACAAAAGCCCTGCACGATTTATGCAGCGTCCGTCTCTCCGAAGACCTTGCTCGCCTGGGAGAGCGTCCTACAGCTTCAGTGGTCGCGTGAGACAGATAGATCATAGATGTCGATCTAAGTTCTCTCTCTTTAGTGCATATAAATGGCTCTGTTTGTATCCTTGCTTCATCTGACGGTCATATTTTATGTAGGATCTCCTATAAACTTTCTTGCTCGCTTCCTCTCTCTAGGTACCTACAAACTTTCCCTTAATCTAACAATGACGCCATCCTGTACTCTTCTGAGTCTTGTTACTTTCACCATACACTCTTCTGAGTCTTGTTACTTTCACCATACATTCTTCTGTGTCTTGTTACTTTCACCATACACTCTTCTGAGTCTTGTTACTTTCACCATACATTCTTCTGAGTCTTGTTACTTTCACCATACATTCTTCTGAGTCTTGTTACTTTCACCATGCACTCTTCTGAGTCTTGTTACTTTCACCATACACTCTTCTGAGTCCTGTTACTTTCACCATACATTCTGCTGAGTCTTGTTACTTTCACCATACACTCTTCTGAGTCTTGTTACTTTCACCATACACTCTTCTGAGTCTTGTTACTTTCACCATACATTCTTCTGAGTCTTGTTACTTTCACCATACATTCTTCTGAATCTTGTTACTTTCACCATACATTCTTCTGAGTCTTGTTACTTTCATCATACATTCTTCTGAGTCTTGTTACTTTCATCATACACTTGTCTTTACTTGACTCATTCCGTTGTGATTGCGAATGGATGCACTCGTCTGTTTGTTTCAGACAGATCTGTTATTTCCCTCCTAACCACAATTTCTAAGACTTCTGATTGATAACTCAATTCTATTTTCATTAGCCTCTTTATCAAGTGCAAGTTTGGCACAAGCATCAATTCTATCTTGTTCTCTGAGACAGATGTGAGAGGGAGGTCCTTTAAGAATTTGATTCGGATGCTGTTACCAAATGGCTTTAAGATCTGTGTCTGGCCTCAGAAGCAACCACGGTACATTCTGATCTCGTGGTATTTAGGGTTAGCAGTAAGGATAGATAATCCGAGATCATTAAACTGTCTTTGGTTATGGTTTCTGCAAGCTCAAGAACAATGGGTACAGCGTACAGGCCAGCTTGTAAGATAGATGCTCAGTTGTTTATTGTAATATTCTTTTCTAATATATTACCAATAGGACTGGTTTACAAATGGCTGCGCACCCAGGCCTCCAAGTGGATGAGTTGAAAGAGCAGTCAGTGTAGATACTCTCTATTACATCATTCTTAATCCAGAGTTTCTGTACGCGTTCAAGAGCTCTTCAATTACCGTGCCTGATGTGATGGTGAGGTTAAAAAGGAGTTACTGTATCTGCCAGGGCGGTGAGAAGAGCCGCTGCTTCCGGATATTGTGCAACTGATGCACGCCACACAGTCTGATGTGAGTAGATGTGTCTGGATCCATTTAGATTCACTTGTGGTGTGGCATATATACATTAACTTGTTATGTGGCATGTATGCTTCAACTTGTTATGTGGCATATATGCTTTAACTCGTCATGTGGCATATATGCTTTAACTTGTTATGTGGCATATATGCTTTAACTCGTTATGTGGCATATATGCTTTAACTCGTTATGTGGAGTATATGCTTTAACTCGTTATGTGGCATATATGCTTTAACTTGTTATGTGGCATATATGCTTTAACTTGTTATGTGGCATATATGCTTTAACTTGTTATGTGGCATATATGCTTTAACTCGTTATGTGGCATATATGCTTTAACTTGATATGTGGCATATATGCTTCAACTTGTTACTTGGCATATATGTTTTAACTTGTGATGTGGTATATATGCTTCAACTTGTTACTTGGCATATATGTTTTAACTTGTGATGTGGCATATATGCTTTAACTTGTTACTTGGCATATATGCTTTAACAGTTTTGTATAAACAGTGTCATCTGCGTTACCACGCTGGATGCGTAATCCTACTGTGAGACTGCTCTCAAACATTCTGTCTTCAACGCACGGTATATCCAGCTCTCTCACCATGATTACTTTAGCAGTCTTGGGACAGCCACGTATCATTCTCAATACTTCAATATCGCAATATTCTTTTTCAGGTCTGTTTATCATTTTACTGTCATGCAGGACGAAAGAAGAACGAGTCTCTGGAGCAACTAGTTCATGGCTTCGAACAATACACATGAGTCTAGCGACCGCAGGACATGAAAGATATCTATTGTATGCTTGCAAAATAATACGTCTGTGATCCATGGCTATAATAGATGGAATTACATTTCCAGCTAAAACTAGATCCACCCTCCTTAAACCAGAGGGAATATATTAGCGACAGCATTTGCCTTGAACATTTGAGTACGCCGTCATGAGGTGTTTATGGCTTGAAAATATGTAGTATCATACGTGCATATATTGCACGTATTGCATGATACATTCCGCAGGATAGAAATGTGTGACACTATTACTCATGATGTATGAGGGGCAACGATATCCATGTGTAATACTAGCAGTAACAACATGCTGAACCCGCATGCTAAACTAGCATCACCAGATTATCACACTCATTACACAAATGGACACATTTATATTTCAGGCATCATATCAAATTTCACGTGTTTTTCTTTTCTTTTTTTTCTGGACGGAATATATCATCCTTCTTGTACCACCGCTACATCATCTGCTAACTCATTCTTCACATTCCGGGAAATATTTTCAGGGAAGGCCGTGCAGAGAGAGAGAGAGAGAGAGAGAGAGAGAGAGAGAGAGAGAGAGAGAGAGAGAGAGAGAGAGAGAGAGAGAGAAATACAAATCTCTGCAGGACAGTAGACTTCACAGCAGAGAATACACAGGACTTCAGTGCAAAATCTCTCTCTCTCTCTCTCTCTCTCTCTCTCTCTCTCTCTCTCTCTCCCACACACACACACATAATTACTCACTGGGGAGGACGGTAGGTAGGCACCAACGCCACCATCTCCGGCACAATCAGAGAAATAAGAGCAAAAATGACAAGACCTCTGGCTATCCTGGAGGTGCGGTGTTACAATTACTGCTTCAGGAGGGTCGTCGGCCGCGGGTCATTCTCGTTTTACGGTGAGGTATCCCGGGAATGTGTTGGATTAGTGCCGGAGTGAGGGAGGTGTGCCTGGCCACGGGGAAGATGGCTGGTGGTGTTAGGGGTGATGGGCGAAGGGAAGATGGGCGTATGGATGATGATGGATGGAAAGACAAGGAAGGTGATGGGTCAACAACTGACGGGGTTCTGGAAGGTGAGGGGAGTACATAAGAAGAGGGAGAGAGAGACGATAGTATGAAGGATGGAACAAGTTTGTGAGAGGAGGGTGATGAGGAGGATATAATGGGACGCGTCCGCTGGGGCAAGGGACGAGGCCAGGTGGGATATGGTTGGTAGGAGAGGGCTGAAGAGGATGGGATACATATGTAAAGGAAGAGGAGGTGTTGTGGAGACGCAGGGACTTGCTTGTGAGGGATGAAGGGAGGATAAGAGACGTCTGTGAGGAGAGAGGTGAAGGAGGATGGGACACGTCTGTAAGATCAAGGGTGAGGAGGTAAGTAAAGGGTAGAAAGCCAGCACAGAGAGAGGGAGAGTTGAGAGGCAACAGGAGGAAATAAGAGATGAGGCGAAGGACGAGGAAGTGGCGAGAGTTCTGGGTGGTAAGAGCGCAGAGCATTTGGCTGACGGGGGAGGAATACAATGTCCTCAGACCTGGGGAAGATGGCACCAGTGTGGGAGATGAAGTAAGGCAGATGAAGGAAATGCTCCATGTTAAGGTATATAAGAAAATCAGGAGAGAGGATGAAAGAAGTATATGCTAATACGTGAGATGTGCGTGTGTGTATGTGTGTGTGTGTGTGTGTGTGTGTGTGTGTGTGTGTAAAACCAGAGTGAGAACCCTCTGGTAACTTCAGGGTATTTTATACATTGCTCTACACCCCGTGATTATTCGATATATATATATATATATATATATATATATATATATATATATATATATATATATATATATATATATATACATATAATGATTTTATCCCTGGGGATAGGGGAGAAAGAATACTTCCCACGTATTCCCTGCGTGTCGTAGAAGGCGACTAAAAGGGAAGGGAGCGGGAGGCTGGAAATCCTCCCCTCTCATTTTTTTTTTTCCAAAAGAAGAAACAGAGAAGGCGGCCAGGTGAGGATATTCCCTCAAAGGCCCAGTCCTCATCCTCTGTTCTTAACGCTACCCCGCTAATGCGGGAAATGGCGATTAGTATAAAAAAAATATATATATATAATGATTTTGTACTATCCAAGTAGGAAACATTGCATACTGTCAAGACCCGATGGTAGTGATGGTCACTTTTCATCAGGAAAACCTTCACTCAGCCAAGCAGTGACACGCAGTGAGACTCCGGCCTGCAGAGCGAGGAGCAGTGCACCGTGACGTCAGAAAGACACTGCTCACCACGGTGGAGTGATCTTAAAAAAAACCCTCCATGTTCGAGTAACGGGCCAGTTGGAGCCCAGTGATGAATTCATGAATACTTAAATCTCCCATCGACTCGTCCAGCCTCAAGACTGGCTCCACCGTTCGCTGGAGGAACGACCCAAGCCTCTAACATCTGTCATGGAATTTACCTTGAGTCCTCCTCCTCCGACGACGACGACGAAGGAAGGAGGAAGGCCGACGATCGGAGCGGAGGTCCGCCATGAATTAGTAGTGGCGTTGTTATAGGAATCGCCGGAATACGAGGAGTCAGTTGATCACGGCTGCGAAGACCCCCCACCCCCTGGCATTCATTATTAACGAAGCTAAAAGGTTCGTTCGGATGGGCCGCTTCGCTATCCAGTTTCGATGAAATATTCACATGGGCTTGCCCATTCCTCCAGGTCCAAACCCGACCCTGGCTATTCGCATGACTTCCATGAACGGGAATGAAATGTGATATTTGCTAAATCCGTTGTCGAGAGAGAGAGAGAGAGAGAGAGAGAGAGAGAGAGAGAGAGAGAGAGAGAGAGAGAGAGAGAGAGAGAGAGAGAGAGAGAGAGAGTATCATATAAAACACACATATCGACCAAATCAGTCGAAGTCGTGCAATTAGATGGGGAGTAAAAAACATTTCGAGTACGGATACTGATATTGATTATCATTCGCTGGGCTATCATTACAAAGCGTGTTAGATATGGCAAAAATTCAATAACAAAATCCTATTGCCGGTAGAATTTAATTTCTCTCGTAAAAGTGGCATTCATACGGCGAGCATCAACGGCCAGGTATTGGATTTCTTGTTAATTGGAATTCCGTTGACACACCTGCATTCTCAGGCACTCTTCTCCAGTGACTTATGTTACCATCCTCGCCTCTCTCTCTCTCTCTCTCTCTCTCTCTCTCTCTCTCTCTCTCTCTCTCTCTCTCTCTCTCTCTCTCTCTCTCTCTCCCTTCCTATCTATCTATCTATCTATCTATCCACCTATCCAACTACCCTTCTATCTATCCATTTATCTAGCTCTCTATTTCATTCTGTGTCTAAATTTTTCCATCCTCTTTTTTTTTTATCCCCTCACTCTCCACTCTACCTCTCTCTGCTCTTTACGAACTAGACACAAATCAATATTCCTTCGACAGCCTTGGCATAATTTGCATCTCATTTTCACGTATGATGAAAATAAAGTTCGGAGAGAAGGAAAAAAAGAAAAAGAAGAGAAAAAAAAAAACGAAATAACCCGCTTCCCTATCCTCAACTTGTACTTCTGCCATCCTCAACCTATCCTTCTGCCATCCGACAGACCGAGTGTACATTAGTCACAAGGTGAGACTCATAATTGAGCATGCCTACTAGTCCCGGTAAATGATCTTGAGTGTCGTTCAACGTTCCTCTGTTCGTGGGGAACGATGAATACACCGACTGGTACTAAGGTTTCCACTCCCCTCCGCCATCGAGTCGTACCTGATGATGATGATCAAAGGCGAGGATCCTCTGTTCGTGTCAGGAAAAGGATATCGCCACCGACTTTGGAAATATATGTCTGTGGTTGTGCACGGTCGACGTGGCCAGCTTCGGGGGCACTGCTGAGGCCGGGAGTAAATAAGTAAATAAGTAAATAAGTAAATAAGTGAATAAGTAAATAGGTGTGTCTTTCATTAACTAAGAACATCTTCAGTCGCTACATGTAACTTGAGTTGTTCTCCAGTATCAAAACGATAATGAAAAATGATTTGATTGTATCCCCTATATTTTTTCTCCGATTTTCATACACATTTTTATGCTACGCTTTCAGATAGTTCCAGGAAAGGTGATGGTACTAGGAAACAACAACACAACAAGAACACCATGATATGCACTGCAAAGAAAAAGAAAACGGGTTCGGTGCGACATAAGTTGTGGGAATCTTTGTTATTCTTCTTTATCTCTTTTCCTATAGTTCATCTCCTCTCGGATTTATATGTTCGCAAAACAAACTTCGAGAAAATGAAAGATATGAACAATTTGGCGCCATCCTTCCTGGCGCTCTGATCCGCCTATGTGTGCTTTGCACCAAATTCACTGAATCGGATCCAATATCTTTTTTATTGTGGTGATATTTTCAGTGTTCTATCACTGCATCGTTTCAAAACAAAACTTGTCTGTGTGTCTTGAAGTATTTAGCGAGTTATATATCATACAGCAGTGCTGGAAATTGATGAATTTTTAGGTATCAAAGGCTATGATAATCTTGATCTATTAACTTACTTAACACTTGATTTGTCTGATTGCACTCCCACCGTATTACCTCGAATGAGGCGAAGTACTTTTTCTTCAACAGGATTGTTAACATATGGTACGAGTTGCCAATTAGAGTGGTTGATAATAGACAACTATGATAACAGCCTTGATAAATATTTCGCTTCAAGTCCATGACTTACATTATTTGCGCCGCCTTAAACTCACAATGACAATTTGTAGTTTATTCCCTTTGAATTTTCTGTATACCTTCTAACTTTAACCACACTAATCTGTGAGTTTCTGATATCCTCCACTATCACAAAGTGCCTCGATAGGACTCAACAGTCTGTTGCCTTTTGAACTCCTTTGGATTCCTTTGTGTCCGCGAACATCGTCATACGCTTCAAACTGTATGACATAAGAGCCAACTCGCTCACGCTTGCTGTGTGAGGTCTTGTGTGTATGAATGTGTATGTGTGTTCATGGCCGCATAACCGTTTATATTTGCACTCTGTGAGTATGTTTATGTGAACCTTCGCCGACGAGGAGACAAGACAACACTATACACTGTACCGCACCGGCTCGACACGTTAGTGTATAAGTAAGAAGGGGAAGGCATTGCCAGACCGCTAGCTCAAGTCCCACAGCCATACTTGGGATAGGGAGGATAACAGAGCGGATGGGACTACTTATATATGGAGTTTCAACAGCGTGTTGATGACAGTGATATGCTCTTGTTGTCTGGTACGTCAGGGCTTTGTCTGGCAAGGCCCTTTGTTACGCGGACGGCCTGTTCTCAGTAACTGACGTATTGATGTCAAGAAATTCTTTGCCGGGTATAATGTCTTCATTCAGACAATTCAGGTGAAATAAGGCGAGCTTCAGCGCTCCCATTCTGAATATAAGAGTAGACTAGGAAGTGAAATTACGTATTAAACGATGGCTCAGAAGGGAGACGGTGGGGAGGAGGGATCAGTGTTGCTGTCTTGTTGGCGAGGCGAGTGTCTAGACTTATATCTCTTCTGACCTTCGTCTCAAAAGGCTAAAGAAAACGAAGACGGAGCACCTCCTCAAATATGACAAGTCTCTTTCTCTTTTTTTTTTTTTTCGGGCCGAGCGTTGTTGCATTTTGCTTGGCTTCCTGCTGTAATGAATGCAACGTGTGGGTCTGGGTTAGGATTACGTCTCCATTGTTTATATGTTGCTTGTTTGTGTTCCCTGCCCCCCGGCCTGGAAGACAGAGCCGAGGAGAAAGTTTTCTTTTTTTTTCTTTTTCGCAAAAGGAAAAAAGAAATGGAATCACAAATTTGAAGTATAAATTTCATTTGAGTCTCTCACTTGATGCCTCAGATGTGAGATTCCACTCAATACGCGAGTCGAATTCGTGACATCCATCCAAGTTGCCATCACTATACTGCCTATAATGGTGCTGGATAAACATGGGAAGGGGCGAGTGCGAAATGAGAAAGGCGCACAGGACAGGTGAAGCAGACTGCAGCGAACGGAGGAATCTAAAAGCAGTCAGACAGCGCCTTGTTTGGAGACGATAGTGAGTTCTAAGAGTAAGTACTGAGGAAAACATACTTACAGCTCATTTCATCCATCCCTTCCTCTTTATTTTGGTTGGTAAATGAATGGACAGCTTACAAACTTGGCTCGAGTTCTCTAGAGGTGCCCATGTCCCCGGACATAACCCTCACTGACAAGTCTAAAAAAAAAAAATAGCCTTCCAGGAGTGTCTATGTTTAAGGGAATGTCTCTTCCTAATAGGATTGGGTTTACCTGGTAAGGTGTATGGGAGAGGGTTGACTGAGGAGTTGATGTCAATTTGGCTTCAGGAGTGTTAGTGTGTGTGTGTGTGTGTGTGTGTGTGTGTGTGTGTGTGTGTGTGTGTGTGTGTGTGTGTGTGTGTGTGTGTGTGTGTGTGTGTGTGCGTGCGTGTGCGGACCGAGTGTTTACCTTGAAGAATCTTTGTGAGGATATGATATGAACCTTTTAGCACGACATTAATACCCTTGAGCCCGACGGTACAACCCTTGGGCATGACAGCCTGGCCCCTTTGACCTGCTGCTTAAAGACCAGATCAGAGGCAAGACCGTTGTACTCTAGAGATGTACCGGTGCTCAAGGAACGCACCGCCGTGTTCAGTGGTCGTACCGTTGTGTTCAAGGGTTCTGCCGTCGTGTCCAAAGCTTTATCCGTTGTGTTCAAGATATTAAGTGTCTTTTTTTTCTCAATCAACTAATTAATATATATATATATATATATATATATATATATATATATATATATATATATATATATATATATATATATATATATATATATATATATATATATATATATATATATATATATATATATATATATATAAAATTCTTTAATTCAGATCATGAAAACTATGAATCATCCTTTCGCTTGATGTCGTATTAAACGAGTGATGCAGGCAATCATTAATTTCCCATCGCTGTGTTGTCAAAGTTGAATAATTAATCGTAAAAAGAGACAATGCTATTTTCCATGATATGTAATTCAATCTGTACAGTTCGTGGAAACAAAACAGAAATTATTTTCGGCAAATAAGTGTCTTAAATAGAATCACAAGTACGTTATGCTTGACGTTAAAAATCGTATGATATGATCCGTTACTGTCTTCCCAGATCGCAAGAAAACGGAAAGAATGTCTGCCATCTACTTTCCTTTTTTTCTCATCTCTGATTTACCATGGGTCAAACTGGCGCAATACTTCAGTTATGACAGGATCAGATGTCAGAGTTGGTGTCGGTTATCATTCACATGATGGCTGGGTTCAGTGAGTGGGATCATTAGTGTGAACTGATGGGTTACGTTTCTCTGATGCTAATTCTGCTGGACGATGTGGGATGCGTCCTGCCTCGGTGGCAGGACTTGTTGGTTGCTTGTCTCTTGTCACACCTGACGGAAGGATTGTTCGCCTCTCTCTCTCTCTCTCTCTCTCTCTCTCTCTCTCTCTCTCTCTCTCTCTCTCTCTCTCTCTCTCTCTCTCTCTCTCTCTCCACTACGGGCAACCTGGTCTAACTTATGATTCCCCCTCCTGTGTCTCCCCATGCTCTTTATATTGTTAGGTCGTCACCAGTTTTCAATCAAATCTGCCTCTGTGTCGGGAAAACATTTGTGTTATGCACAGTCCCTTGGTGGGTAAATACGGATTTAACAAGATATTCTTTATAAACTAGAATTGCAGGTTCAACAGCCTGGTTACAATTCTGTCAACGACTGACGCAAACAATCACATGCCTCATCACACTGATTTCACACGAGTAATATCTTCACATGATAACACTAAACGTTTTCCTTGAGAGAGAGAGAGAGAGAGAGAGAGAGAGAGAGAGAGAGAGAGAGAGAGAGAGAGAGAGAGAGAGAGAGAGAGAATGAGAGAGAGAGAGAGATTAGATAGACATAGATAGATATATAGATCCAGATTGATATTTTCCTCTTTAAATAATCGTGTTCTCAAGGAGCCGTCAGGAACACACGAGCAATGCTTCAGCTGCCTGCACACACACACACACACACACACACACACACACACACACACACACACATATATATATATATATATATATATATATATATATATATATATATATATATATATATATATATATATATTTTTTTTTTTTTTTTATTATTATACTTTGTCGCTGTCTCCCGCGTTTGCGAGGTAGCGCAAGGAAACAGACGAAAGAAATGGCCCAACCCCCCCCCCATACACATGTATATACATACGTCCACACACGCGAATATACATACCTACACAGCTTTCCATGGTTTACCCCAGACGCTCCACATGCCCTGATTCATATATATATATATATATATATATATATATATATATATATATATATATATATATATATATATATATATATATATATATATATATGACGTTGCGACCCTAGTGAGCGACGGTACGAAACTTGAACAGAACACTATGACCCTTGAGGACGTGTGATGAAACGACCTTAGGCATGATGGTCAGGCTTTTGATCAAGCCCTTGAGGATCAGGTCAAAGGTCAGGTCATCATACTTCTTATAAAGAGTTTTTAAAGGAAGTAAGTTTTTCCGAGAAAAATACCAAAAGTTGAAGGTAATAGCTCAAGGTAATTTTTAGCTCCAAAAACATTTTGTTTCAAAACTGAAAGATAAGATATTCAACACTTCTATACTTGAAACAATCATGGATAATATAACATAATGCTCTCAGTTACCGATTTTAACTCAACAAACTATTTGTTTCAAAACTGAAAGGTAAGATATTCAGACACTTTTATACCTGAAAAATAATCATTTCACATATATCATAATACTCTCACTTATCGATTCATACCCAGTAAATACGATAAAAATGTTCAGAAAATATCTTAGAATTGACTTCAATGAACAGCTTAATTGAGTGTCATAAAGACGACTAAACGATATTTTAACACCAAATTTGTATTCAACATGAAAAATACTTCTTATAATGAGTTCTTAAAGGAAATCTATTTTCCTGATGAAAAATGCCAAAAACTGAAGGTAACAACAGTACATGGTATTTTTTTCAGCTGAAAAAACTTTTTGTTTCAAAATTGTAAGATAAGATATTCAAACACTTCTGTACTTGAAATAATCATGAAAAATATATCACAATGCTCTCAGTTACCGATACATACTCAGGATATAAGATGAAAAGGAACAGAAATATCTCAAAATGACTTCATTTAACAGCATAATTAGGTGTCACTAGGAGGACTAAACGTTATTCTAACACCATATTTGTATTCAGCATGAAAAATGCTTCTTATGATGAGTTTTTAAAGAAAATATGTTTTTCTGAGAAAAATACCAAAAATTGAAGTTGATAGTTACAGTGGCGTATCTAGGGTGTGGCATGTAGGGCAGATGCCCTGGGCGCCACTTGCAGGGAGGAGCCACTCAACAGGTTTATTGTTTGACATATGATACCCTGATGACATTTTTAAACGGTTTGGTTTTGAGATAAAAAAGCAACTCGCCTACTTTTCAACCATAGTAATATTTTGCTACTATCAGTTGTATGACCGCTTCTGCGTTAAAATTTTGATCAAATAAGTCTTTAACTTTAAGTTTTTAAGAGTTTATATAAATCTAAGTTTGGCCTAACTCTTCAGGGGCGAAATTTCAGTGCTTGCCATAAGCTCTATTTTCCATAGATACGCCCCTGATACACACACACACACACACACATATACACACACATACACACACACACACACATATATATATATATATATATATATATATATATATATATATATATATATATATATATATATATATATATATATATATATATATATACTCAAGTATACCTCAAAGCAAAAGGTTCTAGAAGAACGAGTGATTTGATTTCATATTTACCCAGCAGTAGTATATGACAGCAGCGATGTATATGAGAACACTTGTAACAAGAGAGCACTGCTGCTCTGTACGCTCTAGATTAACGGAGGAAAACCTTTGTACAGATCGCGTAGGAACGTGATAGGCGGCAAGGGTAAAGAATAAAGATGATAACGACAACTGACAGGAACAACGATAACGATAATCGTTGACTACAGTACAACGAAATAAAAGTTAACGAAAAACCAGATACACTGGTTTGAAAAAAAAAGGGAGAAAAAGTTAGATTCTACCGGGCGGGGCTGGGCTGGGCAGGGCGGGGACGGGCGGGGCGGGGCCGGTAGGGGAGGAGAGGGCCGTTGCCTATACCCTGTGGGGTGAGGGAGCAGGCAAGATGGAGTGGAGGAAAGGTAAACACTCCACAGCCTCGCTCCATCGTCGAGTATAAAACAGTTCGACGGTGGAGTGTCCCCGGACAATCACTGGATGGAATGGCATCTGTATTCACAAAGTGATGTCGATGGCCAGAGGGAGGGAGGGAGCGGGTGAGGGAGGGAGGGAGCGGGTGAGGGAGGGAGTGGGTGAGGGAGGGAGTGGGTGGGTAGAGAAAAAATATCAACCAGTGGTCGGCCGTGACGAGGAAACGTGGGTATATCTTTAGGATGGCATCACTTGGCTCGATGTGTTTGGTCTTACTGGCTTTCATCTGTATTTCCTTCTGGGAGAGAGAGAGAGAGAGAGAGAGAGAGAGAGAGAGAGAGAGAGAGAGAGAGAGAGAGAGAGAGAGAGAGAGAGAGAGAGAGAGAGAGAGAGAGAGAGAGAGAGAGAGAGAGAGGATTTTCCCATTTCTTGTAAGAGTGGGACCAGAAGGGCATCTGTCTCATGGCGAAGAAGTTCTACTGTCAGTACCTCCTCTGCCGTCTCGTCCAGAGTAGCCCGACCAAGCGCTTTTCCCACTGTCAACCCGCCACTCATCCATTACCACCACTCAGCACTGCCTCTAGTTATCTCATCTATCTCATCACTACGTTCTTTCTCAGTACTTCCTCTACTGTCCCATCCAGTAGCTCGACCAAGTGCTTTCCCATTATCACCCCGTCAGTCATCCATTACCGTCGCTTAGCACTGCCTCTAGTACCGTCCAGTTAGTTGCCTTAAACACCACCACAACAGCCCGGCACTTACCGAGCACTCGTACCAGTGTATCGTCTGGTGTCACCCCAGCACCTCTGCTCGCACTGCTATTCGAATCAGTAGTTCCTTAGAGCCTTGAAGAGATCCATACTGCAAGTACTCTCACACCACGATCCTCGTGTCTCGCTGACGACGCAACCTAGTTCTCCTGTCGTCATACCTTCTAGTGCCTCCCTAATACTTCCTTCAATGTTTGCATGGCTTTCATCACCAATTAGTTTGGTACCACAATCACTGCTGCAGTGTGCTCCAACAGTGATAGCATGAGGTGAAGTGAACCAACACCAGGGAAGGAACACCAGTGACTGCATTCCCGCCTTAGACGAAGGCTTCGCTTCCCTCTTCCCCTTTCTCTCTCTTTCTCAACCCCGTGGAGGGAAAAAAAATCTCACTACCTTTATTGTTCCAATTAAAAAACTTTTCTGATGCAAATGAGGAAGACTCTCCAATTCCCGCTTTTAATTAGCATATCTTTAGTCTCCTTGCAGCGAGGACCTCTCTAGCCATGCTTCCTCTCTGGTCCCTTCTACTGCTGCTGCAGTAGAGAGAGAGAGAGAGAGAGAGAGAGAGAGAGAGAGAGAGAGAGAGAGAGAGAGAGAGAGAGAGAGAGAGAGAGAGAGAGAGAGAGAGAGAGAGAGAGAGAGCAGCAAAATTTAATGTGAATGAAACTAGATTTTTTATCTTATTTTTTTTTCTTTCTTTTAGAAAGGCGTTTGGTTGAATGACACAAACAAGTGACCACAGAAATAGACTGGCGTCTCCTTTGATTTTCAATCGGCGAAAAAGAGAAAGGAAATTTTTTTGTTTTTGTTTTGTTTTGTTTTGGATGGGGAACGTGAATATACTTCGAGATCACCAGCAACATTCCCTGACAAGAGGCAGGTGATGATTCTTGTCCAGACGTAATGATAGTGACACTAAAACAGTTCTGCATAAAGATAGATAGGTAGGTAGATAGATTGATAGATAGAGAGACAAATTGATAGACATACAAGAAGACAGATAGATGTATAGATAGCGGGGGAATGATGAACTCCTTTGGGGCGAGATGTTCTTCTACGAGATTATACTCCTTTACGTCCGCTGACGGTGATACAGCCTCGCCAGAGGTGACATCCCATTCGCGATGTACTCTGTGCAGGTGGAGTCCGGTAACATCTCTCTCTCTCTCTCTCTCTCTCTCTCTCTCTCTCTCTCTCTCTCTCTCTCTCTCTCTCTCTCTCTCTCTCTCTCTCTCTCTTATCTATCTATCTACCTATCTATATTCATATATATATATATATATATATATATATATATATATATATATATATATATATATATATATATATATATATATATATATGTGTGTGTGTGTGTGTGTGTGTGTGTGTGTGTGTGTGTAGAGAGAGAGAGAGAGAGAGAGAGAGAGAGAGAGAGACAGACAGAGACAGACAGAGACAGACAGACAGATAAAGAAACATACAAATACAGATAACTTAAATTCCTTTTTTTTCTTTTTTCCTCCAGACAGATGTTGTAGCCTTTTTCCATGTTGGTCGTTGACGGGCGAGTGGCTCCCTGGTGTGGACACGCTGTGACAGTCAGGCAATATGTTCAACTTTGTTCCAGTTCACTGTCCGAGGCGGCACCAGATACATGGGTGCCCCGGGGTGGCGGGGATTGGGTTCGGGGGGGGGCCCTTCCTCAGTGGGTACTAGGTGGGTGGGTTGGGCCCCCTTCCTCAGTGGGTACTGGGGTGGGTGATGTGAGGAATTTTGGGACGGGTCAGTTGGTAGATGTTGGCTGTTGTTATTGCTGGTGACGTGGTGGTGGTGGGGGGGTTTGAAGGGGAGGGACGTTGAAGTGGTGGAGGGTGGTGGGTGGGTGGACGGATGGATGGATGTCCCTCTGTGTGTGTGTGTGTGTGTGTGTGTGTGTGTATTGACATGGTAGAGTGCCACTGTTGGGGGGAACCGGTTGAGGGCTGTTCGTGTCTACTTCAATGCACAACTCGGAGTTACTGCAAATATGACCACTCACGAGACAATACGAGAATAAATTGACAAATGCAAACCCTTTATATTTTTTGGAATGAAAAATATGTTTTGCCGTCCCGTTTGTAGATTAGATTTATTTTGTCCTCTTCTTTCAGTGACTTTTCCTAATATCGGCTTCTTGAAGCGTATCTGAGCGATGGAGATCTGTCGAGGTATAGTCTTTGAACTAATTGTGGATTCACATCAGTTATCTTTTTTTTATCACTTTTATCGTTATTATCATAGCATTATCAATATCATCATTTTCATTATCATTCTCCAAGGGTTCCCTGCAGCTCCAAGGCTGCGCTACCATCATGAGAAGGGAAAGGATGGACTACCTCGAAGTGGGAAGTACTTCGTAGAGATTGCCGTCCCACAGTACAGCCTCATTCACGACGTAATAACAAGCAAGCGAAGTCCGGCAACTCCCGACAGCCATGCAGCATGACAACACAAAATGTCTTTCACAGCATGACGTAGATGAGACACTGACGAGGTAGGTAGATGTATGTTAACTGAAGCTATATACATAGGAATGGAAGCCTCCTCCTTATCCGATTTGCGATAGGCTTTACGCACACTGGGACAGCAGGGATCATCCCGTAACTCTCGTCATCGGATGGATAGCTTAAGAAAATGTATATAGTCAGGTAGATCCTCCAATCATCTTTGCAGTTATTCTCATCGGTGTCTTTTGCTAACTTCTTTTGCCTTCTGTATCAACGATCGTTCTTAACTCTTCTCCTTACCATCTAATTCCGGTTTGACATATCCATTGTCCATCTCAGCTTCAAATTAGTTTCATCTATCCTGGAATTTACATACAGGCTCATGAATGTATTCATTCCCACATCCAAACGTCGTCCTGTAAATCCCGAGCCACATGTGTCCAGCCATACACACAATTTACGATCTATCCTGTACCTTCTATCCGCTCTCTATGTTACATACATTCTATCTTCCTCCACTCTCTCACATTCTCCCCCTTTACTTATAGTTTTATGAGGAGCTTATTCATTACGTCTCTTACACACACTATCCCCACAATGAAAGACTTATGTCTACCCCTTATGCACCGTCTGGTTCCACTCTGAGACACGTTATATCTATCCTCACCCTTGCACCATTTCCTCATCCTCCCACTCACCCTAACCTAACCTGTCATTATCTACTCTTTTCAGACCCTCTGCTTCTCACAAACACTCCTATACCCCAGCTATCCACCGTGAACTCTTCATCTTCCATTCTCTCTCTCTCTCTCTCTAACCCTACCCTGTGCGTAGCTTCCTAACCATCCCCGATCTCATACACCCATCCATTCGTTCCCCGCTTCTGCTCCCCTCGCTGCGTCTGTCGCCACTCGTACACCTCCAGTCTCATAACCCCTATTCATCGCCACTTCCCCACCCTCACCACCCCTGGGCGCTCCAGCGGCTGTCGGTAGCACAGGGTGTACATCTGTCGGTAGCACAGGGTGTACATATCCATGTTGTACAGTACATGGACGAGGGGGAGGACCAGGTAACAGCCTTTGTCTTTTTTCATTTTTTTTCCATGTGGGGTATTTTTAATTCATATTTTGAAAGGATTTGTGCAAAAGAAATTGTACGAGAGTAATGTATCGGTGTTGAAGTACTGATAGAATCGTGTGGTGAGACGTGCGTGGCAATATAATCTTGTTAGATGACGAGTTATCTTTGCGGTAATTATGATGGTGGGACCTCCACAGCGTTAATCTCTTATGCTTCGAGTGCAGGAAACTTGTAAAACTAGTTTGTTTGTTATGTGTTAAGAGAAAACGAATGATATATATAGTTTCATATTTCCATTATGTAATCACGAGATGTTTCTTGAGGTATATGGATGACCTCACTCTCTTTCATCAATTCAGCGCGTACACTATTCACAGCTTTCGGTATATCACCCTTTATACTTATTCACTTCGTCAAACTATCTAACGCAGTGATGCACTGTCTTCATTTTCTATCTATGAGGAAGTCTGACAGGAATATGTAACGATGTGTCATTCAGCTTAGACTCAGTCTCTTTCATGTTTAACACGAGTCAACTGAGCTTTTCATCTTCACGGTTCTTGCCGGACGGACGCGTCAACTGACTATAGATTCGACAGTCAAGTTGAAACAGATCAACTGCTTCTGTGGATGGCTTTTGAGGGATTCCTCTGGCCAGCGGATGGTGGCCAGCCGCGTCGGTGGCAGTCACCTGAAGAAGAGAAGGGTGTGACCTTTACCCATAGTTAATCTTTCCACTCATCAAATACCTTTTCCTTCTTTACCGATGCATAATGTGTGTGTGTGCATAAAGACAGCAGACATAAGACACGTAAAAAAAAAAAAGAATATCTGGAAGAAGGTTTCCAAGTAATATTCATGTAAGAATCAGGATGATCGAGCAGCGTCGAGATCCTCCCAACACGTCGTGTGTTATCAGCGGAATATTCCCAAGTCAGTACGATATTATGTAGAGATGATCTCTCTTCTCAGGCTCATCACTCTTCCTATTGTCTAAATCCTCTCTGACATTTGCACCTGTACATCATCTTACATCTACTCATTGTCTTTCTGTATTTTATATATATATATATATATATATATATATATATATATATATATATATATATATATATATATATATATATATATATATATTATCCCTGGGGATAGGGGAGAAAGAATACTTCCCACGTTTTCCCTGCGTGTCGTAGAAGGCGACTAAAAGGGAAGGGAGCGGGGGGCTGGAAATCCTCCCCTCTCTTTTTTTTTTCCCCAAAAGAAGGAACAGAGAAGGGTTCCAGGTGAGGATATTCCCTCAAAGGCCCAGTCCTCTGTTCTTAACGCTACCTCGCTATCGCGGGAAATGGCGAATAGTATGAAAGAAAATAAGATATATATTTTTTTTTTTTTTTTTTATACTTTGTCGCTGTCTCCCGCGTTTGCGAGGTAGCGCAAGGAAACAGACGAAAGAAATGGCCCAACCCCCCCCCCCATACACATGTACATACACACGTCCACACACGCAAATATACATACCTACACAGCTTTCCATGGTTTACCCCAGACGCTTCACATGCCTTGATTCAATCCACTGACAGCACGTCAACCCCTGTATACCACATCGCTCCAATTCACTCTATTCCTTGCCCTCCTTTCACCCTCCTGCATGTTCAGGCCCCGATCACACAAAATCTTTTTCACTCCATCTTTCCACCTCCAATTTGGTCTCCCTCTTCTCCTCGTTCCCTCCACCTCCGACACATATATCCTCTTGGTCAATCTTTCCTCACTCATTCTCTCCATGTGCCCAAACCATTTCAAAACACCCTCTTCTGCTCTCTCAACCACGCTCTTTTTATTTCCACACATCTCTCTCACCCTTACGTTACTTACTCGATCAAACCACCTCACACCACACATTTTCCTCAAACATCTCATTTCCAGCACATCCATCCTCCTGCGCACATCTCTATCCATAGCCCACGCCTCGCAACCATACAACATTGTTGGTACCACTATTCCTTCAAACATACCCATTTTTGCTTTCCGAGATAGTGTTCTCGACTTCCACACATTTTTCAAGGCTCCCAAAATTTTCGCCCCCTCCCCCACCCTATGATCCACTTCCGCTTCCATGGTTCCATCCGCTGACAGATCCACTCCCAGATATCTAAAACACTTCACTTCCTCCAGTTTTTCTCCATTCAAACTCACCTCCCAATTGACTTGACCCTCACCCCTACTGTACCTAATAACCTTGCTCTTATTCACATTTACTCTTAACTTTCTTCTTTCACACACTTTACCAAACTCAGTCACCAGCTTCTGCAGTTTCTCACATGAATCAGCCACCAGCGCTGTATCATCAGCGAACAACAACTGACTCACTTCCCAAGCTCTCTCATCCCCAACAGACTTCATACTTGCCCCTCTTTCCAGGACTCTTGCATTTACCTCCCTAACAACCCCATCCATAAACA
>NC_092235.1:55702807-55710307 GCF_036320965.1 Panulirus ornatus | reverse complement strand
CGGGCATCGTCTCTCTCTCTCGCTAGTGCAAGGAGAGAGAGAGAGAGAGAGAGAGAGAGAGAGAGAGAGAGAGAGAGAGAGAGAGAGAGAGAGAGAGAGAGAGAGAGGAGTACATTGGGAAGAACAAATTTCAGGGGTTACCTCATGGTCCGAGACGAGTGCATCCGTTAATACTATATCAAACACAGCAATTCGTAAACCTGGCATGACGTATAATTACACCTAGAATAACACTATGTATACATTCAGAATATGTAGCACATCTAACGATATGAATATGCATACGTTTCAGAACTTCAGCCCATCTAGCATAAGAATATGCTAGTAATAAGTCTAGCAATACCAGTATGCATACTGGTTCGAATCCTAGATGTGGCAGTCGGTTCACAGTCAATACAGCTGTTCATCCAACTTTAGGGGTTGGTTGATACAAAGGGTACCTGACTCAGTATATATATATATATATATATATATATATATATATATATATATATATATATATAGAGAGAGAGAGAGAGAGAGAGAGAGAGAGAGAGAGAGAGAGAGAGAGACATCGTGGATGAGATAGCCTCAGTTGCCCATGCCGTCTCAGCTAACATAAAAAAAAAAAGAAAACACAGGGAAGTACCAGACCTGCAACTCACGAAGGGTCTGAAACCCTCAGCATCATCATACCATCGACCCGATGCCCATTTTCTACCATGGGCTCCAACATAAGCTTCAGCGTGGAAATAATTCAGCCATTTATCACTGCAGAAACAATTCAGTGGTGCCAGGACAGCCCTCGGTAATAGAATGATAAAGCTCTATGTTCATATTGGGGGAGAGAGAGAGAGAGGAACAGACGGCAGGTGTTGTGGCAACAGTGACCTGGGTTATCATAAAGTTAATCATCGGGTAACAACTTCCTGACGTGGCAACACTGACTACGTGAACTGAGATGTGACACATGGCTGCGATGAATATACTGAACTGGCAACAGTGACTACGTGAACTCGGATGTGGCACATGGCTGCGATGAATGTACTGAACTGGCAACACTGACGATGTGAACTTAGATGTGGCATCATGGCTACAGTGAATGTATATATGTGGCAACAGCGGGGCAGTGTAAATACTGGCCACTGACCAACAGGAGAGCAGTGTGAACTTACTGATTTGACAACACTGATGTGGCAAGTGACAGTGATGTGATGTTAGGGTGAGGTGGCAAGGGTGATGGTGTTGCCATGTGGTTTTCGCTCACATATGGGGCCAGTGTGAGCAGTGTGATACATGTAATATGACAACGGTCATCTCACTGTGCCACATATGATGTGGCAACAGTCGATCGTGTGGCACATATGATGTATATATAACAGGAAAGACAAGTAGGTGAAAATACATATGAATACATAAAAACAAAAGATCCTTAGCTATCCGTCCTTTCGAGGCACTTTTTTTTTTTTTTAATTTTCCAAAAGAAGGAACAGAGGGGGCCAGGTGAGGATATTCCAAAAAAGGCCCAGTCCTCTGTTCTTAACGCTACCTCGCTAATGCGGGAAATGTCGAATAGTTTAAAAGAAAGAAAAGATATATATATATATATATATATATATATATATATATATATATATATATATATATATATATATATGTACAAAGGCAAAGGGGATAAGAGTGAGTGCTCAAATTACAGAGGTATAAGTTTGTTGAGTATTCCTGGTAAATTATATGGGAGGGTATTGATTGAGAGGGTGAAGGCATGTACAGAGCATCAGATTGGGGAAGAGCAGTGCGGTTTCAGAAGTGGTAGAGGATGTGTGGATCAGGTGTTTGCTTTGAAGAATGTATGTGAGAAATACTTAGAAAAGCAAATGGATTTGTATGTAGCATTTATGGATCTGGAGAAGGCATATGATAGAGTTGATAGAGATGCTCTGTGGAAGGTATTAAGAATATATGGTGTGGGAGGCAAGTTGTTAGAAGCAGTGAAAAGTTTTTATCGAGGATGTAAGGCATGTGTACGTGTAGGAAGAGAGGAAAGTGATTGGTTCTCAGTGAATGTAGGTTTGCGGCAGGGGTGTGTGATGTCTCCATGGTTGTTTAATTTGTTTATGGATGGGGTTGTAAAGGAGGTAAATGCAAGAGTCCTGGAAAGAGGGGCAAGTATGAAGTCTGTTGGGGATGAGAGAGCTTGGGAAGTGAGTCAATTGTTGTTCGCTGATGATACAGCGCTGGTGGCTGATTCATGTGAGAAACTGCAGAAGCTGGTGACTGAGTTTGGTAAAGTGTGTGGAAGAAGAAAGTTGAGAGTAAATGTGAATAAGAGCAAGGTTATTAGGTACAGTAGGGGTGAGGGTCAAGTCAATTGGGAGGTGAGTTTGAATGGAGAAAAACTGGAGGAAGTGAAGTGTTTTAGATATCTGGGAGTGGATCTGTCAGCGGATGGAACCATGGAAGCGGAAGTGGATCATAGGGTGGGGGAGGGGGCGAAAATTTTGGGAGCCTTGAAAAATGTGTGGAAGTCGAGAACATTATCTCGGAAAGCAAAAATGGGTATGTTTGAGGGAATAGTGGTTCCAACAATGCTGTATGGTTGCGAGGCGTGGGCTATGGATAGAGATGTGCGCAGGAGGATGGATGTGCTGGAAATGAGATGTTTGAGGACAATGTGTGGTGTGAGGTGGTTTGATCGAGTAAGTAACGTAAGGGTAAGAGAGATGTGTGGAAATAAAAAGAGCGTGGTCGAGAGAGCAGAAGAGGGTGTTTTGAAATGGTTTGGGCACATGGAGAGAATGAGTGAGGAGAGATTGACCAAGAGGATATATGTGTCGGAGGTGGAGGGAACGAGGAGAAGAGGGAGACCAAATTGGAGGTGGAAAGATGGAGTGAAAAAGATTTTGTGTGATCGGGGCCTGAACATGCAGGAGGGTGAAAGGAGCGCAAGAAATAGAGTGAATTGGAGTCATGTGGTATACAGGGGTTGACGTGCTGTCAGTGGATTGAAGCAAGGCATGTGAAGCGTCTGGGGTAAACCATGGAAAGCTGTGTAGGTATGTATATTTGCGTGTCTGGACGTGTGTATGTACATGTGTATGGGGGGGGGGGGTTGGGCCATTTCTTTCGTCTGTTTCCTTGCGCTACCTCGCAAACGCGGGAGACAGCGACAAAGTATAAAAAAAAAAAAAAAAAAAAAAAAAAAAAAATATATTTATATATATATATATATGTATATATATATATATATATATATATATGTATATATATATATATATATATATATATATATATATATATATATATATATATATATATATATATATATATATATATATATATATAACGTTGGGCAGGAGTGGGAGACTGGAAATATTCCCAACCTTTATTACATCCCATGAGAACGAACAGGGACAAGTCAGATGAAGATCCTTATTCTTTTTGATTTCTCATTATTTATGGTAACTTAATATTCGTTACCTTTCGATTATTATATTTGCAAATGAATATATGGGAGCGGGGGGCTGGAAATCCTCCCCTCTCGTTTTTTTTTTAATTTTCCAAAAGAAGGAACAGAGAATTGGGCCAGGTGAGGGTATTCCCTCAAAGGCCCACTCCTCTATTCTTAACGCTACCTCGCTAATGCGGGAAATGGCGAATAGTTTGAAAGAAAGAAAAAGAAAAAGAAAATATATATATATATATATATATATATATATATATATATATATATATATATATATATATATATATATATATATATATATATATATATATAAGTGTAGTGACAGCGGCAAAATAAAAGCATGTACAGACAAGGATTAAGCCAAGATGGAAGCATGTTATACTTGGCTTTTATAGCCAAAATGCGCCATCGAAAATCAGCGTCCTAGCCGCACCAGATAGAATATAGCCACCAACATATATAGCCTCAATAATGATGCCATCTACAATCAGTGGGAGAGCCACTGTTGAGGTCTTTGGCGGGAAGGTGACTTCGAGGTCATCGATGATAGATGGGTAGATTAGAGAGAGAGAGAGAGAGAGAGAGAGAGAGAGAGAGAGAGAGAGAGAGAGAGAGAGAGAGAGAGAGAGAGAGAGAGAGAGGGGGGGGGGGTTCAAATTGCTAGAAAAACACAAACATATATAAGGACGTCACAAGCTAGAAAACTCGAGGACACAGATGGACCAGCAAGACGAAAAGAATCATGGAAACTGCTGCAAGATGGAAGCTGCGAACTGAACACAAATTGCAAGATACGGTAGTTGCAAGATGAACATAAACACACAAGGTAGTTGCAAGATAAACGTAAACACACAGATGATAACTGCCTGATAAACACACACACACACACACACACACAGATAGTAGCTGCAAGATAGACACAAGTGCACAACTGCAAGTTGCAAGGAAAACGCAAGCGCACACCAGCAAGTTGCAAGGAAAACACGAGCATACAGCTGCAAGCTGCAAGAAAAACAAGCACACAGCTGCAAGTTGCGAAAGAAAACGGGCCTTGCCGGGAGGCCTGACCCGAACCAAAATTCGTTCCCCGACTCTCGGCCGTTGGCAAAATGAATATTATAACGAATTCGAATGGGATCCGATTCGTTTTCCTTTTATTTTTTAGAATGTAATTTTACAATATATTTGTTTTTTTGTGAGAGGCTTGCTCCTTTTTGTGGCCTGAAATGTGGTATTGATGCTCGTGGTGGTGGTGGTGGTGGAGATAGTGGTGGTTTGGGTTGGAATGGTTGTAGTTGGGGAAGAAGAAATGGTCGGAGTCTTGCTGTTGGCGGTGGTGGGTGACAGAGCAACTGTCGTGGTGTTGGTGGTGGTTGGAGTACTCGCCACAGTGGTGTTACCTGTACATTTCATGATGCTTTTTTGGGTAGCAGAGGTAGTGGTGGTGTTGGTGGAGTTGTTATACAAGGGGATTCAAACAGCAACAGGCCAGCGGGTCCCTTCGAGGCCGTGTGTGATGGTGGGAAAGATCTCAGAGACTTGCATTTTAGTGTGTAAGAGTTAGAAGGCATGAAGATAATTCAAAAGAGAATAACCCACAAATGGTCGATGTGCGCAAACAATGTAACTAGTAGTCTTGAAGCGAAGTATCCATCAAGTTTACTCTTAAACGCATCTTAAGCACTGCTTTCAACCCACTCTAACTGGAAACTCGGTCCATATGTAAACAAACCTGATGAAGACTACTTCCTCATTCGAGGTAAAATGTTTGCCCACCAGTTTGTATCCATTACTGCGAGTGAAATTAGACGAATCGATCTCCAGTAACTTGACAGATCAAGATTATCAAAGTCTTTGATAATCTTGAATTCTTGTATTAGATCACCTCTCAACCTTCTCTTTTCTCAGCTAAATCGTTTCAGGTCGTTTAATGTGCTCATGTTGGATTTGCTTCTCAGCCCGGGAATCATCTTGTCTATATTATCGTCGTTTACTTAAGGTGACCAAAACTGAACACAAAATTCAAGACAGTGACGAACCAATGAACTGTCAAGAATAAGGATGATTTCTCTGGACTTTAATTCGAAGGCGCTACCTGCGAATCCAAGAATTTTGTTCGCCTTTTTTTTTCACTGCTTCTGTGCACTGCTCACTTGGTTTTAGGTCACCAGAGATAATTAAGCCTAAATCTTTTTTCTTAATTTACCTTTTGTATTTCAAAAGAATTCATATTATAGCTTTTTTTTTTTTTTTAGTTTTTTCTTCCAATATGAAAAACTTTACATTTATGAATACTAAATTCATTTGCCACCTGTGAACCCAAAGCCATCAGTTTGTCTTTGCCAGTTTGATGCTTTGGACGTTCATTTGTAGATCTATATCCAAGCTTTGTATCATGAGATAATTTTGGTATCTTGCACTGTAGCCCATTGATGCAGCTAATTGGACGATGATTTCAGAAGAGCGACTTATTACCTTATTTGAATATCGACGCTACATTCGGAAACTTCATTCACCTGGAACTTTTCCCGAAGCAAGTCATCATCTGAAAAGGGTAGTCAAAGGCCTAACTGTCTCATTTCTCGCCTCTTTCATTGTCCTTGGCTAATATTTTCCAGGACCTCCCATTTTATCTATTTTCATTCCAACTACAGCTTATGATACATCTTCAGACTCCATGTCAGTTTGCTGAAGAGCTTTCCCCTCCGTCAACGAAACTGGATTCGGGACGTGGGAGATGTGTCTTCGATCGTAGATACAGATGCACAATAGTCAGTGAACATCTTTGTCAAGGCTTCGTTGTTTCATATCAAGTCACCATTTCCCGCAATCAATGGTCCACCTGACTGGGCATTGGCTCTCTTGCTCCGAACATAACTGTAAATTCCGTAAAATACCTCGGGTTTCTTTTGTTATTTTTCCCAACATACGCTTTGTATTGACGCGTAATTTGTCGTGTGACTCTTACTTTCTCCGTGTAAAGTATCATAACTTAATCTATCATGTTGGTCATTGGTCGCTTTGAGTTTCTTATAAAAGCTACACTCTGGGATAACAGGCACTCTTGTATTTGACTGCTCCACCATCCTACAAATTCGTTTTACAAAGTGACTGTGTTAACTACGCACTGGCACGTATGTTCCCTCTGCTGCTTTGAAGGTTTCATTAAAGCTTTCAAGCCACACTCATGTCGTTTTCATCGACCAGTCAAGAGCAATTCAAAGATCATTAAAATTTTTGGACGTTTAAAATCGGGCATTTTTTTTTCTTTTTTCCGCGACAGTTTTTGTTGACCAAGATAACTACAGTGTTGAGGTGACCTCTGACGTAATTTGTTGATGTTCTCTTGTACCAAACTTTTCTCTAACTTCAACATTATCATCGAGAGCCTCATCTGCTTGTAGAACTAGATCGAATATATCCTCATCGTGAGTCGGTTTCTCGACAAAGTGGACTGGTCCACCGTCAAGCAAATCTAGGCCGAGTCCACGCCCGGAGCTACTGGGAAGCGATCCTCCCCATTTAGATACCATTATGTTATAATCTTCTATGATAGAATGTTGATCATTACAAATTTCTGTTAACTGATCACGAAAAATCTTTCGTCTACCTCTGGTGTCTGTAGGGGAGGGCCTATGAACTAGCCCTCCTGTTATTTTCATACGAAGTTTATATTCAATATCCACAAAATTGGAGTCGTCATTTACAATGGCTACAAAATGTTTGCATCAAGAGCTTTAAATGAACTTAAGCTGGGAACAAGACGCCATCGCCTGTTTTTTTTTCCCATATTACTATTAACCAGAGTGCACCCTGGAATTAAGTAAGCATTCGAAGGGCAAATCTCTGTCGGATATGGCAATCATATCATAATTTCCTTCTAGAGCTGGTGTCTCCATCTCCGACATCATATTACGTAAACTTTCGAACATTGATATTAGATATTTCTAGATGAAAGTGAGACCTGTTTCGAAGGGGACTTACAGACAAGTCAATATTTACTTGTTTGTGACCGTCTGTGTAATGATGAAACCGTGCGTTGGCGGGGCATACTT
>NC_092235.1:55690307-55697807 GCF_036320965.1 Panulirus ornatus | reverse complement strand
TGTCAGGACGACCAGTGCTTGATTCGTTACAAGTCTGATGTATGGAAAAATAAGAAATGACGGCGAGTAACAAGGACTGTACATCGATAAGTTGAGGAAAAAAAAAATAGGGGGGGGAATCTGGTCATGTTAGAAGAGAGAAATTCACCATGAAGGATTAATTTAGGGACCGAGTTGAGCGGTGGAAGGTTCTGTAGCGATTAATTAGCTGTTTGCTGGACCTCATGCGTAAGATTTTAATTTGCAGAGTCTGGTGGAGGGAAGGAGAGAGAGAGAGAGAGAGAGAGAGAGAGAGAGAGAGAGAGAGAGAGAGAGAGAGAGAGAGAGAGAGAGAGAGAGAGAAATACGTGTGATGAATATCTGTAAACTTTTCCAATAATCGCCCTGTACACAGTCTTGAACATTACCACGCCGTTTCCCGTGCTGGCGAGGTAGCTCCAGCAAGTGACGAGGAGAGGCCGCATTCGACCACATCCACCCCCATTCCATGCCTCTGTCTCCTACGAGAACCAACATCGTAGGCGTTGAGGGACACCTAAGACATCCGCGCTGCAGGTTCGAAACAATTCCCGCCATGACCTGAGCCTTGGGTCATCTGTTTAGAAACCGAACGAACCAAACTGAAGAAATAACAACGAGGTTGATAATGTTCACGTGGGTCAGGGGGGAAAACGAAATCATGCTGTGATGAACGAAATCAATAGGAGACAAACTCTCGAATTGATCGTTGTTATCAGCAACTTGATAACGTTAAGGGTTGACCATATGATCCCTGGCAGTCTATATCACGTCTTATTCAGTCTGACGACATATCCTGTTCGTGGCTGCAGTCTTTGGCCAAAGCGTCATCTGTTCTAATTGGCTCCAGTGTTCCTCCACGACCGTGTGTGTGTTTGTTAGATCGTTACTTGTGTCACTCGCTGATTACCTTAACTACTGATCCGTGCGAGCCTTAACAACTGTTGCAATCATCCCTAGTTCTCGGATAGATAAGGTCAGACCCGATTATTCTCATACAAAGAATGTAAAGGTCCTTCCAGCTATATGTGTAAAGGTGTCCCACTGTCGAAATGGAATGGAGGTAATTCTACTCCCATGTAGGCTTTCTGTGCACGAAGTTGAACGAGCAAGATGCATGTTACTGATCGCATACTTGGCTGGTCTGAACGATGCTTTTTTTTTTCCTCATATGGAAGACGTCTGTTCCCTTATACCCAGGGAATGAGACGCCACAAGATGTGCTAAGCCCAAACACAAAACAAAAAAAAAAAAAAAGCTGATACTGATTTTCTAATGACACTGAATGTTTACCTTCAGATTTGCTCTCGATTGGGCTGCATAAACCCATCAACTAGGATAAAAAAAAAAAGAAAGGAAAGGTAAGCTCATGCAATAATACTTGCTCTCACTAGTTGGCACTCATAGGCCTCCTCTACCAGGGCCGTGTGACGTCCCAGGCACCTCTCCACCACGTCTCACAACACCGTCCTGATCTCTCACGCTGACCTCTGGTCTTTTGCAAGTGGCCGGAGCCCCTTTCCCTGCGCGAGCATAATAGGACGACATCTGTTGCCGCGCCGGGGAAGTCCTGCTCCCTTACATATTCATCTCAAGCGAGGATGGTACCCGACACGTTGCCCTGACGGTCCAAATACAGGTTCAGTTGCATGTATAATAGATGGAGGCGATCCCCTTCAAAGGTTGATCTAGGGCAGGGTCTGTGTTGGGTGCACTTGTTTCTCTGTTTCAATTTATCTCCATCTGTTGCAAGGGCTTCAGGAATATGAAGATGCATTGAATTACTGAAGTTGCCGTTTGATCTAGCCATAGAGAGGACCCGTTGTGCGTGACCAGGACGAGAGGAAAGTGAACAATGGCATATCACACCCGGAGGTCACTTTCAAAACAATAGCGTTGCTGGAAAATAAAATAGGAAAAAAAAGCCCCTTTTTACTCTGTACAACTATGGCATGGTGAAGTACATCATATATTCACTTACTCATTTCCTAAAAGTGTTTATTTCCATGAACGTCTTCATGAGTGCGCGTGCGCAACTTTGCGTGCAGACGGTAAAGGCGGTCCATGAGTGTTCAACAGAGCGTGTGCACTGTTCTCATTATCTATCGAACTGAAGTCGAGAAAGTACATGATTTTATACCTGGACAGCTTCGTCCCGATGCTTCGGAATACAGAAAACAGACGTGCGAATTTCGAATCCTTCATTCAACGAAAATAAGAATACCTTTTTTTTTTCTACATCACCGGCTTATTTCCCAGTTCCCTCTCACTGGTTTCCATAGAGCTGTATATCTTGCCCCAGTCTGCCGACGAGAATGGCTGTAGATGGGGTTACAGTAATTGGCAATGAGGATAGCTTCGACCAGACCTCGAGACCGAAGCAGTGCCAATGTTCTGTGGGCAGATAAAGTGACACACATACAACAACACTGCCAGCAGTATTCATAAGCAAATGGAATTACGAATGTCCTCTTAATAACCCAACACCCGACAATCATTAAACATACCTCATCTTTAACAACTGTAAGCTGGTGTAGTGGATGGCATTAAATCCACCTAGGAACGTATCCCTTGAACTTCTGCTGAAATAGTATTTTCGACTTGTGAAGTCACATGGACAAATGGGGGAGGATGTTCAGTCGGTGCGGAGTGGAAAAGCTGTATCATTAAATGTAGGAATTTATCACATGGACAGATCAGACAACTCAGTAGACATATATATATATATATATATATATATATATATATATATATATATATATATATATATATATATATATATATATATATATATATATATATATATATTAATACGTATGTATTTCTATGAAGCTGTATTTTGACAGAACCAAAAAGTCTGCTTTATACAAAGGCTACAGCGTCTGTAAACAACGGACTGAAGGTTAATCTGGATTTAGTAAAAGAGGAAAAGTTAAGCTCGCCCAATAAAACTATCTTTACAAGCGAATGTAATGAATGCTGCTGTTACATGTGTGTGTGTGTGTGTGTGTGTGTGTGTGTGAAACCAATCCTAAACAACAGGATCGACCCGGCACCTCTACCCTAACCAGTACGACCACCACTACCATCACCACCACAGCAGAGGGGCGGCAGCACCAGCAGCATATGCTGCACCAGATGATATTGACGTTTCCCGGACGTGATCAGGGTTCAACAAGAGCGATGAATTTATAATCTGAATTTGATTGGCATCCTGAATTCCTTGCAATTGGTTTCAGATCTGACTGAAAGGACAACAGGTAAAGGTAATTACAAACGCAGAACTTTCTTCTGTATTTGTTTTCGATATATATATATATATATATATATATATATATATATATATATATATATATATATATATATCGCCCACAGTGATCCACAAATATCGAACGTAGTCTACTATCCACATTGCCTGCTTACAGTCGTATGCGCCTGTCGACCACATATCTTTCTCAGCATGTCGTAAAATAGGTGACGTGTCTTACATACTAAGTTATTTAGTCATATATATATATATATATATATATATATATATATATATATATATATATATATATATATATATATATATATATATATGGATGTGCTGGAAATGAGATGTTTGAGGACAATGTGTGGTGTGAGGTGGTTTGATCGAGTAAGTAACGTAGGGTAAGAGATGTGTGGAAATAAAAAGAGCGTGGTTGAGAGAGCAGAAGAGGGTGTTTTGAAATGGTTTGGGCACATGGAGAGAATGAGTGAGGAAAGATTGACCAAGAGGATATATGTGTCGGAGGTTGAGGGAACGAGGAGAAGAGGGAGACCAAATTGGAGGTGGAAAGATGGAGTGAAAAAGATTTTGTGTGATCGGGGCCTCAACATGCAGGAGGGTGAAAGGAGGGCAAGGAATAGAGTGAATTGGAGCGATGTGGTATACCGGGGTTGACGTGCTGTTAGTGGATTGAATCAAGGCATGTGAAGCGTCTTGGGTAAACCATGGAAAGCTGTGTAGGTATGTATATTTGCGTGTGTGGACGTATGTATATACATGTGTATGGGGGTGGGTTGGGCCATTTCTTTCGTCTCTTTCCTTGCGCTACCTCGCAAACGCGGGAGACAGCGACAAAAAAAAAAGAAAAAAAAAGATATATTTATATATATATATATATATATATATATATATATATACGTGTGTGTGTGTGTGTGTAATGTATATATATATATATATATATATATATATATATATATATATATATATATATATATATATATATATATACGTGTGTGTGTGTGTGTGTAATGTTCACCTGCAAATCAATGTAAACGTCATATCTACCCGTCCGGGAATCGATCCCGGGCCACCAGGATTGGTCGGCGGACATTATATCTCTGTACCAAGGTTGAGGGTAAATGCTCCTACACTAGCTAGCTTCAGGTCCCCAGCCTACTCACAGCAGACCACGTAGAGGCAGGACAGCCAGCTCACACTCGAGTCCAGAAGTAACTGGGAAAATGACTCACAAACAACATGTTCTCATGGACATAGATTTTTTCTTTCTTTTTTTTACACAATCTATCACGAGGTACCCGAGAGTCGAACCTGGGTCATCTGTGGTGGTAGGCGGACAGCGCTTCTTTTGCACCACCTACTCCGGGCTCATGCTGTTTGCAGATATTACAGGAGGATGTAAACGTCCTGGTAGCTTGGCGGGATAGATATGATGATCGAGGCTAATCAGAGTGAGGGTCGTATATTGAGATCCGGGAGGGGGACCAGGACGACCCTCACTGAAATTACAAATTAGGTGGGACAAGTTTAGATCAGGGGGGTCAGCTGGGAGGGTGGGGAAGGGAGGGTGGCGCCGCATGCGGCCAGAATTTTATGTGTGTGTATATATATATATATATATATATATATATATATATATATATATATACATATATATATATATGTGTGTGTGTGTGTGTGTGTGTGTGAAGGACGTGCAAAACATACTTGATGGGCGGCCGGCAAGCTTGAGGTGATGACCAAAGCTTAAGGTGGTGACCAGAGCTTGAGGTGATGACCAAAGCTTAAGGTGGTGACCAGAGCTTGAGGTGGTGACCAAAGCTTAAGGTGGTGACCAGAGCTTGAGGTGTTGACCAAAGCTTAAGGTGGTGACCAGAGCTTGAGGTGATGACCAAAGCTTAAGGTGGTGACCAGAGCTTGAGGTGGTGACCAAAGCTTGAGCTGGTGACCAGAGCTTGAGGTGATGACCAAAGCTTAAGGTGGTGACCAGAGCTTGAGGTGGTGACCAAAGCTTAAGGTGGTGACCAGAGCTTGAGGTGATGACCAAAGCTTGAGCTGGTGACCAGAGCTTGATCTGATCACTTGCGATTTGGGTAAACGAGAAACGGAGCCAAGGGGAAAGAGTGAAAGATTCAGGAGGTGGGCGAATGATTTTGAACGAATCGTATCACTGCATTATGATACAAGCGCCCTCCTTTTTATCGACGCTTATCTGTTGTACCTTATTTGCGAATGATAAAAACAAAACAGACAGTTTTATGCTGCCTATTTTGAAACAGCCTCGTATTGTGCTAGTTCAATTTTTGTTTATGTTTATCCGAGAGTACAATATGATTCGTGTGTTTATGATTGTTCCTTTCATGTTTTAATCCTTTGAAGTATCATATTTTTTTTTTATACATACGTTGCATGATTACCGCGTGTGGCAATTACGGCCGATCACTTGATTACTCGCTTGTAAAGTGGTCGACTTGTGCTGAAGGGTTGCGGACCGACCAGTGGTTGAGAGGAATGGAATTATGAATAAGGCCTTTGGGGTATCTTGGGGGGGTATCAATACAAGGCACTTGATCATTTGATTAGGCGCACTAGGGAGAAAATTACAAGAGGATTCACGCCTCCTTCGAAGTCATATGGAACAGCAAACAGGTTCGTAGAAATGTATGTTGTACGGGAGAATAGACTACACAGGCGATACCTTAATAGGAATATGGTGTATCTTTGCTGAACCTCTGCTTGAATAATCGCATGGACTCGCATAGACCGGAAAAACTAAAAAAAATACGCGACTAGAATGGTGTAGGAAATGGTAGATCTTTGATATAGAGAGAGGTTAGATATACTGTAATTCCTTCCCTTTATAAGAGAAATAGTATGGAAAGAAAGGATCTTACTATGACCAACAGAATTCTGGGCAGAGGAACTGATTTGGATAAGGGTGCATGTCTTTCAGAGGTAGTCAGGACTAGGGGGACATCAGTGGAAACCTAATATGGAGACACTGAGAGGGGATGAGAGGAAGTAGTTTTACGAAAGTAGAATAAGTGAGAGACGTCATAAGGTCAGATTGTAGTGTGTGCAAGGAACTTCAGCGCTGTCAGGACAAGGGGTGTACAAACGTGTGTGTTTGAGAGGTGTGAGAGGATACGTATTTTACCCTCCTCTCTCTCTCTCTCTCACACACACACACACACACACACACACACACACACACATACACACACACACACACACACACACACACACACACGCACACACACACACACACACAAACACACACACACACACGCACAAAGACGAAAGAAACTAATGAGGACCTGGACTTAAGCTTTATGAAGCGAAGGAACTAATCTCATGGTCCAAACGTTGAGTCAGTCATCCTCTGAAGGTACAAATTTAGCTTTCATAAAACAATCAAATGCCTTTTCCTCGGTGAAGTCATTTCACTCACTGGAGACCCACCCCATCTCGTAGGGGAAGCCTGGGGAAAGAGAAGGGTATGAGGGAGCGGGCAGGCAGGCGAGGAGAGAGAGGGGGGGAAGTCGAGGGATATTCTAAGTATTTCTAGATGAATTACCTCAGTAATGACGAGGAATCAGCTACGTTCGAGGGAGGATTGGTTGTCGGGGTCTCTCCAAGAGAAGGAGCTACGGCAGTAAAGCTTTATGTCAGCAGTAAAAGAGCGAGCTGTATACAGCCAGGGACGACCTGTCTCCGTCAACCATTACCTTAATTGGCCTCAGCGTTCGCCCAGGTGTCTTATGGCCGAGTCTCACAAACTGTCTTGCTTGTGATCTTACTTGCTGACTTGGTTGAGTCTTGCTCCTGCAGCCGTGGGAGGAGGAGCAGGAGGGGGCGGCCTTCTAGCACAATCGCAAAGGCTTCAGTCAGTCTCCCTTACATATACTTAAAGGGAGAGGAATGTACTCCCTTGGGCACCTTGTAGAAGGAAGTCCTGCATTCACCCCCTGATGATCTGTGGGATCTTGTTTGTGTCTAATTGATGATCATTCCGTTCTTCTCTACGGGCAAACCTGCATCATCTTTCCATCGTTCGTCGAGCTTACTCTTGATCGTCCGCTTCAAGAACTACAGATGTTGATTGTTCTGACCATTTCTTCGGTTTGCACTTGTGAGTGACCACCACTTCCTCTCCTGCAGATGCAACGTTGTTCGTGAGGGGGAGGGAGGTGGTGAAGTCTCTCGTAAAG
>NC_092235.1:55627807-55685307 GCF_036320965.1 Panulirus ornatus | reverse complement strand
TTTCTTCTTTTTTTCTTCCATCGTATCTTTCTTTCAGGGTAAGGTTCACAAATAAGCGAACGAGAGAGAGAGAGAGAGAGAGAGAGAGAGAGAGAGAGAGAGAGAGAGAGAGAGAGAGAGAGAGAGAGAGAGAGAGAGAGAGAGAGAGAGAGAGAGAGAGAGAGAGAGAAGAGGGGGTGGTGGTTTGGACCGTGACCTAACCTGGTCTTAGATTGTACCCAATGCACCAATACGTGGGAATCTATACAAAGAACAATGATTCTCAAAACATCAAGGTCATGTTAGACGCGGGTGCCCAAAGGCCACTTACAGACTGGAGGCATCGTCGTTCATCAAGTACATCCTAATGACGCAAAATACTAATTACTTACAAGTCCGTTTATACACACGCCTCACTGGAGTGATGTCGTGGACAACTTACTGATAAGGAGCGGTGGAGGAACGTGATGAATAGAAAGATGAATTATGATACATATCTAAAGGACATTTCTCAATGTTTCTTTCTCCTCTCCTCTCTCTCATCCTTCCTGCAGCTCTCTCTCTCTCTCTCTCTCTCTCTCTCTCTCTCTCTCTCTCTCTCTCTCTCTCTCTCTCTCTCTCTCTCTCTCTCAATTTGCCTTCTTTTCTTTTCTTCCCCTTATACCTTCACCCCTTCCAAACCACCCTATACCCCTACTACAGATTCTCTCTCTTCCCCCCCCTTCACACACACACACACACACACACACACACACACACAACTCCAAAGTAGGCAAGGTAACCCCCCCCCCCCCCGCAGTAGATGACAGGCAAACTGCCCCATGAAATATTTCAGGTGTCCAAACAAGCGGTTTAGAGAGGGTGGCTTCAAAGGCTCACCACTTCAATTATTAAAGCTGGGCCCAAAAGACGTCGTATACGAAGATTTCCTATTGGATAGCGGAAGGTTGCTGGCTGAGGCCACGCCTCATACGCTTCGTTGTCATTTTCTTCCACTTTTGTCAGCATGATTATCAGTTAGATATACATGAAATAACATGCATACACAGTCTCCATGTATGCCAAAATGACCTTGTATGATTGTTTACAAAGCCTATGACATCACAGTCTGAATATCTTTGGTCTTAAGACTTTAAGTATAATTCTATCATGTTTACGACTTCGTAGCATCATCGCTCCTGGAGTTACTAAGACTCCAGAGAAGGCCACGTCTGTGAAAATCTGACTGACATCCTTTACTCTGTGAATGACTGTCGTGTGGACATTTAAACTATGCCTGTGACCATTTGACATCTCCATCCACAGGACACGCGGCTCCACAACTCAAGCTATGTAACTGCCTGATACACCAGAATCCTCTCTGGAGTGCCTCTATCTTCAAAATAGTTCTATTCAAGAATTGTCTAAAAGAACTTTCTCTTACTCCTAAGCACGGTTGAACTATTGCCATCACTGTATGATCAGTTTCAACGTCCAGAACACTGGATGTCTTTCTTGTCCAGGACATATTAGCAATCTTTTTTATAATCTCTCTGTATCTAAGTCTATTCAGTGTCCTATGTCAGACTATTTTTGATGGAACCTCAACTTGAAGACGAAGTAGAGTTAAATCATAAGACATAGAGAACCAAAATTCTTATAACAGCAAGAATGCTGCTCTCGAGATACAAACACAAATAAACATGTTGAAAGAAATAGAGTGATGCCCACAGATACAACAACGATATTGATAAGACTTGTATCTAAAGACCCTACATAAGACATCATAACATAGAATAACAAGATATCAACATTCGAAAAAAAATATTGTTATTGATGGAACAAATCCAGCTTGAGTTCATTGTTGTATCTAAATCCATTAACTGTGTTCCCCCCTCTACAACTCGTACCAAGACCCTGCCAGGGAGGCAGCTCGTTCTCGAGCAGCCAGGGCCCCGCCTGGCACCGAACGATAGTGCGATGAGTTCGCTAAGCCTTCACCCCTATCACCCACCGGCAGTGTACAGTACTGCTCCTCAGGTATTGTTTCCTGCGGGCCTCTTCCTACTAGTAGCCACACACGTATCCCAACACCCTCGTCCTTAACTCCACACGTCCCAACTCCCCCATCCCACACTCCACACTGCCCTCCTCCCTCATCCCTACCTTGTCTATAATCTACCCACACATATCCCAACTCCCTCACACCTTAACTAACCCCATCCACCCGCGTCCAACCCAACTCCTTCATCCCTGACCAGCGTTGAGCGTCAAGCAACATATTGGTGTGTATGTTCGTCAACACGCTAACCCAGAATGCAGCGTCGGGTAACATGAATTATGTACTTCAGGCAACTCTAGATTGCGTCTCAATACATATATATACATATTGGCTTGATTGCAGGCTGTAGGTAGAATCTTTACGACTCTTAACATTCCGCAAAGATTTTTGAGTTGTTGAAATAATGATGGTTGTAAAAAAAAAAAACAACCCTCGCCTCTCATGCGAGGTACAACTGTTGCGCTGAATCTGAATCATTCACTTTTTTTTGATGAAGTTCACAATGGGGGGGGGGGTTGCTTTAATGATTCCCGATAAACTAGTATACATATACTCCCACGTCTTTCATAACATCTGTATATTTTCCTTTTTTTTTTTCTTATCTTCAGCGCCTGAAAAGGCTTTTCCACTTCTATGGCTATCTCTACAAAGTCTGTCCCAATTAGAGTGAGTAACGTCAAATGCTTAGGCTTTTCCTCGCTGGCTGGAGCTCGACAAGCGAGATTACATTCAGGTGACTTTTTAATGGTCTCTCGCTGGAAGTGGAAGTCGTGCCTAAGCTGCGCCATTTACGGTCAATAGGGAGACTATTTCCGACATGTGTTGCTGGAATTTACTCTTGCATGCAGCCCCCTTTCTGCTTTAAGAACGAGTCATTTGTCGTTTCAGATTCTGTGGGTACCCTCGTCCGAGCTGATCTGCAAATAGAATTTATAATCTCACCGTCCTCTCGACCGCATCTGTTTTTACTGTCAGATCCATGACGAACCTACTGCTGAGCATAGCGCAGCCCTGGAGCTCCAGAAGCCCCTGGAAAAGGTGCGTCTTGAGGTAACACCAAGACTTTTTTCCAGGAAGGGTTCTTAGGGTTATACTGTTATCTTCATCTTATACAGAGCAGGAACGTAGAATATTATCAAGGTCCCTTGTCCATAACCGCATTACAGACCATCAAGTCTGCTCATGTCCTCTGTGCTCCCGTGGTGCACACGGAGTTCTGTCTTTAAGGATTGTTCCCTCAATTAGAATTATCTGGAGATCTTCGTATTTGATAACAACGTGGGACGTTAGTCATTGTGGCTGCTGCTAGACGGAGGAATGTGTGTGTGTGTGTGTGTGTGTGTGTGTGTGTGTGTGTGTGTGTGTGTGTGGTAACGATTCTTGTGTGATTGAAATGTTACTCAACTCTCTTTTTTTTTTTCTCCCACACGGATGTGGTCATCTCTGTACCTTCATCTTGGCAAAAGACTTAAAGCTGTAGTTATGAAACACAGTGAATCCTTTTTCAGTACGGTGGGTCAAGTGTGGAGATATGCTAATACGTTCATACCTTGCTTGACTGAAGCGTATTGTGACGGGTATATGTACTGTGGCGAAAATATTTTGTAAAGGAAATGCACTGTGACCAAAATGTAGTGATGCAAATGTATCGTGACGGGAATGTACTATGACCATTTTGCACGTCTGTGACGGAAGCGCACGTATTGTGACGTAAACTGTATTGTGACGGAAATGTATCGTGACGAAAACGTATGTGACGAAAATGCATCGTGAGGGGAAATATTTTGTAACGGAACTGTATTGTGAAGGTAGAGTATTGAGATGAAGCTGTACTGTGACAGAAATGTAGTGACGAAAATGTGACGGCATTGCTTCCTGATTGAAATGCAGCGTGACTAGAAAACTTGTTGTAAGTGAACTACTGCGCTGAATGAAATAGAATGTTGCTGGCGGACAATCTATTTCCTTTTATATGATTTCTTTGCAAGAAAAAAAATAAAACGGTGCATTTCTATTTATAGTCTGTTCAAATATGTTTTTCCATATGTTCCTGTACAGAATTCATTTATCATTTGGTTTTGTGGTATTTCCATATTACAGTGTTTTTTTTTTCTTTTCATTTATCTTTAGTATTACGATTTTTCTTTTTACACTGTTACTCTCTTTAAGCCTATGCTCTCCGAACACTTTTTTTTTTCTATCCATCTCTTTTAACATTTCTTTTTCTGGGAGGTTTTGTAAATCCTATTGTCACTGTATTCTGCACAGTCTGCTACTTTAAAGACACCCGGGTGTGACAGAGGACTCCAGTGCTCCGTGTTGTTTTCAACTTTCGATGATGACTCTCTCACCGCTTGAGGAAGTTCAAATATCTGGAGAAGAGCGACGGGAAAGGCAAAAGTATAAATAACAGAAGCAGAAAGATCAGGATCGCCCCCAGCCCCCTCAACAGACGCTCAGAAAGTACCAAAAGGGAAAAGTAACAGAGGCTCCCAAACCACCCGATACAGCAACGGTATGAGGCGATCCCAAAGCTACGAAAACGGCAACAGTAGTCGGAGTTCTGAAAACACCAGAAACACCAACATTAGTCAGGGCTCTGAAAACATCAGAAGCAGCAACAGCAGTACTGGCCTCTGAAGGAATCTGGAGCAGGACCAGTAGCAAGGTTTTACAGGCACCAGAAGCAGCACCAGTAGTTCCAGGGGCTTTAAAAGCAACAAAAGTAACGCCAGTATCAGGAGCGGACTCACTGGGGACAGTGGTGACGCTGATGTCCAAAGCTGTAGCGTGTAGAAAAGGAGGAGGAGGAAGAGGAGGAGGAGGAAGAAGAGGAGGAGGTGGAGGAGTAGTGGTAGTACCAAGAGGAGGAGGAGGAGGAGGGGGTTATTGTGTTTGTCCAGGCTAGCCTTCCCCTCCAGATTTTGCCACGTCGCACCGTTGCACAAACAATGATCAGCTACGTTAGGACGCGTTCATCCGCTGACACACTTTATTGCAGAGCCCTTTTGAAGTCGGCGCGGCCGCCATGTTATGAGAAAGGTTCAACTGGGGGGGAGGTTTATTGTTACACGGGGCTCCACAAAGCTTTGGTGATACGAGGATTCAAGAGCCTCTCTCTCTCTCTCTTTTTTTTCCCCGCTGTGTGATGTGTGAGTTGAACATAGGTTCTGAGGTTGGAAGAGAGGGTTTAATTGTATGACGTGTGAAAGTGTAAAGAAGGGATTACGATGCTGTGAACGAGGTTTAGCAAGGATGTGATGCTGTGTAAATACTCCCAAGCGGTCTCATGTTTTGAGAGAGACTGAGGCTGGATTCGGCGTTGAGAAGAACTATTGGTCAGGAAAGGTTATGATGTCATGAGGGGTTCAGCGGGGGTAGGTAATTGACAACGGTTCAGAGGGGTTTCGAAATCCATATGAGGTTGAACAGAGGTTTGGCCTTAGAAGAAACTTTCTTAATGGACCGCTTGTTATGAAAGAGGTTTGATATAGATTCATATCTTGAGACTGGTCTAGATGGATTTTAGATTTACGAGAAAGGTTAAATGGAGTTTGATGTAATGAAAAAAGTCAAATAGCGTTTGATAACAAAGAAATAGGTTAAATGGGGTTTGATTAAATGAGAAAGATTCTGTTAGGAGCTACTTTTACAAGAGATGTCTGAGAAGTATTCTAAGACGCATGCAACAGACAGATGATGCCTTAGGGGTAAAAGGGTGAGAAAGCGAATACAGGAATGAGGAAGGGTGTTATGATAAGCGACACATTCCGCTGGAATCTATCTGCTCTGAGGTTTAAAAGGCTTGAAAGAAAATCTTGCATTCTGAGAAATGCTAATAATAGGTTGACATTCACCTTAATGGGAGGCTCAATTAAAGCTTAATTCCTTGAAGATTAATTGGATATATCAAAGGATAATGGAATCTCAGCTGCAAAAGCGTCACTTGAAAATGAACTGATTTCAATATGAACTGTTTTAAGATAGAGTATCTACTGAGCCTTCAAGGGAAGGTATAAGGTTTTAGATTAGATGACATTCAAGTTAAGTATTACTTATAAAAAGCCTTACATTCGGGGCTCACCAGGAGCAGAGGGTCCAAGTGTCGCATCGCACTGACACTTACAACGTTGTTAACCAGACTAAAGCATACAAGTTGGGTTCTGGTTAATTTGGCACACGGTATGTGTCTCACAAAAGTTACTGTCGGCAATGTATATGTGTGGAGATTTTTCCCCCTCGTTTTTACTTGTAATTAAACAGGGCGTTAGGAAAGACCTTTTCATATTTTCTTGTTCTCATTCAAACTTGATCACCGTTTTCTTGGTTAGCAAGGTAGCGCTAACAGACTGGGGGAAAAAAAAGGGCCACATTCGCTCACATCCATTCTCTAGCTGTCATGTGTAATGCAACGAAACCACTAGCGTTAAGATCTTCACTAATTATTATTCATATGCTGGTCTCTCAAGCCATCAGGACCGGTTGCTGTGGTGAAATCAGCATAAACATAGTGTGTTAGTAGCATAAAACAAGTCTATACGATGTCTAAAATCTATGAAAATGCCCCAGACAACTGGTCGGATCCCAAGATAGTGCATAAACCAGGATGTCCCGCAGTAGTATTTGCATAAGACCAATATGGATCGCCTTAAGGGCGTTTTAGAGATCAAAGAAGCGAGGTACACCTTGTGTTTTTTTAATCCTGCGAGTTGTCATCATAGATTCGCAGAGATTATGCCATTAAGACTTGCGCCATTATTTGATAGATGGTGTGATCAAATTCTATCCTGGAGCCAGGGAAGTGCTCAGGAGAACGAGAGGGGCGATGGAAAGTCTGTCACGACCACGACAGACAGACAGACACACACACACACACACACACACACACACACACACACACACACACACACAGCCAGAGAGACAGAGTCAAACAGACAGATTCATAGGTAAGATGATATTCTTCCTCGAATGAGTTCGTGGCAGTTTCTCGTCATTGTTTCGGTGGGATTCTACTTCGCATAGTGTATGAGGGAAGAAGATTGTTATCATCATTCCTCTTCTTCTCTGGAACATCAGATGGCTTCTCTGTCGATGATTGTGATGGAAGGAGGCTGTTGCTGTAACGTCAGAGGATCACTCTATGGTCGAGTGTTTGAACGGAGATTATCGTCACAAACTTATAAGATCCATTATCTATCGTCGCGTGTGTGAGTGTAGATTACCACCAGAGCCTCAATATAGGTGCTAAGTCGATCTTATGCTGAAAATCTAACGGCTCAACAGACATCACTGTGTCATTTCCAGCAGCCAACATCAGGATTTAGGTGAACCTCATTTTCTCCTTTGATCTCAAAACACAGGTATCTACAAACACGTAGAGAGCGTAAGGGCATCTTCCAGCATCCTCTAAGAGAGCTAGGCAAGATCTGGGTGCCACAGGCTCTCAGCTACTGGAGGTGAATGTATTGTAATGCACGCAGCACCGGGTCTTGCCGTAGTGAGGCGATAGTAATGGTAAATGGCTGAGGCTTGAAGTTAAGACCCAGGGTGTGTGGGATGACTCGTACGTTCTCTCTCTCTCTCTCTCTCTCTCTCTCTCTCTCTCTCTCTCTCTCTCTCTCTCTCTCTCTCTCTCTCTCTCTCTCTCTCTCTCTCCCTTCCAGCTGATAGGATGGGTAAACAGTGATAATACATATGAAACAGGTACCTTGACCATTCTCCCCCTCCCCCCATTTCGTAAGCTGTGCCGGCTCAGCAAATAGAATTCATCGCATCAAAGCGTCGTCTAAATATTTGAATGACAGTGTACGAGGGCATTCTCATGACCGGGGCCAGTGATGGACTTCTGAACAACTTTTTCGAGCAAGCCGCTGAAATATTCTAACAGGAAGACTTCAGACATCGACAGAGAAAAGAGAAAAGTTTATAAAGGCTGTGGCAGCGAGAAGCTGGACGGTTTAAAGGACAGTAGAATACTCGAGTGGGCAGCAAACACTTTCGGTGCAGGTAATTGTGCCCGATGTAATCAGAAAGTAACTTGTAACGAAAAGAAAAAAAAAAAAAAGCGCTTAACCTGAAGGATGTAGAAGAGAGAAGTTGTCTGTATCACATCATTATCTTTCTCTCTCGACCTTACCGTGTTTCCAGAGACGAGAGGAGATAAAAATGCGTCATTAGACCATAGACATACGTAACTTAGCAAGAGGATAACGATATGGTCATTAGCATAAAGTACTTACGATCCAGCCATAGATGGAAGGAGTCTGAGGGTCCTCAGAAACCTTAAATCATTCACCGTGTTTACGTTATAGCAGGACACCCAGGAGCAAGACCTCGTCAGCACCACATGACATACACTTCCTTCTTAGAGTGAAGTTTAGGCATGACTTCCGCAATATCGTCTGACCTCAACAGGATATACTTGGCGATTAGATTGGCGAAGAGGGCGACGTCGTTGGGCGAAGAGGGCGACGTCGTTGGGCGAAGAGGGCGACGTCGTTGGGCGAAGAGGGTGACGTCCTTGGGCGAAGAGGGCGACGTCGTTGGGCGAAGAGGGCGACATCGTTAGGGTGACGGAGGCGACGTCCTTGGGCGAAGAGGGCGACGTCGTTGGGCGACGGGGGTGACGTCCTTGGGCGAAGAGGGCGACGTCGTTGGGCGACGGGGGTGACATCCTTGGGCGAAGAGGGCGACGTCGTTGGGCGAAGAGGGTGACATCGTTGGGCGACGGGGGCGACGTCATTGGGCGAAGAGGGCGACTTCGTTGGATGAGACATCAGTTATAGTCATATGTGACTGTGGACGGCACGGAGTGGATGTACAGCACTCACACACCTGGCTATCGTAGGGACATTATACATTCAGTGACGTGAGGGGAATCCGACGACATTTCCCAGTGTGTCAATCCCGTGATGCAAGGTCCAGTGGATTGCGGACTCCACGCCTCGACTGCTTCTGGGGTTATTAATCACCATCATCATCATCATCATCATCATCATCATCATCATCATCATCATCGTCATCGTACCAGGAGCGGCCAGTCGTCTGGCACCGCAGACAGGGCTCTGGTGGTGTCTTTGATCCTCGCTGTACAAACTGTGGTATCTGCCGAGGGCTGTAATGATGTTCAAACAAGGGCAGCAGCACGCCCCTTCCTTGGTGCTGGTGGCACGGTACAAATTTTGTTGCAATGTTTCGAGTACGGAGGTGTGAGAGGAAGAGCTTTAATGTTGTGCAAACAGCTGCCGAGCTGATGATAGGCTGGTAAACAAGAGGCGCCGCTCTGATTGGGTCACAATAATGTGATGCGGTGGAGCGATGTGCGTCAAGCCTAGTGGGAGTGGCGGGGTGTGTGGGGTTCGAATACCGTGGGCGGTGGGTGCTGGTTGCACCCTAGGTGCTGTGGACGACCAGGCTGTGGGTCATGGGTTCGTATCCGCTTACAGATCCTGCTGAAGCTTGCCATGCTCACGTGCAGTGCTAATTTGTTTAGAGTTTGACGGGTCCTTAATCACAGATAACTGATAATTGTGTTTTGAATAGATATGACTCGCCAGATTTGTTTTTCGCGTAATCAATTTTTCGCACCAGCGAATAACTAACACAGTTGATGAAGGAAATAGTATATATATATATATACGTCGATGAATACGTATAACAGACGAACAAACTTCTTCTCTGTGATTCGGAATTGGCAAGCGTCGGCAGCGGGTATCCGCAAGTGAAATTGCTGTTTAAATATACAATCTTCCAGGTAGCAAAATTTCTCCGCTCCACATATGCTGGCGTCTCTGGTATTCTTGCCAGGTTGCTCGTCTTATTAAACATACTTTACATGCTAAATTTACCGAGTTGAAGCAACTTGGTGGAGCGGGAGAGGGAGGAAGGGACCTGTGCTATTACCAGATTAGCGGGTAGCCGGACCCACCAGAGAGAGAGAGAGAGAGAGAGAGAGAGAGAGAGAGAGAGAGAGAGAGAGAGAGAGAGAGAGAGAGAGAGAGAGAGGTTGGGTGAGGGTGGGGGGGTGGGGGGGAAGGGTCTCGAGGAAGACAAAGAACAAAGTTGGTAACAAGGACTTAAATACAGGTTCTGTACAGAGCTTGATAGTAATTTCGTAGTCCGGAGTTTAAACTCTGTACCGAGAGGATGCGTTTTACAATCACGGTTATAATATTGTAAGTCTCGTGGTGGTTGTAGCGTCTGTGTACACCGTGAAGTAGAGAGCGAACGGAATGCTAAGGAGTCGAAATTTGGGTCTGTGTATCTTATCTTTAGGTTTCCAGCTGAAAGAACCTTACTAAGAACCCTCTTACTGCCAAGAAGCCACACCGTAACCTACCCACATTGTACGCTGCCGCCGCCGGTCTAGCTATGAACGTTTCTCCCGCAAAACTCAGCAAGCAACGCTGGTTGGTGTACAGTGTTTGCCGTGATCTCTGCACAGCAGAAGGTCGTACCAACTTGCCAGCAACAGACGGTTGCTACGTTGGAATTACGCTGGACGGCGTGTACACACCATCTCTACCCCATTTCTTTTCTTTCATCTTTATTTTCTTTTTCTTTTCGTTTTTTGAGATATTGAACACCCAAGCCCAACGTTGAGTTTTACCCCCACATCCCATCTCCCCCTCCCTTCCTCCCCCCACAAGTCACCTTAATCTTCCCCACCTGAAAAAGTAAATCATAAGTTTTCTCTCTTGATTAAGGAAGCTGTTTTTCTTGACAGCACCTGAGCCGCCCTGTGTGTGGACAGGCGACTGTATTTGTGTTCATGTAAATATGTGTCACGTGTCTTTGTTAGCTTAGAGATTAATGTTTAAAGCTGGGAAAGATAGGCTCGTTGGGTGCTGACATGATAGTCTCTGAGTTTTTCTTGTGTTTTTTTTAACAGGATGGTTACAAGAGAAAAAAATATAGGACAGGTGAAGGGATATATATATATATATATATATATATATATATATATATATATATATATATATATATATATATATATATATATATATATATCCGTCACCTTATTACAGTAACAGAGCTAGTTTGTTGCAGTAAGGGACAAGAAAAAAAAGAATAGATTACTGACTATACATCAACAGGATACAGACTGTAGCTGACAACACTAGCAGGACGATGCAGTCGAGACAATCACAGTCACTGTGAAGTACACAGTCAGGTAACGTCAATATATATATATATATATATATATATATATATATATATATATATATATATATATATATATATATATATATATATATATATATATATATATATATATATATATATATATATACCCTAATCACAAGGCTCCACGACTCTCTCTCTCTCTCTCTCTCTCTCTCTCTCTCTCTCTCTCTCTCTCTCTCTCTCTCTCTCTTTCTCTCTCTCTCATAAAGACTCACTTCATACTACATCACGAACCTGTATTCTGGCCGGTGTATGTGGGAATTATGTGTGTGGCGCGCTTCCTGTTATGTTTGTGAGGCTAACAAAAGCTGATTGGCCGTGAAAAAAAAAAAAAAATCCCCGTGACGGCACTCAGCCGCGAAAAACTACTGGACTATTTCCATATTGCATAATTAACGTATTAAAACATATTGATGAGGACTCACTGGCCCAGCCCGTATCACTCTACACTGTTATCTTTAAACGAAACGGACAATTTACGTTGGAGGTTTATTTAAACGGCCATGTCGCTTTTTTCTTCTGTTGATAAGCGAGCCATTAATTACGTAATGTACCTTTTCTTATCACGAAATGTTACATTATTTTCAAATTTATATATATATATATATATATATATATATATATATATATATATATATATATATATATATATATATATATATATATATATATATATCCTTCCTTTACAGTTTTATGTTAGTTTTGCGTTTAGTTTTATCATTTCTACACCTTCTGAAATAAGTATGAGATCCGTCACACTCCAACGCTGGTATCAAGTGGACAAAGATTGCCAATGATCTCGACAACACACACACACACACACACATCCTATTATCTGTATCTCTGAGAGAGTGGGATCGATCCCCCCCACCTCCTCGCCATTGGTCAACTGCAAATGTCAGATGTAGGAGACGCTGGAAAAAAAAAAAGAAAAAAAAACCCTTGCGAGACAAAATCTTCGAGAAGGTGAAAGACCATTTCAGTACATCTTTTACCTTCTGTGACATTTGGTTCTCAAAATCGCCATTCAGCATCTACGCGACGCAAATGTTTCTCTTCTTGAAAGTCACCCTTTCACATACGCTTTTATCAGCTTCTAGAATGTCATGGAAAACTGAATGATTTTCTGTGACACAAAGTAAGTCTTTATAACTGCATGGTTAATGGCAAATGAGGATTTAACGTACAGTCGTTGAATACCTATTCATTTTCTATGATTTTCGACAAATTGAATCGAAAGGTGTTTTTTTTTTGTTTTGTTTCACCTCCCGACGCCACAGTGTCTATTACTTCTCGTAGTATCTTCAAAAACATCGATAACACAGATAACATTCGTTTCACTTCGTGACCTTCTCTCATGGAACTGACTCGTAGATATCACCCAGCAACGAATGGATTACACATGTTCACGAAATACAATTGAAAAAAAGATTATAAACAATTAGAAATTATCACCACCAAAGACCCTTAATAACGCTACTTGACTGACCCTGGCCAGGCCAGTCAGTGAGCCTACACGTTCCATGGTCCTCATCCTATTTGACACCAGTCCTTCATCTTATGTGACCCCAGTCCTTCATCTTATGTGACCCCAGTCCTTCATCTTATGTGACCCCAGTCCTTCATCTTATGTGATCCCAGTCCTTCATCTTATGTGACCCCAGTCCTTCATCTTATGTGACCCCAGTCCTTCATCTTATGTGACCCCAGTCCTTTATCTTATGTGACCCCAGTCCTTCATCTTATGTGACCCCAGTCCTTCATCTTATGTGACCCCAGTCCTTCATCTTATGTGACCCCAGTCCTTCATTTTATGTGACCCCAGTCCTTCATCTTATGTGACCCCAGTCCTTCATCTTATGTGACCCCAGTCCTTCATCTTATGTGACCCCAGTCCTTCATTTTACGTGGCCCCAGTCCTTCATCTTATGTGACCCAGTCCTTCATCCTATTTGACCCCAGTCCCTCATCCTATCTGACCCCAGTCCCTAACCTTACTTGACCCAAGATCCCTCAGTCCTTCGCCCTGCCCAAGCACCACTTCCTTCACCCTAACCCTTCCCTGTCTCTTTCCCTTCCCTATCCCAGCTGGCAACCAAGCTCTCATGTTATCCTTCCAATATGAACACTTCAGCTGCTGATGTAAGCTTCGTGGATTAAAAGCTGTTTCATTTTAAAGATATAAATAGTTAATCATGCACTTGGTACAACAGCAGCTGCATAGCATTAATGACAATTATGAAGGCATAAATACTGGATTCCAAGTGATTTTCCTTTTCCACGCGATTCTTCAAATTTCATTGTTTTCTAACCTAAAAATTCAATCTAGAAAAAAAATAATTCCAGTTTCTAAAAGCATAGAATAATTACACGTACGGTATTCACAAAACTGGTAAATAAAGTAATCAGTTCCAGCTGTGGAAGGAATGGACGACAGATTCGGTAACGTATCCACAATCATCCTAAATTTCGGCCTGCATCGTTGACATGAAAGTGTAACCTCTTCCCTCCTCCGGACTTTTGCAAACCAACGCCCATTGTGACCCCGCCCACCCCACTGCCTCTCCACCCTCTGTATCCGATCCCCACTGCCTCACATACCACCTGCCGCGTCTTCCCCGCTGCCCCTAGACATGTGCATCACCGCTTCATGATAATGAGTGACATTTTGCCTCACGTCGACTGGGAGAACACGGCTTGGCGACGCAACCCCGAGTTGACCTCGACGGCCTTATTCAAACATTCACGTCTTCATTCAGAGATCATCAAGAACTTGAGCCCCCAGCTGATTGTAACTTAGTGGTGGGTATACTCCATCCCTGCCTCCCTCCCTCTCTCCCTCAGCTTAAGTATGCGCATGAATTCTCGCCTCTGTGCACTTACGTCTGCCCCCGCGGCGTGTCGACATGGACACGTTTGTTCCACGCGGGCAAGGAGATGCAAACGGTGGGGTGGGTCTCGGAGGAAGCTTTTAGTACCCAAGCGAGAGAGAGAGAGAGAGAGAGAGAGAGAGAGAGAGAGAGAGAGAGAGAGAGAGAGAGAGAGAGAGAGAGAGAGGCTGGCCGGCTTGTAGATGCCAGGTGTTCAGCGTGTGTTGTGGCGAAGTGAGACCTTCTACTCCCTCATCTACATCTACGTTCATCTGTGTATCCATCCTTTTTGTCGCTGTTCATCTCTTCCATTCCTTCACGTGTCAGTCCCCGACCCTCTTCCACTCGCCTGTTCCATCTACTTCTCTTCCTCAACCATCACACATCTATCGATCTCAGGTGGAAACAGTCGGTCCGTAACCTCATAACTGGAGACATAATTCCAAACATCGATGAGATGAAAGATTCTGCTAACTGAACTTTAGGAATACGTCAAGGCGCTCCCTAACCCAAGTGACCATCGCACGGTATTTACGGCCAAGATAATGGAAGACTCCTTAGCGAGCGATGTCGACCTGTACGCTTCTTGGGAGGGGAGGTGTGTCTGACGTCTCCAGGGGAGCACAAAGATGAGATACTCGTGTTTCCTCGTCCTTATCAGTGATACCTTGATAAGATACACTTGCTCGATAGGTGCGAGTCGACCACTCTACAGTGGGTGATACCTTTAACAAGGGCTTTCCCGCTCACATCCCTCCCCTTCGGCGTCATCTTGCCAAAGGGAACGTCCTCTCCTTACCTCAGAGCAGTCAACCAGCAGTAAAGGTAATAAGCATCTGATGATGAATGGGATATATGGCGATTATCTTGGCGCCAAATGTAATCACCTTCGAATATTCCCTGACGACGTTACGGAAGCTAGAGAAGATTGTGTAGAATATCCTTAAAGAAATTGATAATGATAAAAACACCAGAAATGAAAGTGAAGAGACTTTGTTGAGGAGCGAAACCTGAGTCTCTGTTTTATTGGACTTCGATTCAAATGATCTCTTCAGACAGCTTAACAGTCACGGTAATTGAAAGCTAACAGAACTGATTCTTTTTTTTTCCCCTCCCTTAGATCAAAGCTTCTTCGACCAATATACGGTTTTAATCCTCTACCTTTCACCGCTGGTGCAATGTAGAGAGAGAGAGAGGAAAAAAAAGTGATCAGAACTACGCTTAACATTTCTTAGTTCTTGAGCGATATCACTGTAGCAAGATAAGTGCATGAGGTTGAAAAGCTGTGCATGACTCACAGAGTCTCCTGGTCAGCACCCACTGCGTTTGACCTGAGCACCGACCGAGCACGACACCCGTGCAAGTGGGTCAGCAGCGTCTTGCATCAAGAGTCTATTTACCTCCACACAGAGAAACAGAGTCTATTCCCTCCTCATCCTAGATCAGAACCCATATCCCATACTTACGTAACTCCTGCGCGCCATGAAGAGTAATCATAAGGGGCGGGAGTGAGAGAGGGGGGTTCAACTTCCTCCTGTGTTTTTACCTTCCAAAAGCAGTATTGAAGGAGAGGATTTTTTTTCCTCCGAGGCTCAGTCTTTTGTTCCAATATATATATATATATATATATATATATATATATATATATATATATATATATATATATATATATATATATATATATATATATTTACATACGTTATGTGCACATTTGGCACTAATCCTGGCGGGCAAGTTAGTCATGCATCTAGTTTCATTCACAGCCGCTGCAGCGCTGCCACCGAATTCTCTGACGTGTTCAGACCCCCAGGGTTTAAGACGTGTCAACAGCGCGTGTCTGAGTCATTCCAAACCCGACGCGTCTGGAGACATTTAAACTCGAGCGCGCTTGAACCTGGAATTCAAGCAGACATCGGAAGGTTTGGAGAATTCGTCTTCTCCTCTAAGTCTCGGGTGGGTGTTTGCCCTTGTTACACCGGTTGTGAGGTGTTTAAATCAGCACCTGAGAAGCTCAAATAGTATCTTCCTGCGTCCATGTATTTCACGAAACCACAAACCATACGGGACGTTATACACACACATACCGATCCCCTCACCATCTGAGGCCACTCCACCCACGGTCAGAGGAACAGAGTATCTCCCACGTCCACACCCACCTACCTATATGCACCAGTCCATAACCACCCACCTATACCCATCAGTCCACACCCACCTACCTCTATCCACCAGTCCACATCTACGCACCTATACCCATCAGTCCACACCCACCCACCTATACCCATCAATTCACACCTACCCACCTATACCGATCAGTTCACACCCACCCACCTATATCCACCACTCCATACCCACCACAGGCTGTATGATTACCTGAGGCCCGCGGCGCGCTGAATGGTTCACTAACCAGTACGAAGCAGTGGATTCGGACTGGCTCGGGCGAATTTCCCACCGTGTAAATGTCACATGAAAGCCGTGCGTACGTACAGTGACGGGTCATGCATATGACCAGCCATGCATACGTAGAGTAGGGAGACCAACGACAGGCGTGCGAGTGACAGAGGACAGCTAGCTGAGAGGGAGGGAGTCAGAGGGACCGTGGGAGATTCCGAGAAGGACGGATCGAATGCCATTTCGAGGAGCGACTTCCGATGATGCGACAGTCATCCAAGCATAAGGGTCCGCATCATCAAGGGATGGAAACCGTAACGCCAGCCAGATGGCAGTGGTGTCGAACTGGAAGATAGACAATATTGTGTCGCGGTAGAAGTTGACAAACTCACGAAAATCATTGAGGAAATTATGTAAATGAACAGACCTTCTGCTTAAAGGGAAGGATGATGTCACTGGCTCTTGTATTATATATATATATATATATATATATATATATATATATATATATATATATATATATATATATATATATATATATATATATATTTTTTTTTTTTTTTGCTTTGTCGCTGTCTCCCGCGTTTGCGAGGTAGCGCAAGGAAACAGACGAAAGAAATGGCCCAAACCCACCCCCATACACATGTATATACATACGTCCACACACGCAAATATACATACCTACACAGCTTTCTATGGTTTACCCCAGACTCTTCACATAGCCTGATTCAATCCACTGACAGCACATCAACCCCGGTATACCACATCGCTCCAATTCACTCTATTCCTTGCCCTCCTTTCACCCTCCTGCATGTTCAGGCCCCGATCACACAAAATCTTTTTCACTCCATCTTTCCACCTCCAATTTGGTCTCCCTCTTCTCCTCGTTCCCTCCACCTCCGACACATATATCCTCTTGGTCAATCTTTCCTCACTCATTCTCTCCATGTGCCCAAACCATTTCAAAACACCCTCTTCTGCTCTCTCAACCACGCTCTTTTTATTTCCACACATCTCTCTTACCCTTACGTTACTTACTCGATCAAACCACCTCACACCACACATTGTCCTCAAACATCTCATTTCCAGCACATCCATCCTCCTGCGCACAACTCTATCCATAGCCCACGCCTCGCAACCATACAACATTGTTGGAACCACTATTCCTTCAAACATACCCATTTTTGCTTTCTGAGATAATATATATATATATATATATATATATATATATATATATATATATATATATATATATATATATATATATATACACACTCTAGCGTTATCTGACTACGCCTGCATGTGGATGTTACGCTACAAGCGAGAGGCGTAAGATGGCGAGGCTGTATAACTAGAGCAAAATCTCGCCCATGAACTTCTTACTCCAAGGGAGTCCGTCCTTTCCCTGATACTGATTGTAGTGCAGCCCTGAAGCTACAGAAATCCATGGAGAAGGAGTCCTCGGGGTTAATATGATCATCATATATTCCTCTTCCTTCCCTCATATGACCAACATCAGCTTTAACGCTTCCCATTCAACACCAGCGTTGCCTCCACACTTTTGGAGATCCATAACGTCCTGATGAGAGCTGGTCCTGTGAGGGAGTGGTCGTCGATCCTCGTATTTCTCACAAGGAGAATCTAACGGTATAACGGAAGACGACACAAGGGTTCGACAAAGAGGTGATCATAATGGCGTGGTCTCGGCAGGGTACGGCAGCATGTTATGTCCAGACTGTATCATGTTTATGCTTCGTGACGCGTGAAGATCACAGCGCGAACCGTCTGAAGACCAAACTATGATATCCCCTTGCCGGATAGATAATAATACGTTTCTAAACGCTACAGTATCATGGATCAGGGGCAGCTATGATGAAATGCTACATGAAGAAGCAAACGCTGGAAAATATGAAAATATGTTTCGTGTGCAGCATGGCGAAATAATAGGAGTTCCGAAATGTTATGAACTGATGCAATCTAAACTCGACGTTTCAACTTTTCAAGGAAATATATTTTTCTTACATATCAACAAATTTCACCGCTGCACGTCGGGCCGAGCGTCGTGTACACAGCACATATATTTTTCCCACACACAGACCAGAAATTCATCTAACCTCTGATGCAAGATGGATCCTAATCATTTGCCACCATGTCTCAAGGATTTATCTCCGTGCAATCCTGCGGGAACATGGCGACACATTATTGATAATGCATCACGAACTGGGATACTTTTTTTCTCTCTCTTATTTACGTTAGCGAGCCTTGCACGGTACGAGTGAGTCGTTCCAAGGTGGAAGGAAAGTCTGTTGACACCTTAGTGACTAAAACCTTACTATGCTCTGAGTTCTGAGCTAACTTTCGGTATTCGGAGTTCGAATAATCCGTTCGGTAACTGATAGTGGTGCACTCTTAAAATCAATAGAAATATTATTACCAGTTTTGCATTGCCGACGTACATTCTTGAATTTGACAAAATCTCTATTGGTTGGGACTCGCTAGCACAGCTCCCGACACCAAGTAAACACACACACACCAGTGTTCGATTCCTAGGACACTACTGATCGAGACTGTACCGAGCCTTCTCTCTAGAGAGAGCGACCGAATCAGAGGATTCGATACAGCTTCGACCCTGCACGTCCCCAGGGTTTTGATCCAAGACGGCAGCTGAAGGACTATAATTCATATAATCATACAGTCACATTATGTACTCCGACTACTTTCTTTTCTTTGTAAGTCTTCTTAGAGAACCCGGTATTTGAGCACCACTTATCTTTGAGCACTGTATATGGTCAGTTTAGACTGGACACTTCTTGAACAACCACCTGCTCAGCTATCCGTAACTGTACATAAGACAATAGCCAGCCAATGTCGGTATCACCCTCCTTCTCTCTCTCTCTCTCTCTCTCTCTCTCTCTCTCTCTCTCTCTCTCTCTCTCTCTCTCTCTCTCTAAAAAAAAAAAAAAAAAAAGGAAAAAGCATCCTCCCTGAGCCACGCTCTTGTCACCCGGATGTTAGACGACGTTAAGTTTGTAATGATCTGCTTTATTTTCTAAAAGACGTGGCCACTCTTCCCGCCAGGCTTTGGCGCCTCCGTCATTTGCCAAGGGAAGGCGGGGTGTGGAGTTGGGCTGGGTAACTCACCTTCTGCAAAATTCATTCCCGCGAAAGGTGGACGCCTCTGAGCTGCTGATCCAAGCCCATTAAACAGAGACAAAGTTTGTAGCATAGATAGATAGATAGATAGATAGAGATAGATAGATAGATAGATAGATAGAGAGAGAGAGAGAGAGAGAGAGAGAGAGAGAGAGAGAGAGAGAGAGAGAGAGAGAGAGAGAGAGAGAGAGAGATGTACCACATAATATCATCATTAAGATGTTGCAGGCTATACTATTAAGTGATTAGACTCGCATTCGTCTACCTCCCCCCCACCCGAGGTACTGCTCTTGCTTCCAGTGACTGTACTGAGGTTTGAATAACGTGAAGGATTTCAGAGCAGAAACTTGTTGCGCCAACAAATGTTCATATGGACCCAGTGGTCATTCGTTTAGGTTTTGTTATGTGTGGTTCCGTGCTCTGTATACGTTACTTAAAATAGACTTCATTATTTGTCTTTAAGATATATATATATATATATATATATATATATATATATATATATATATATATATATATATATATATATATGTATATAATATATATACATTCTTTTTCATACATATTCGCCATTTCCCGCGTTAGTGAGGTAGCGTCAAGAACATAGAGCTGAGTCATAGAGGAAATATCCTCACTTAGCCTCCTTCTCTGTTCCTTCTTTTGGAAAATCAAAAAAAGAGGGGAGTGGGGGGGAATTTCCAGTCCCCCCCCGGCTCCCTCCCCTTTTAGTCGCCTTCTACGACACGCAGGGAATACGTGAAAAGTATTGTTTCTCCCCTACCCTCAGGGATAATATATATATCTTTTTCATACTATTCGCCATTTCCCGCGTTAGCGAGGTAGCGTAAAGAACAGAGGACTGAGCCTTTGAGGGAATATCCTTACTTGGCCCCCTTCTCTGTTCCTACTTTTGGAAGACTAAAAACGAGAGGGGAGGATACCCCCCGCTCCCTTCCCTTTTAGTCGCCTTCTACGACACGCAGGGAATATATATATATATATATATATATATATATATATATATATATATATATATATATATATATATATATATATATATAAAGGGGAAGAGTGGTTTGGAAATGTCTGGGGAGTGAAGTCAGGGGTTAGTGAGAGGACAAGAGCAAGGGAAGGAGTAGCAATACTCCTGAAACAGGAGTTGTGGGAGTATGTGATAGAATGTAAGAAAGTAAATTCTCGATTAATATGGGTAAAATTGAAAGTTGATGGAGAGAGGTGGGTGATTATTGGTGCATATGCACCTGGGCATGAGAAGAAAGATCATGAGAGGCAAGTGTTTTGGGAGCAGCTAAATGAGTGTGTTAGCGGTTTTGATGCACGAGACCGGGTTATAGTGATGGGTGATTTGAATGCAAAGGTGAGTAATGTGGCAGTTGAGGGAATAATTGGTATGCATGGGGTGTTCAGTGTTGTAAATGGAAATGGTGAAGAGCTTGTAGATTTATGTGCTGTAAAAGGACTGATGATTGGGAATACCTGGTTTAAAAAGCGAGATATACATAAGTATACTTATGTAAGTAGGAGAGATGGCCAGAGAGCGTTATTGGATTACGTGTTAATTGACAGGCGTGCGAAAGAGAGACTTTTGGATGTTAATGTGCTGAGAGGTGCAACTGGAGGGATGTCTGATCATTATCTTGTGGAGGCTAAGGTGAAGATTAGTATGGGTTTTCAGAAAAGAGGAGTGAATGTTGGGGTGAAGAAGGTGGTGAGAGTAAGTGAGCTTGGGAAGGAGACCTGTGTGGGGAAGTACCAGGAGAGGCTGTGTACAGAATGGAAAAAGGTGAGAACAATGGAAGTAAGGGGAGTGGGGGAGGAATGGGATGTATTTAGGGAATCAGTGATGGATTGCGCAAAAGATGCTTGTGGCATGAGAAGAGTGGGAGGTGGGCTGTTTAGAAAGGGTAGTGAGTGGTGGGATGAAGAAGTAAGAGTATTAGTGAAAGAGAAGAGAGAGGCATTTGGACGATTTTTGCAGGGAAAAAATGCAATTGAGTGGGAAAAGTATAAAAGAAAGAGACAGGAGGTCAAGAGAAAGGTGCAAGAGGTGAAAAAAAGGGCAAATGAGAGTTGGGGTGAGAGACTATCAGTAAATTTTAGGGAGAATAAAAAGATGTTCTGGAAGGAGGTAAATAGGGTGCGTAAGACAAGGGAGCAAATGGGAACTTCAGTGAAGGGCGTAAATGGGGAGGTGATAACAAGTAGCGGTGATGTGAGAAGGAGATGGAATGAGTATTTTGAAGGTTTGTTGAATGTGTCTGATGACAGAGTGGCAGATATAGGGTGTTTTGGTCGAGGTGGTGTGCAAAGTGAGAGGGTTAGGGAAAATGATTGGTAAACAGAGAAGAGGTAGTAAAAGCTTTGCGGAAGATGAAAGCCGGCAAGGCAGCAGGTTTGGATGGTATTGCAGTGGAATTTATTAAGAAAGGGGGTGACTGTATTGTTGACTGGATGGTAAGGTTATTTAATGTATGTATGACTCATGGTGAGGTGCCTGAGGATTGGCGGAATGCGTGCATAGTGCCATTGTACAAAGGCAAAGGGGATAAGAGTGAGTGCTCAAATTACAGAGGTATAAGTTTGTTGAGTATTCCTGGTAAATTATATGGGAGGGTATTGATTGAGAGGGTGAAGGCATGTACAGAGCATCAGATTGGGGAAGAGCAGTGCGGTTTCAGAAGTGGTAGAGGATGTGTGGATCAGGTGTTTGCTTTGAAGAATGTATGTGAGAAATACTTAGAAAAGCAAATGGATTTGTATGTAGCATTTATGGATCTGGAGAAGGCATATGATAGAGTTGATAGAGATGCTCTGTGGAAGGTATTAAGAATATATGGTGTGGGAGGCAAGTTGTTAGAAGCAGTGAAAAGTTTTTATCGAGGATGTAAGGCATGTGTACGTGTAGGAAGAGAGGAAAGTGATTGGTTCTCAGTGAATGTAGGTTTGCGGCAGGGGTGTGTGATGTCTCCATGGTTGTTTAATTTGTTTATGGATGGGGTTGTAAGGGAGGTAAATGCAAGAGTCCTGGAAAGAGGGGCAAGTATGAAGTCTGTTGGGGATGAGAGAGCTTGGGAAGTGAGTCAGTTGTTGTTCGCTGATGATACAGCGCTGGTGGCTGATTCATGTGAGAAACTGCAGAAGCTGGTGACTGAGTTTGGTAAAGTGTGTGGAAGAAGAAAGTTGAGAGTAAATGTGAATAAGAGCAAGGTTATTAGGTACAGTAGGGGTGAGGGTCAAGTCAATTGGGAGGTGAGTTTGAATGGAGAAAAACTGGAGGAAGTGAAGTGTTTTAGATATCTGGGAGTGGATCTGTCAGCGGATGGAACCATGGAAGCGGAAGTGGATCATAGGGTGGGGGAGGGGGCGAAAATTTTGGGAGCCTTGAAAAATGTGTGGAAGTCGAGAACATTATCTCGGAAAGCAAAAATGGGTATGTTTGAGGGAATAGTGGTTCCAACAATGTTGTATGGTTGCGAGGCGTGGGCTATGGATAGAGATGTGCGCAGGAGGATGGATGTGCTGGAAATGAGATGTTTGAGGACAATGTGTGGTGTGAGGTGGTTTGATCGAGTAAGTAACGTAAGGGTAAGAGAGATGTGTGAAAATAAAAAGAGCGTGGTTGAGAGAGCAGAAGAGGGTGTTTTGAAATGGTTTGGGCACATGGAGAGAATGAGTGAGGAGAGATTGACCAAGAGGATATATGTGTCGGAGGTGGAGGGAACGAGGAGAAGAGGGAGACCAAATTGGAGGTGGAAAGATGGAGTGAAAAAGATTTTGTGTGATCGGGGCCTGAACATGCAGGAGGGTGAAAGGAGGGCAAGAAATAGAGTGAATTGGAGTCATGTGGTATACAGGGGTTGACGTGCTGTCAGTGGATTGAAGCAAGGCATGTGAAGCGTCTGGGGTAAACCATGGAAAGCTGTGTAGGTATGTATATTTGCGTGTGTGGACGTGTGTATGTACATGTGTATGGGGGGGGGGGGGTTGGGCCATTTCTTTCGTCTGTTTCCTTGCGCTACCTCGCAAACGCGGGAGACAGCGACAAAGTATAAAAAAAAAAAAAAAAAAAAAAAAAAAATATATATATATATATATATATATGTTTACTCTTTCGCGGCCGAACAGGCCGCTTTTCAAAAGTGTTATAAGTTATCTCAATGCACTTGTTCAAGATAGCCGATCCAGCGGCCTCAAATCACAATGATGGTACTTCAGGATGGAAGGCTGGATCCAAGGGGCACCAGAGCCTAGCTTAGCCTTGAAGGAGAACATCGTCCACCTTTTTAAAGCTAATGAGTTACTGCGTCCATCTCTTCCTCTGTGCAGGGCCGGGTCAAACCAAGCTAGTAGTACATACATGGAAATGAACATTCTCACATCGAAAATGAAAAGACTTCCTTTATTCTTATCATACTCTGATTGTCTTGACATCCAAAGAATATCAGAGGGATGACAAATACTGTCTTTCATTAAGATTTAATCCTGTAAATATTCAACCTGGTAATTTTTCTTTTTTTCCTCTCTGTTTTCCCAAAGTTTTGTCCTTCCCACGTAGTGCATTTTCTTCCATCCTTAATGCGAAGCTGAAATAAAATCTTGCCTGCAGTAATTACCTTCCGCCCTCCCCCCAAAAAAAGAAGTGAAATATTGAACTACGAACGATATTCCATCGCTATCGTTCAGTATCCAGATCCTGTAACGATTTTTATAACACTCTACCACGACTTAAAGAAAAAAAATCGCCACTCCCAAATATTCAATTAAACCTTTTTCATCCATTATCATTTTTTTTTCTTCTTTAAAAAATACACAAAATTGCAAGTTCCTCCCTCACGATTACGCATGTATGACTTCCTGATGTAGGGACAAACAGGCAAATGTGTATGAGGCCATTCAGCCATCATTATCTCTACATTAATCTCCACCGGCGATGAATGGCTCTTGAATAAATCCCTTTGAGCACACTCTTTACCAGCCTTAAATAGCGTGTCGCTGTATCCTGAAAGCATGAGGGAGTGTGTGTGTGTGTGTGTGTGTGTGTGTGTGTGTGTGTGTGTGTGTGTGTGTGTGGGTGTGGGGGAGGTGGGTGGGTGGAGGAAACTCCTATTCTGACTGCGCCCGGACTAATGGTCTTCTTATCAGATGCTATTTGCTCAGAGTGTGAGGCTTCTACGCCCGTGTTTGGGGAGCAAATATGCGATATACTTGTCATGCGAGTCTGCTTCGATATATTAGCCAGGCCCAGACGACTGCTAGACCCTCCCGCTGCGCACCAGCTCTCTCTCTCTCTCTCTCTCTCTCTCTCTCTCTCTCTCTCTCTCTCTCTCTCTCTCTTATTCCCTACAGCTCCCCTTTGAGTTTTCTTTCCTCACTTTCTCCAAGTCATTCCTGAGAATTTATTTTTCTTTCTCTTTTTCACCTCATACACCCGCAAGATGTAGTAGTTCCCTATCCGTCTGGAGAGTGTCCATACGTATGTACATACACAAGACACACGCACTCTACAAAGGCTGCTTGATTGGCGCAGAAAGTTCAGATGGGGACTCTCTCCTCGTTCCGTACAATGGTACTTACAAGTAGGTGATTACATACATACATACACACACACACACACCACACACACACACACACACACACACGGACACACATTGTTTGAGACTATCTGTTTAACCTCCTCTCTTTCATCATCCCTTCGTTTTTTATTTGTTAAATGCACTCTATTGCAGCCTCCGGCTGGAGTCGAGCTGATTAAGCCCGTATGAATACGAAGCGCTCAAGGGAAACCTCGGAGTGGCCTGTGCAGCATGAGTGTGGATGGCTGTGTCTTGTTTCGTTACAATATCTAACGGGAGCAAGAGCGGATATAAGCCAAGTGAGGCAGTCGTCCCTCCTCTGTCCCTGACGCTACCTCGCCCAGGCAGGAAATAACAACAATGATAATGTAAGGAAAATTATTCTCACTATTAATGTTATTGTTGATGGTGTCTTATCAAACACACACACACACACACACACACACACACACACACACACACACACACACACACACACACACACATACACTCAATGCTGGGTATCGGTGCGATTGATGCTCTCGCACCATGAGATACGACCATACTCACAGAAATGATATCAGAGATAAGGAAGCGAGCGACGATGGTTTAAAAGCGTCGGCTTTAGTGACACGTTCACATGTTGGAGGAGGATGCACTCGTAAATACACACCACAGGATACTTTAACCTCAAGCTTACGTATCCTGTCGTATTTCTTCGCAGTTGGGGATGGGAGCTTACTTACGTTTGACGCAGCAATGGAGTCAATCTTGGGATCATTTCGATTTTCATCATTTCTACCAGTTCAGTTTCCATTTCTCTTTCACCTTCTGAAGTCAGGAGACTACGGCATCATCCGCAAAAAAATGTTGCCCGAGTGAATTTGCGTAAGTAGACTGGTGGAGACTCTTACCAATCCGGGGCAAGACAAGAACATGAACCACAGCAAGATGTTCCGTGTGTTTGATGTAGCAGTTTGAACCATGAAGGCTGCACGGCAGATCCTGATTTCAATCATTCGTCTCCATAACTACCATTTTGCTTCTCCATAGTTACCATCCCATTGCGCTCCCGTAGTGACATTTGAAGTTTACTCGTATTTCTCCGTTAAATCATATAATTGTAGTTCTAATCTGCCCACAATAACCGTTGTTTCTGATATCCGCTGGAACAAACGAGGCTTCATAATGAACCAAATGGTCTGTACCATATCTTTAGAGCCACTTTTTAGATGTCTATAATTCGTTAATTATCGAGATTCTTATCATTATAATTCACCAGATACAGATATGCGATCTACGAAAGTCATCGGGCGACTCAAATTCAACTTTCTAGTAAGCTAATCAGTCACTGCCAAGAAAGCAACACCGCCAACGATCAGTCTGGGCAAAATTGGTCTTTCCTCGTGTTGATAATGACTCCGTGTAGCGCCTGGGGTCGTGTGACTTCCCATAATATCATCTTCATGCCACTAGCATTCACGAGGCTCAGTTTTCTCCATACCTTCGCGTCTATAAATGCTGGGAAAATTTTGCCTACAGGCATCGGCTGGGTATGAGCACGACACACACACACACACACATCCGAGGTGAAGTGGACGACAATGTGGACCTCCTGAGATTTATGTTTCCTCGGGAAAACTTGCGGGGGGAAAACCTTCCTTCGTCCCTCCTCGGGATCTGCTCCACCGATTGATCTGCAAGCTTGGTAAACATAATCCTCGGGTCGACCACACCACATGTTTGCTCAGCGGACGATGTTGCCTCGTGAAGAAAGGGAAAAAAAAATGTAAAAAAAAAAAAAAAAAGAAGCCCTGACCAAGACCGACTAATCAAAATGGAGCTGTTTAAAAGTTGTTTACACTGTCTTTGTGTCGTATGGGAAACGAGATGTGTGTATGGCTTAATGTTTTTGAATTTCCTTTTATGTGTGTGTGTGTGTGTGTGTGTGTGTGTGTGTGTGTGTGTGTGTGTGTGCGTGTGTGTACATTAAGGATAAGGTTTATATACACTAATAAAGTGAAGACATATGTGTGTGTATTAGTGCTTATGCCCTCGGGTGTATATGGTGTATATGTATGATCTGTGTATAGCGTTATGTGTGGAACGCATACAGTTCTGCTGCTTTTGGTCTGGACACTAATGTTTCTGTTTCTTTAATCTCTTCCTCCATCACATACAGTCACGACAGGACACATTGGTGACACACTGGTCTCTTCTTCTATGTCTATTTCCAGCAAACTCTATGGTTTACATTTTGATTATATTCTTATACTTAGATTTACGTCTCACCTTGATATATATATATATATATATATATATATATATATATATATATATATATATATATATATATATATATATATAGCTGGATATCATATAGAGCCATCAGCCAGATGCCTTTTTACAGTGGTATACATAACATCGCTCTGGTGTCTGGCGGCTTAATCATCTGTCCGCCTGTAGCTTATCTCCTACGAGTTCGATGCCCAGGGAACAATGCCTTGTGGAAGCTATCAAAGCCATCAGTGATACACCCCGAACTGTCAGTTGTTTACGCAGAGACTACTAACTTACAGAATATTTACATTCAAGAAAGGGAGGAAAAAAATGGTGATTTTGGTCTCACGAGACAAGGTGTGCTTACACTTATTTATTACTTCTTTTTTTCAGATGTGTACGACGGGCTTCCCAACCCCATATCTACTTCCTTTCTTATGATCTCCAGGTGAGCGCCCGCCTCTCTAATCTGCCTAGCCCGAAGGCTGTCACAGGGGCCGGTGATGGAGCGCTTGCTGCTGGAGGTAAAAGGAGGAGGGAGACACACAGAGGGGGAGAGTAGGGAGGTAGCCTTGATGTTCAAGATCCAGCGTGTGGGAATAGTGATAGGAGGTGATGATGCAGAGCTCTCTCTCTCTCTCTCTCTCTCTCTCTCTCTCTCTCTCTCTCTCTCTCTCTCTCTCTCCCTCTCTCTCTCGCTCTCTATCTATCTATCTATCTATGTATCTATCTATCTATCTATCTATCTATCTATCTATCTATCTATCTATCTATCTCTCTCTCACCAGCGCACGTATCTTTTTCTTTTCTTACGCATGTTGTACAAACGCACCATGATACCGGGAAGACCTTACGAGAGCGTGAATTTCAGTCACCTTCGTTCATCTGAGGTTCGTGGTCCACATCCTAGACAAGTGAGATAAACGTCTCCACGACTGAGGGAGAATTCCATGACCGTTTCCCCCTTCGTCTCTATAAACATGTCGACGTCTTCCTGAGTGTCTCCCGTCATAATAAGAGATGCTCTCCGTGGTTTGTATAGAGTCCAGTGGCCCTTCTTCCTTCCTCCCTCCTCCACACTGTTGTCGTTGTTGCTGTTGCACGGACAAAAGTTCCGACATTTCCAACTCATAAACAAGAACATTAATATCGGTGGCGTAATCTGCGTTCGCTTTGCTGGCAGCTGTGGCTAGAGCTGCCACATTGTAAACACAGACCTGCTCCTCTACTTTAGTGTCATATTTTCATCTTTTTAATACTTTACGTTCCCTTATCAAGTCTTCATGCTTGTTTTATTTGCTTTATTTTCTTTCTTTCTCTCTTTTTCTTTTACTATGGTAAAGCTCCCTCCCTCATCACGGTACACTCCCCTGGGCATGACTGCCTGGCTCTCGACCTACCGCTTTAGGGTCAGATATATTCATAAAGGAGGCCGGGTCGTCATGACTGAAATGACCTTTACCATCGTGCATCCTACGGGTGAGTCATCACAACCCCATAGTCGTACTACAGTGCTCAAGAGAAGAACCGGTAGAATGACCTCATGAAGGACTGCCTGGTAAATTTCTGTTGTCGTGAAGCAATACCTATTCAACAGGAAGCGCGTATAGAGACATACTCATCAACGACGTATACCATAGAGGGACGAAAGGTGTTTAATTCGTCCATATTTTCAGGGAAACTTTTGCCTCAGAATGAACGCATTATAACCCCCCCCCTCCACTACAACTACAACACCCCCCGCCCGCCACCGACGTACAACACCGGTTTCAATTTGCAAAGTTCCACTGCAATAAAACGCTCGAGTCGAACGGTGTGATAGTAATTACTGGGAAGTCAAAAAGTTGGAAATTTTTTCATGATGTATATATATATATATATATTTTTTTTTTTTTTTTTTTTTTTTTTTTTTTATAATTTGTCGCTGTCTCCCGCGTTTGCGAGGTAGCGCGAGGAAACAGACGAAAGAAATGGCCCAACCCCCACACACACGTACATACACACGTCCACACACGCAAATATACATACCTACACAGCTTTCCATGGTTTACCCCAGACGCTTCACATGCCTTGATTCAATCCACTGACAGCACGTCAACCCCTGTATACCACATCGCTCCAATTCACTCTATTCCTTGCCCTCCTTTCACCCTCCTGCATGTTCAGGCCCCGATCACACAAAATCTTTTTCACTCCATCTTTCCACCTCCAATTTGGTCTCCCTCTTCTCCTCGTTCCCTCCACCTCCGACACATATATCCTCTTGGTCAATCTTTCCTCACTCATTCTCTCCATGTGCCCAAACCATTTCAAAACACCCTCTTCTGCTCTCTCAACCACGCTCTTTTTATTTCCACACATCTCTCTTACCCTTACGTTACTTACTCGATCAAACCACCTCACACCACACATTGTCCTCAAACATCTCATTTCCAGCACATCCATCCTCCTGCGCACAACTCTATCGATAGCCCACGCCTCGCAACCATACAACATTGTTGGAACCACTATTCCTTCAAACATACCCATTTTTGCTTTCCGAGATAATGTTCTCGACTTCCACACATTTTTCAAGGCTCCCAAAATTTTCGCCCCCTCCCCCACCCTATGATCCACTTCCGCTTCCATGGTTCCATCCGCTGACAGATCCACTCCCAGATATCTAAAACACTCCACTTCCTCCAGTTTTTCTCCATTCAAACTCACCTCCCAATTGACTTGACCCTCAACCCTACTGCACCTAATAACCTTGCTCTTATTCACATTTACTCTTAACTTTCTTCTTCCACACACTTTACCAAACTCAGTCACCAGCTTCTGCAGTTTCTCACATGAATCAGCCACCAGCGCTGTATCATCAGCGAACAACAACTGACTCACTTCCCAAGCTCTCTCATCCCCAACAGACTTCATACTTGCCCCTCTTTCCAGGACTCTTGCATTTACCTCCCTAACAACCCCATCCATAAACAAATTAAACAACCATGGAGACATCACACACCCCTGCCGCAAACCTACATTCACTGAGAACCAATCACTTTCCTCTCTTCCTACACGTACACATGCCTTACATCCTCGATAAAAACTTTTCACTGCTTCTAACAACTTGCCTCCCACACCATATATTCTTAATACCTTCCACAGAGCATCTCTATCAACTCTATCATATGCCTTCTCCAGATCCATAAATGCTACATACAAATCCATTTGCTTTTCTAAGTATTTCTCACATACATTCTTCAATGCAAACACCTGATCCATATATATATATATATATCCATATATATATATATATATATATATATATATATATATATATATATATATATAAAATGTGTATATGTACATGTATGTATATGTACATCTCGCTGACGCGGAAAACATCAATCAAGTATAAGAAATAAAAAAGTAAATGAATTAAAGGATTTACTTTAATTCCCATGTTGCATAAATCCTTTAATGTAAATGTTACCTACAGCAACAATAATACTATAAAGAATATCTTAATCAGGAATTCACTAGAAAATACTCCTGGATTCATCTATAAAGTGCCATGTAGAAATTGTGATAAGTTTTATGTTGGGCAGACTGGTAAGGATCTTTCTGTTAGACTTAAGCAACATAAATACAGTATAAGAACGGGACAAGAATCAAATGCCTTGTTTAATCATGTTAAAAACTATGATCATTGTATTGACTGGAGTAATGCCATCTCCGTTATTAACTCTAACTCTATTACCAAGAGAAATATCATTGAATCTTCTATTATTAAATATACAAAGAATTATAATCTTAATATCAGTGATGGTCTATACAAATTAGATAATTCTATTATTGATAAAATTTGTAAAATGATAAGTTTATGAACGCTCGTTGTCTGCCTTGGACAATCGCATGTTTACCAAATGGCGTCCTAGCTTCGTCTCTTCGATGTATATCACCTGACTGTTATATTTCTCTTTTGTGTTTCCCCTGATAACGTGATTATTTCACGAAAGTGCACTTGGGAACTTATCGTGTTTCATTTTCCCTATGCACTCATAGAAATATCTTGATCACGCGCAAAATTGTGATCCTTTCCAATATATATATATATATATATATATATATATATATATATATATATATATATATATATATATATATATATATATATATACATATATATATATATATACATATATATATATATATATATATATATATATATATATATATATATATATATATATATATATATATATATATATATATACGAAAAGACGTATGTCTGTATGTCACAACAAAAAAAGAACTTTAATCAGCTGGTAACTGTTGGTTCCACGACTTTAATATCATAATATTTCCATTCGAATCAAATGCCATGAATTAAATGCCTTGGGGATTTAAAAAAACACGAGATTTTATTACAGCTTAACATTCTAGTCATATATATATATATATATATATATATATATATATATATATATATATATATATATATATATATATATATATACATATATTCTTTCTTTTCTTTCAAACTATTCGCCATTTCCCGCGTTAGCGAGGTAGCGTTAAGAGCAGAGAACTGGGCCTTTGAGGGAATTTCCTCACCTGGCCCCCTTCTCTGTTCCTTCTTTTGGAAAATTAAAAAAAGATAATGAGAGGGGAGGATTTCCAGCCCCCCGCTCCCTCCCCTTTTAGTCGCCTTCTACGACACGCAGGGAATACGTGGGAAGTATTCTTTCTCCCCTATCCCCAGGGATCATATATATATATATATATATATATATATATATATATATATATATATATATATATATATATCCAACATCATCAAGCAAATGCACTGCTATATTCTTTGATGAGAGAAGCTTAATCGACTACACAATGAAATCTTTCGACGCGCAATTATCCAGTAATTAAAACGGCAGGAGAGCTGACTCGTGCTTCAAACGATACACGGTTCCCACGCAAAGGAATTAACATAATTACTTCAGTTATCCCTTGAGGCTCTTCGTTTTCTTTTTTGCGTTCTTTTTTTCTACTCCAAGTTCGAAATCCGCGTTCTCCTCAAGTCCAGGTTATGTTTCTTCAAGTCTGTCATCGTCTACTTCAAGCACGATTTCAAGGATTATTTTTGTCCATTTCACTTTTTATGCTTCAGGTATGTGTTCAGATGCTTCATAATACAGTTCTCTCGGCTCCAGTCTAGAGCAATGGTGCCTCTTCAATGTTGCAGCTAGTCGTTCTGGTGTTCAAAATCTGGTACCCTTTGGATGTGTTGTGAATCTGGTCTCCAGTACTTCAGGTCTGAATTCCTCTAAGGTTTATTTCATGGTTTTGGTGCTTCATATCATAGGGGTCCTTTTGCTTCAGAACAGGTTCTCGAGGCTTCACTCCCACATCTGTGAGAATGAGTAGAATTCAACTGCTTCGAGAGATTCAGCTTTTGAGGTCCAGCTTCTGCTGCCTTAGTGATGGAATTAGTTTTCTCAGGTTGGGATTCTTTGTATCTTGATCCTGCGTTCTTTGGCTACACTACCAGCAGTAGAATTTCGTACGAATGAGTCTTGTATGTAATACGATCTGTCTTGAGATGGTATTGAACACCCTGTACTCTAAGGTGTTGGAGTTCAGATGTCTGTGCCCAAAAATCCTGGTGGTCAGCACCATATGCTCTCAGGTCTTGGTTCTCAATATCACGTACTCTAATATCATGGTGTTCGATTCCATATCACTAAGCATCCAGTACTCTAATTCCCATCATCCTATGCTCTAATGTCCTGGCCCTCAACAACACCTACCGTCAGCGTTCAGTCTCTGAACCAGCGTTCTCCCTTATGCCGCTCATATTGACAGTGCTCAATGTTTTTACCATCAATGCTAAGGTTACTTACATTTCATGCCCTTATTCTCAGTATTAAGGACTGGCCTTTCTTTGGTAATACTTATGTATCTTTTTTTTATTTTAGTGTAGCTGATATAAACCAGCCTTAGCAGGTTAGCAGGTTACCCATTTATCGATCAGCCCCGAAGGGAGGAGGAACAGCTGGGTTGGCCGTGGACCGCCTATCGTTCCCAGGATTCGAAGATGGGTGGGCCTGTGTGTGAGTCTTGTCACTACCGAAGTATCGACCCTTCTGTTGTCTGTGTTCACGCATCGATCCTTCTACGCCAATATTCAGGCACTGGTCCCCGTGTCGTCAATATTCAGGGACTGATTGATCCCTCTGTTATCAATATTCAGGCACTGACCTATCTATTGCCAATATTCGAGCCCTGATCCCTATGCTGTTAGCATTCAGGTTTATACCCTTGTACTGTCAACATTCACGCACGGACCCCTCTGTATCCACTATTCGGGCACTGGCCTTTCTGCTAATGATATTCAAGCACCACTAATGATATAAGAGTGACCCCTTCCGTTATTGTCAATATTCAGGCAATGTCTCCCCCATTTTCAATGGTTTGGCATTTGTTCTACCAATTTCCATCCCGTAATCATTCGTCCTACAACTCCCCGTTTTTACTCGCGAAAGCTGTGGCTGGTGACCGCAACCAATACAAGGAGGCACGAACGCCTCCTAACACGGTCGAGGAACCACCAACAAACCCCATGTCCCGAAACCCTACTGCTTGCGATGGTGACACAGAAGTAGGCTGTAATGGTGCTGAGAAAATCGTGTGGCATAAATCATCAGTAATGTAACATCGTTGTAAACATCACCTTAATCATTCATCAAACCCACAAAAGTCGTTATCATTACCTCATCATCATCATCATCATCATCTCAGTCATCACCATCGTTATAATGATCTCACAGTCACTATAATAAGCATGATTCACCATCGTTACGACCATCAATACCACTATCACCATTTGATTCTAAGCTGCTCGAAAAGGGTTTTAAAGCCATCCAGGAACCTAAAAGCCTAAACCCCTTCAGCACAACGTCATACCCTTCGGTACGACGGCCTAACACGACCATCAACACAGGGTCAAGTCAGAGGCCAGGCCAGCTTGACTCAGAGGTCGTGCCACTGTGCTCAAAGAAACCTCATGACCCTTACTCTGCCCATGGTACTGTCTCCTTACTTACGGTGTGTTCCGGTAACCACACTGGCCGTACGTAGACGATATAAGTAACCTCCGAGAAAAGACCAAAAGAATTGATAAAGGAAAGAAAAGAAACATTTTAGTATAAAAACACACCTAATACCCAAGGGTCGAGTTGTGAGGTGTGGAGTAGTTATGGAGTCACAGATACAGAGAACTGCCGGGTGTGAGACAGAACAATACTAACTATATAGTCCACAGCACAACAGAACTGAGTTGTCTTTGGGCAGTTGGAACAAACTCTTTTCTATAACTTTCTTTTTTTTTTATTGCGCGTGTGTGTAAATTGGTCCACGTAGCATCACAAGAACAGCAGATCTACAGAAAGGGGTAAGGCCAACACTGGGAGACAAATACTGGGGGTGAATCGAGCGTGGAAAAGGAAAAGTTGGTGAGAACAAAAAAACAGAGAGAGAGAGAGAGAGAGAGAGAGAGAGAGAGAGAGAGAGAGAGGAACTCGAGTGTGATTTACACTGACTAGCCACCGTCCTCGGAAGGGTTCCGCCAGCAGTAACACCCTCCACGATACAGGGAGTTGCTGACTGGCTGACCAACACGGGTGAAGATCCCTTATGGGTGACCGGCGGCTCCCTGGCGCACCTGTCTTCATGTGGTTTCCGAAGACGTTAACGCCCCAACCCCCCGATATGGCAGGTGGGGGAACCAGTGTGAAAATCATGAGGGGAAATCTTTTGCTTTCGGCCGTAAAGAAGGAAAAGCACACTTCACTATTGACATCCTCTTCAAGCGTCAGCCTGTCACAACAGCGTCTGGAAGCCTGTGGATCAAGGCGTTCCAGACAGTGACACGGTACGCACACGTGTGTGATTAAATGAATTTACCCTCGCACTGCAGAGGCTTGGGGATGTTAATCAACCACGACTGGAGACGACGCTGCTTAACGCACCGTAATGTTCCTCTCTCTCTCTCCCCCCTATTTTTTTTGTCTCACGAGTTTACGTTGACACTGGGAGAGAGAGAGGGAGGGTCGAGGGTCGTTCCGAGGGTAGTTAGCCGGACGGGGAATTAATCCACCGGCGGCCGTCAACACTATAAATACGGTCGTGAAGCTTTAGAAGGGCAAGTCTGGTGGGACGTGACACGTTGAGGAGGAAGGTGTTGGGAGGGGAAGGGAAGGGAGGGGCGGCTAGAGCAACCGGTGGGGGAGAAAAGTTGGGCGACATTGGAGAGGGGGTACGGGAAGAATGTGAGTGGTGGGGTGAAGAAAGGACGAGGAGCTGGGGGAAGAGAGGGAATGACAGAGGAAAAGTGGATGTTGGTGCAGGAAGTGGAAAGTTGGGGAGAGAAGAAGTGGATGGCAGGAAGAGGCGAGGGAGAGCGTTAGGGGAGGAGAGACCAAGGTTGAGAGAGAGAGAGAGATGGATGGCGGGGGGGAGGGGGGTGGAGAGAGTGGGGAGAGTAGAGGACAGGGGGGTCAATGGTTTTGGGGGAGAACTAAAGGTGGAGGTAAGATGTGGGAGAGGAAGGTGGAGGGAAGTAGTGAGTGCGTGAAGGGTGGGAAGAGAGTGGTCCGCTGGGGAGAAAGAGAGCAGATCTAGGCGAGAGGTGAGGGCGGAGAACGAGAGAGAGAGAGAGAGAGAGAGAGAGAGAGAGAGAGAGAGAGAGAGAGAGAGAGAGAGAGAGAGAGAGAGAGAGAGAGAGAGAGAGAGAGAGTTTAACAATTTCCGGCCATTTTAGTAGTCCCGAAGGGCCAATTTAGTCGGGCATCATCCCCAACCCTGTGTGTGTGTGTGCGTGGGGAGGGACGCGCTGCCAGGAGAGACAATGGTGCTACCCACATAACCGATGCCCCAGATGCCACATCAATCCAGTTTTGTAACGACAGGTCCACGTGGATGATCCTACGTTCGAAAAAGTCACCGAGTGAACCAACAAATGGGCTTGTGAGATGATATCCAACAGGCAGGAAATAAAGATGCAGATGTACACTAACACTGAGGGGGAAGAGAGCAGAAAACATAGATGCAGTAATGGACTGAAGCGGGACGGAGTGAAAAGTGGGGATGTTGCATATAAATGACACTTTGTGTTGATGGGTTAAAAGGCAGAGCGGCTGCAGGGTAGTGTAGAGAACTTTAACACAAATGCATGAGAGAGAGAGAGAGAGAGAGAGAGAGAGAGAGAGAGAGAGAGAGAGAGAGAGAGAGAGAGAGAGAGAGAGAGAGAGAGAGAGAGAGAGAGAGAGAGAGAGAGAGAGAGAGAGCGCACAATGTAAAATGCTTAGGAGCAGAAAGATGCTAGTGTCTGGGAGGGGCATGTCGGGGAGTTAGATCCACCACCCGGAAGGGAAGAAAGAAGAGGTGGTTCTAGATTTCAAATGTAAAGTTCTTTAGGGAGAAGGTTTTAAAAAAAATATATTAAGGTTTTGCGAGTTGAATGACACTGTAAAGGGAATAATGAGGTGTAAAGATGCAAGTCTGAGGTACCTTAATTGCTCGTGGACACTGCTCAGGACATCCTGGCGTATGGTAGTGAGGCACGGATGTGTGTAGTGAGAGAATGACAAGGAATGCGCACAAGATTGTATATCTGAAAACCTGGTTGTGAAGCTATATGAGTGAAGGAAATTTAGATACAGACAACCACGTTGGACTGAGACATGGAACCCCGTAGAGGAAGTGATATGAAGGTGAAGGATTGGGTGATGAGATCGTCTGAGCACAAGGAAAAGGATGGGATATGAGGAGGAATAACATCATAGCCTGCGTGAGCAACATGAACAAACAGCAGACAAGGTTTATGCCATGGAAATGGGCGTCCTTGCCCTCTGCCGCCTTGCGGGGACTTGGGGGGGGTCAGTGGACCCCATCTCTCCAAAATTAATTCCCACAGAATGGGCTTGGCTGTATGATGCACTTGGTCCGCCCCCACAACACTGGGAATGCGATGTATGAAAATGGAAATGGAATTTATGTTGATTATAGCAGATGACAGATGTGAGTGATGTGAGAGGAAGGTGACGAAGGCGAGGAGCAACGAAGTAGGTTAAGGCAAAAGCAGCAGACTGAAGAAGGAGACGTGGCCGAGGAACGAGACGGAAGCTGTGCTACGTTTGACGTGGGTGAGCCGTGACCTGGACTACTCTTGTTAGATATGCCATGAGCTGCGTCTTGGGTTGCAGATGTATATTATGTAATGGGCAAGAAATGTAAGGAAACGAGGTTCTAAATGGAAAGACTTTCACATTATCTATTAGCCCTCATTATACCATTTTTCTTAAGCTGACATTATCTGTTTCTTTATCTTAATGATCTTTTATGATACCAAGAAAAATCCAGATTATAAATTGGCTTCTGATTTCTGACAGAGTGAATAAAAAAAAAATGAGGTTTTATCGTACGAGTTATCATCGAAAAACTTTGGCACAGAAGTGTAAATCATTACTGACTGTACCTTGCGTTCATCTTACTTTGATTAGAAACTAATGATGCGTAAGATATTCAGGTGGTGCCTGACTCGGTCGAGCAGCTACGCCGAGAAGCATGTGCGTCGAAAATTCATGAGCGAAGTGATTAATAAGTTTGACGATACGACCCCTGAGCACGACGGCATGATCCTTAAGCACGGCGGTACGATCCTTGAGCACGACGACACAACGCTTGAGCACTAGGGTACGATCCTTGAGCACGACGACATAACCCTTGAGCACTAGGGTACGATCCTTGAGCACGACGACACAACCCTTGAGCATTCGGGTACGATCCTTGAGCACGACGACGCAACCCTTGAGCACTAGGGTACGATCCTTGAGCACGACGACATAACCCTTGAGCACTAGGGTACGATCCTTGAGCACGACGACATAACCCTTGAGCACTAGGGTACGATCCTTGAGCACGACGACATAACCCTTGAGCACTAGGGTACGATTCTTGAGCATGACGACACAACCCTTTGAGTACGTCGATATGATCCGCGAGCACGTCGTCACAACCCTTGATTACGATGGTATGATCATTGAGCATGATGTAGTACGATTCTTGAGCACGACGGTGCGATCCTGAGGGACGACGGCACGATCCTTCAGCACGACGGATCGACCCTTGAGCACGACGGTGTGAACCTTGAGTACGACATTTGGGAACGAACTGCTTTTAGAACCTTGTGACCAATGATCTTGAGGCGTTAAGCTAGGACCCCGAGGAACCTTACAACTGGAGCTTCGAGCTCTACAAACAGGAACTTAAAGAAGCCTTTTTTGAGAACTTTAAGAGTCTTCTTGCCGGGAGCATTAAGAGCTCTGGCATTGTGAACATAACGGAAGTAATGCCTTTGAAAACTTCAAGTTTCTTTCCAAGACACAGGAGTCTTGTCTTAGATATCCGTAAGATTGTGCTGTCTGGAAGCTTATGATGATGTCAAGCTGGTGGCAACCTCAAGAACTTCGTCTTCCAGGATATCAAAAGAGTCAAGCTGACGGAAATGTCAGAGGCCTTTGTTCTCCTAAGAGAAGTCATTTACGTCTCATGGCTGAGACCTCAGAGGTCTAATTCCCAAGAAGGTGCATGGGTCAAACTGCGATGCTGGAAGACTCGAGGTCTGCGATGCTGGAAGACTCGAAGCTGGAAGACTCGAGGTCTACGATGCTGGAAGACTCGAAGTCTGCGATGCTGGAAGACTAGATGTCTACGATGCTAGAAGACTCGAGGTCTGCGATGCTGGAAGACTCGAGGTCTGCGATGCTGGAAGACTAGATGTCTACGATGTTGAAAGACTCGAGGTCTGCGATGCTGGAAGACTCGAGGTCTGCGATGCTGGAAGACTAGATGTCTGCGATGCTGGAAGACTCGAGGTCTGCGATGCTGGAAGACTCGAAGTCTGCGATGCTGGAAGACTAGATATCTACGATGTTGAAAGACTCGAGGTCTGCGATGCTGGAAGACTCGAGGTCTGCGATGCTGGAAGACTCGAAGTCTGCGATGCTGGAAGACTCGAAATCTGCGATGCTGGAAGACTCGAGGTCTGCGATGCTGGAAGACTCGAAGTCTGCGATGCTGGAAGACTAGATGTCTACGATGCTGGAAGACGCGAGGTCTGCGATGCTGGAAGACTCGAGGTCTGCGGTGCTGGAAGACTCGAGGTCTGCGATGCTGGAAGACTCGAAGTCTGCGATGCTGGAAGACTCGAAGTTTGCGATGCTGGAAGACTCGAGGTCTTCAGTGCTGGAGTACTCGAGGTCTACGATGCTGGAAGACTCGAGGTCTGCGATGCTGGAAGACTCGAGGTCTGCGATGCTGGAAGACTCGAGGTCTTCAGTGCTGGAGTACTCGAGGTCTACGATGCTGGAAGACTCGAGGTCTGCGATGCTGGAAGACTCGAAGTCTGCGATGCCGGAAGACTAGATGTCTACGATGCTGAAAGACTCGAGGTCTGCGATGCTGGAAGACTCGAAGTCTGCGATGCTGGAAGACTCGAAGTCTGCGATACTGGAAGACTCGAGGTCTTCAGTGCTGGAGTACTCGAGGTCTTCAATGCTGGAAGACTCGAGGTCTACGATGCTGGAAGACTCGAAGTCTGCGATGCTGGAAGACTCGAAGTCTGCGATACTGGAAGACTCGAGGTCTTCAGTGCTGGCGTACTCGAGGTCTTCAATGCTGGAAGACTCGAGGTCTACGATGCTGGAAGACTCGAAGTCTGCGATGCTGGAAGACTCGAAGTCTGCGATACTGGAAGACTCGAGGTCTTCAGTGCTGGAGTACTCGAGGTCTTCAGTGCTGGAAGACTCGAGGTCTACGATGCTGGAAGACTCGAAGTCTGCGATGCTGGAAGACTCGAAGTCTGCGATACTGGAAGACTCGAGGTCTTCAGTGCTGGAGTACTCGAGGTCTTCAGTGCTGGAGTACTCGAGGTCTTCAGTGCTGGAGTACTCGAGGTCTTCAATGCTGGAAGGCTTCAACAACGTACGGGAGCCTCAAGAGTCTTGTTTCCCAGGCTCTTGGTAGACACGGTCGCCCCGGTTGGTAAGTGTGGCCGCACAAGTTATAATGGAACGTCGAAAACTTTGCAGCGACCGCCTATTATCATTGCAAGTTTTTGTCTGAGGCTGCCCGGAGGGGGGTGGTGCGAATGACGTCAGGGAGGTTATGGCAGTGACGTCAGAGGAAAATGGTGATTACGTCAGACGAATGTGGGGGTGACGTCAGAGGAGAGAGGTAGGGAGGGGTGAGGTTAGAGGGATTTAATGTGGTGCGTTAAGGATGTATGTGGTGTGGCTGTGAACTTGAGGGAATATAATGGTGATATCAAGGGGAATATAATGGTGACATCAAGGGGAATATAATGGTGACACCAAAGGAATATAATAGTGACATCAAAGGAGTAGAGTAGAAGTGACGTCAAAAGAATAAAGTACGTGATACTGGAGGAATGTGGCTCCCACCCTTATCATTACTCCCCCTCCTATCTCTTATCTTCCTCCCATTTCCTCGCTCTTTTTTCTTTCCTTACCCTCTCTTCCTCTCCCTCTTCGCCTCCTCCTACACCAGTCCTCCCAGCCCCTCCTCTTTCCCTCCCTATAAGGCCAGCCCTACCCTTCCTTCCCGCCTCTTCCACCAAGACCACTCCTCTCACCCGTCAAGGTCGCTCTTCCCTTCCCACCCCACACATCACGGTCACCCTTCCCTTACCATACCCTCCCATCACGGCCTCCTCTTCCTTCCCACCCCTCCCGTCATGGCCACACACACACACACACACACACACACACCCTGTTGACTCTCCAACTCTCAGCGCGGCGGAGCTAACAAAAGAGCGGTCGAGTAACTCCATCGTCATCAAAGGTTCCACCACCACCAATTAAGAAGGTCATCCGGCTGGATATACTTCACTCTTGTAATATAAGCCCAAGGCCTCCCGACCCTCCTCGCTCGTTTATAACGTAAGAAAAAGGGAAGCGAAGTGATCACACACGTGTGAAATGTATGTGTACTATAAAGCTTCTTCATCCGAGTTTACTTTTAAATATTTTTATATTCTCGGGGGGGAAAACAGTTCTGTTTATTCTATTCTTCTGGGAAAAGAGAGAAGGAAACTAATGACATTGCAGACACTTATATACTATGGGGATTACATATATATATATATATACATATATATTGGATCACTGAGTTGAAAGACGTTTCAGGAGGCAATTAGAAAATTTACCTTCGTAGTTTCATAAACTGTTTTTCTTTCGACTTCAGCAATTGTGAGTTTTGAGTTTACGATGACACTTTCCTATGGGCTGCAGCATGTAACACCAGTGTACGTGCTATGTTTCATTTTCATGAACTCGTTAGTGTAATGTTGTATCTGGTCGTTGATTACGGTAATCCAACACACTGCATACTGATATTGTAACAGACATGTTTCCGGCAGAATCTTATCTCTCTCTCTCTCTCTCTCTCTCTCTCTCTCTCTCTCTCTCTCTCTCTCTCTTTTTGTATTTCCTTCTTCCTCTCACTGCCGATTGGCAAAATTTCATTAATAAAACATACTTTCTCTAATTTTTCTCTACGCTTTTCTTTCTGTCTCTCTCTCTCTCTCTCTCTCTCTCTCTCTCTCTCTCTCTCTCTCTCTCTCTCTCTCTCTCTCTCTCTCACTTCTTTATCTTTCTTTTTTTTCACGTTTTATCTCTTTGGAACTGCCTTCGAAAATAAAGATGCGTCGTTATTCATAATGAATGGCATCACATTTCATGCCACAGAAACAAAAGACTTGTGACTCCCACCCCCCCATACCGATCCTTCGAGTAGGCTCGTACACAGACCAGCGACAGAAGCTCTCTCTTCTGCGTCCCCCTCCACCACCACCACCACCACTACCTCCTCCTTCTCCTCCTCCCTCATCTTTCTTCGTCTACAGTGATCCCGTTGTTGGGGGAATCTCCCCTGCCCTGAACGTCGAGCCGAAGCCCATATGACACGACTGTTATCCTTCTACCCCCAGCGGGTCCTGCACTCCTCATGATGACCCAAAAGGAAGGAACATCTACTTCATTATAAACCCTCTGGCTTAATACTCACTTGAAAGTAGATGATGAAATTCTTCGAAGCGGAAAACCTCTCTTCGAACTCACGCCTTTATATCGATTTGCGTCAATCTGTATATTACATATATGGAAATTCTATGAGGATACTGCGATAACAACACCGTGCAGGTTATCAAATCCTCGGGAGCGAAAGAAACTTTGGGGGGAAATCGATTGGACTGTTATCTATCTGTTCCACGTACGCTGGGGTATACGAATAGCCAGCGTTCCAAGCTCCGTCTGGAGGTACAAGGAACGACCAGGGTGGGCTAAACATACGTCATGCATGACCCAGACAAACGCAGTTGACCCAAACATGTACAGCTATTCATCCCGAGCTAGCAGCTCGTGAATAAAGGGGGGGTTATCATAGGTCATTTTCTCCTCATGGTCCAATCATTTCCCTACGTTATCTGTTTCACTCTAAAGGTGTGTTTATGGTAGTGTTTGGCTGTGTTAAGCCTCATGGGAACGACGGAACGAAACCTTGAGAACGATGGAACGAACCTTAGGGCATGGCTTTGTGGCCTTTGACCTAGTCCTCCTTCGGTTATCATAACAAGGGTCGTACAACAAGGAGCTCTAATCATTACACCACAGAAGCCCGTGTGCGTCTATGTGTGTGTGATATGAAATATAATGATAACCTGTGGCATTATCATAGTAACAAAGATATGATAATGATAATAATAATAATGATGATAATAATAATGATAATGATAATGATAATAATAATAATAATAATAATAATAATAATAATGATAATAATAATAATAATAATAATGATAATAATAATAATAATAATAATAATAATAATAATAATAATAATAATAATGATAATAATTATAATAATAATAGTAATAATAGTTATAATAATGGCAGCAATGATATCACAGATAAGAGCAATTATATCAGACCAACGTTTACGAAGCATCTGTTACAAGTAGATATAATCTTACAAATCAAGAACATTTTGATCCGATAACACGTTCAGGGGGATCCGGGGGCTTCTCTGCTCTCCTATACAGTGAATATCTGTGACGCACAGCTATTCTGTACGTAACACGATCCATTTCTATCCTATCCCTGTGGTAACTGTTGTCAGTATGCTTGATACAGCGGCTCTCGACAGCTGTAAGGTCACTTGAGACAGAAGCAGTACCAAAACCTCGAGACACACAAAGTAGAAGATATATTGATAACTGTTGTGAAGATATTGCGAAAAATCTAGAAACTAAGGCGAGATGTACCACTGAACAGTAGCGTAGCTAGCACACTGGATCCGGAAACGACTGAGAGTTATATCATATTGGAATCTTCTGTATATCCTAAGATCAAACTCTACATCACCAAGTGTTTTCCAGTACTGAACAAAGGCCGTGATTCAATTTCGCCCGCGGGAAAAACAGTTGATCATTATCTGAATCCTGTCCAGGGTAAGGCGTAGCCACGCTTTACTCTGAGCAGTTTCACTCAAATCCCGAGGTAAGGAGCTGTATCGGTTTTCCTGACAGCTTCTGGGAATTACTGAGAAATAAACCAATTAGAAATTTATTCCAAGAGAGATGGAGAATAAAAAGCTTTGTACCACAATCCCTTTTTACGGTGTCTCCGTCACCAGCAGTTTTAATGCATCTCGATCGAAAGGGAAACCTTTGCAAGGTATACAGGTTAGCCCATTGTATCATATTCTCTACAGTACCAAGACTCATTATCCAGGGCTCTAGCAGCTTCAAGGTTGTATTATACTCAGTAGCAGGGACAATATGGACTCCTCTGGAACAAAAGTTCTTTGATACTCGTGAATCGACGACAACAGTACAGCCTCCAGCAGGTGGAGTAAGGCTATATATATATATATATATATATATATATATATATATATATATATATATATATATATATATATATTATCCCTGGGAGAGGGGATTAAGAATACTTCCCACGTATTCCTGCGTGTCGTAGAAGACGACTAAAAGGGGAGGGAGCTGGGGGCTGGAAATCCTCCCCTCTCGTTTTTTTTTTGAATTTTCCAAAAGAAGGAACAGAGGGGGCCAGGTGAGGATATTCCAAAAAAGGCCCAGTCTCTGTTCTTAACGCTACCTCGCTAACGCGGGAAATGGCGAATAGTTTAAAAGAAAAAGAAAAGAATATATATATATATATATATATATATATATATATATATATATATATATATATATATATATATACAAACCTCCAACAGCCAGGATCGAATCCGGGACCCCTGTGTAACAGGCGGAAATGCTACCGCTAAGCTATGATCGCCCCTAATAAGGAAATGACTATTTGAATACTATGTACTCGCATACCCCTCGTCTCATGTTGGTGAGCAACGGGGTCTACACCGATCTTTTCCCATCAGGCTCACACAGCCAGCATATAGCATTTTACCGAACTTAACTGTACAACGCGGAGGTATATGAATACGAACACAGTGCATATGAACGCGCACCTTCATAATTCATACATTAGGGGCGATCATAGCCTAGCGGTAACGCTCCCACCTGTTACACAGGGGTCCCGAGTTCGATCCTGGCTGTTGGAGATGTGTATGATATATGTATATATACATATATGACAGAAGACAGCTTTTTGTTCATGAAAAAGTGAGTTTTCAGACGTACCCACATCAATTCAATTCTAATCTTTTCAGAAATATTTCAAAAGACATCGGTAGACAGACTATAACAAATCCACAAACCAATGAAAATTCAGTCACGATGGAAAGAGAACACCTCACCTGAACGCAGCGTTAGAATATTGAAACAACCTAACTCTGCCTGCATTTACTGAACAATGGGAGCCATCATCCCAGTTAGTTACCTGATCTGGCTAAAATAGGATTTTCTTCGTGACCAACTATAAAAAGAATGAAAAAAAAAAAAATGTTGAATCCGACGCTTGATATATTTTTTTCACCCCTCAATAAAAATTGAAAACGATTATATTCTGATGATACTTTAAGGGTAGGGCTTTGACATTAGTCCGAAAAAGACTTATTAGTTAGCTCGCAAGAGACTCTGTGAGACACAGTGGGTCCGATCGTTGAAACTGTCATGCTGGCCTTTTAAATACTATCCGATCTTTCTGGGATTTCGGGTTGTGGCAAGTCTCGTCGTCAGCTCATAAATATATACCCGGCGTGGTCAAGTATACCCCACTAAGCTAATGGACTGAAAGCCTCGTTCGCTACAGGAGACTAAAACCTTTCTGTCTCCTGTCGAACCTGCAAATGGAAAGTCCGAGGCTTAGAACGAGCCCCTAAGTGTCTTAACACTTAAAGTGTAAGACCTTCGCTTTGCCATGTTAAACATCGGGAGAGCACGGTGACCAGATGGACAGCACTCGACGCACAGCCATGAAAACTTTAATGCCACGCGACCTGGTTGATGGCTGAGTCAAAATCAGAGTGGATCTGGGAATTTGGTATAGATGGTGTATCTGAGAGAGGGTCATCATGTGTTTTATACATGTCCCACTTATATATATATATATATATATATATATATATATATATATATATATATATATATATATATATATATATATTTCTTTCTTTCATAGTATTCGCCATTTCCCGCGATAGCGAGGTAGCGTTAAGAACAGAGGACTGGGCCTTTGAGGGAATATCCTCACCTGGCCCCCTTCTCTGTTCCTTCTTTTGCAAAAAAATACAAAAAAAAAAAAAGGTAGCGTTACCTCGCTAACGCGGGAGACAGCGACAAAGCAATATATATATATATATATATATATATATATATATATATATATATATATATATATATATATATATATATATATATATATTTCTTTCTTTTTTTTTTTTTTCATACCACCTGACATCTCCTGCGTTAGCGAGATAGCGTTAAGAACAGAGAACTGGGCCTTAGAGGGAATATCCTCACCTGACCCCCTTCTCTGTTACTTCTTTTGGAAAATTAAAAAAAAGACAAGAGAGGGGAGGATTTCCAGCTACCCGCTCCCTCCCCTTTTAGTCGCCTTCTACGACACGCAGGGAATACGTGGGAAGTATTCTTTCTCCCCTATCCCCAGGGATAATATATATATATATATATATATATATATATATATATATATATATATATATATATATAGGGAAGTGACCGGTGTAGACCCCGTTGCTCACCAACGTGAGACGAAGGGTATTCGAGCACATAGTATTCGAACAGTCATTTCCCTATCAGGGACGATCATAGCCTAGCAATAGCACTCTCGCCTGTTACCCAGGGGTCTCGGGTTCGATCCTGGCTGTTGGAGGTTTGTATGTTGTATGGGAATGAATAAAGGCGGACAGTGTGAATTGTGTGCATGTGTATATATGTATGTGTCTGTGTGTGTATATATATATGTGTACAATGAGATGTATGGGTATGTATATTTGCTTGTGTGGACGTGTATGTATATACATGTGTATGGGGGTGGGTTGGGCCATTTCTTTCGTCTGTTTCCTTGCGCTACCTCGCAAACGCGGGAGACAGCGACAAAGCAAAATAAATAAATAAATGAATATATATATATATATATATATATATATATATATATATATATATATATATATATATATATATATATATATATATATATGACCCCACAGTCCCTTTCTAATCTATCATATCTTTGGGGCATTGATTTATTATTTTTACTTTTTGATATAAGTGTTTAAACTAGCGAATTTCCGTTATAAAAAAGAGCAGTCAATGGATTATCCATTTTATCTTTTTTCTATCACCACTTCCATTGGCCTCGGATAAAACTGATGTGGCTGAAGTGTAAAAATACAGTTTGGCAGTTAATAGGTTTAAGATCATTTTTGAATCGTACATGAATTCATTCATATATATATATATATATATATATATATATATATATATATATATATATATATATATATATATACATATATATATATATATATATATATATATATATATATATATATATATTTATATATATACACATATATATATTCATATATATACATATATATACATATATACATATATATATATATATATATATATATATATATATATATATATATATATTTTTTTATACTATTCGCCATTTCCCGCGTTTGCGAGGTAGCGTTAAGAACAGAGGACTGGGCCTTAGAGGGAAAATCCTCACCTGGCCCCCTTCTCTGTTCCTTCTTTTGGAAAATTAAAAAAAAACGAGAGGGGAGGATTTCCAGCCTCCCGCTCCCTCCCCTTTTAGTTGCCTTCTACGACACGCAGGGAATACGTGGGAAGTATTCTTTCTCCCCTATCCCCAGGGATAATGTATATATATATATATATATATATATATATATATATATATATATATATATATATATATATATATATATAATGAAATACAAATTGCACTGAACCTGACAACTAGAGAATGAATGTAAGTGAACGTGGCTTTTCTTTGTTTGTTCTTGGTGCTACCTCAAGAGCACAAGAAATGTGTTCATACCCTAGCTGAAACCAGAAACTTAAATTTAACAGCCAGCCTTGGGAGGAGGATGAAGAACTGAGTAAACTGTGAAATTGCTGCAACCAGGATTTGAACCTATGTGAACGCAATTCTGGGTGGCCTGTACAATTTAAAGGGTGCCTTAAACCACAAATGCCCTCGATTCACTATTCTTGGACCTTCAAAGATCCATGACAGGATACTATATAATGTAACTTTATTCCAACTCTATTCAACAATTGTGATTCCACCTGTATGTTGTGTTCTAGATACACTGCAGTCATCCATACATCACAATGGTCCGAGTCATAATCTAAGTACTTCATTATGCAAATATTTTATAAACTGTTTCCTAATAGATAGATAGATAGATAGATAGATAGATAGAGAGAGAGAGAGAGAGAGAGAGAGAGAGAGAGAGAGAGAGAGAGAGAGAGAGAGAGAGAGAGAGAGAGATGTAACCGGACTCCACTTGCTTGCGGTTACACAACAAGTGAAGGAAGACTCGCTTCCGGCGAGGCTGCATCGTCGTCTGTTGACGGAACGGAGTAATAGTTTCGTCGAGGAATTTCTCTCCCCAAAAGAGACCATTATTTTTCAAGTTTCCGATTGCAGCGCAACTTCGAGTCTGCAGGAGCCCGATAAAATGCGTCCCCTAAGGTTACGTATAACATTTATGCTCATATACGAGTATATATATATATATATATATATATATATATATATATATATATATATATATATATATATAATGAAGGTGAAATCGCACATCAGTAGGAGTTCATACAATCTTATTTAACATGTAATTTTTCTGTACATGTGGCACGACATGTTTTGTGGATACAATCCACCTCATCAGGTGCCAGTACGTAGAGTGATTCAAATCCCAACATCACACTTGGCTCTCGCCGACCAACAGCAATCTTTCTAAGCCAAGCACTGTCTGCTATGTTACATAATATCCTCCAACAGACAGGATTCGGACCCAGGAGCTTTTGCTTGGTATTCGGAAACGGTAACTGCTGGGCGATCGTAGCCTAGCGGTTAGCGTTCCCGAATACCACGCAAAAGGTCCTGGGTTCGAATCCTGGCTGTTGGTGGTATTGTCTGTTCTATGAAAGTACGCATTCATATGCGCTATATTCGTGAGCGTATGTGTGTGTGTGTGTGTGTAGACTCGGTCATAAACTTTAGCTACGAATTTTTGGTAAACAATATGACACAAGGAACAATGGCATTTAACACGTTTAAGGGTCTTGCCACATTAATAACCTAGCTCTCCTGATGTGGTAAGTTATATATTACTCGTGACATTACCTGTTGTTTGTAATGATACGTTTCTTTTGTATATTTTCTAAATGGTTATAATGAATGAGGATGAAGACAATGCTTTATGTGAGACCATATACACTGAAAAATTTTGTATCGTAATTGTTAAAAAAAACATAACGTCCTGCATGATTGTCATTACAATATATCAGCAAATGTCACGGAAAATTATGCTCACTGTCATTCATGATATGAAATAAATAATCATGATAGAATATTGGTGAGTCATGAAACCAAATGCCACATGCATCAGGGTGATTATAGACACATGAAATAAAATGGTGACAAACGAACGTAAATGAACAATTCAGGGAGCAGAGGACAAAGCTGTGCATGGTTACCAGACACTTTCTGCTGGATTAATTTGCGATGCATTGAATGCATGTAATGATACGTTGACGGAATCCAGTCTTATCATTTGTGAATCATACATTTACTGGATACACGAGCATGTTTATTAATCTACCGCAATGTAAACAACGCTAGGAGATCACTATTATTATATTCGTATTTGGTATAATCACCGCGTACCGCTGTAACGGTTCCTCGCATAAGCTGACGTTTCCATGGTAAATGACAAGACTATGACAGAAAATAACACTCTCGTCTCTGACAGATTAGCATACGCATACCTAAACTGTAAACAGTAACACACTCTGTACCTGAGAATCCGCAAATATCGACCGTTTGATATATATGATTAAGGGCGTGTTCTGCCGGTCCTCAAACATGCAGCTTGCAATAAATTATGAGCTTATCACTAGATCATGACCTACCTGATGGTGCATTGCAGGAAAGGCAAAAAGGGATGGTATGTTTCGAACAAGAAGAAAAATGAAAATTCCATGCATTGTTTCTGTATCCGAGGCAGGCAACAATATTATATAAACCAAAAATATACATGAATATATAAACATCTAGGAATACCAATTACATATGTATAAAATTTTCGTATGATTTATGGTATATTCTCAATTCCTGTAATCTGATCGATCCCTATCCATAAAGCACCTTATCCTCTGACGTCATACAATATTTCTCTGTAAGCGTGAACATTGTATGCAATGCTGAATTTTTTTTTTCCACACATATTTAATACAACGTATTTATTCTACATTTCTATGGTTACTAAGTAATAGAGGAACCACCATAGCAAGAAGGAAATGAGTCAATCATGCTTACCAAACCTATCGAGAGAACAGGAGTTGTAATGTTCCTAGAGACATTTATCAGCCTCCATCCATAAACATACTTGCTCTGCTATCAACTACATGACGACCATTCTCCTCCACACCCTCCTCCTTTTTTAACCTCTATAAACTCCTCCCCTCACAACCTCACACGCTCCTCGTCTCTACCTAATTTCAGACGAATGTCTAGAGCATGATAGCACCATAGCGTACTCTCCATTACGTACAAAATTAAGAAACGACTCACCTTTTTACATAATAGTAATCCATCGGAGACTCTTGGATTAACTGCTGTCACTTCCTCTTCATATTTAGCTCTCAACCATATCAAACTTTTTTGTTTTTCGTCTTCACAATAATTCTCGAAAGCTTTACAAGGTATTTCCGTACCGTGTCTTTCCCATAATATCCGCAGAATGTCAATAGAGAACAGAACTTTGGTAAAACACAACACTAGCAAAGTACACAAGTCAGTGTTTACCCGCCGTGATCACGCACGCCAGTACTGACTTCCCACGAGAGTATGACCGAAGCAATGGTACATTCCAGAAGCTAAAGACTTCTCAAAGACCCGTAACAATAGATGAATCTATGAAAAAATAATTACATTCCCGGTGTCAGTTAGATCGCACCAGAAACTACTACGCCGACTGATAAATATAGATATAAATATGCTTGATATATCCTCTAAAGGCGGCGTCAATTTATTGCTTCAATTCCCTGACTTTTTTTTTTCGCACGGTCACACTCGCGAGGTGAACCAACAGTTCAGTCATTTTCCTTACGTCACAGCAACATAAACACATTCAACATGACGGTGACTGTGGAGGCAGGTGTGGATATCTTAACTTTTATGTGTTTATTTGTTAGTGTAGAAAGGGCAGGCATGCTGAAAAAGTGTATTTGGGTGCGCTCATGGTTGGCGTGAATAGAAAGTATACATCAAACTTAACAGGTAAGAGTTCAGACGACTTTTTCTGAACGCCAGTGTTATTGTACTGTACGCTTACCTCCTCGGATTATTTCTTGCTCTCATAGAAGCTGTAATGATCCAAGAAACAATGATGGGACCATATATATTCAATAAGGCATTCTTCGAACTGGCGTGTCCTCGTTCGAGTGAATTCTTCGAAGCCCACGGCGAATTCACGCCTTCCGCGTTGATAATACAACATGGCATAAGGTAAGCAAATCAAATGGTTTGTGTTTAAGCTTATCAAAAATATTATAATAAGTCTGAATTTCATTGAATTAAAAAATGTGGAAAAAAAACTGAGTTTTGAATCTTTTTTATTTAATCTGAATCATTATAATTTCATTTATTTGAAATTTTTTTCAAATATATTTGCTGGACTAAGACAGTTGTCGAAAACTCTCCCGATCAAGGCGAGCTGTTGTTGGATTGGCTACGAAATTGATACAAATTCGGGAAAATACGTTGACAAACCAGAAAATTGACAAGTAGTGCTATTAGATGCTGCTTGCATAGTGTTTCAATAAGAGTAAGACAGTTTGGAAGTTTATTTGTTGGTGTGTGTGTGTGTGTATGTGGGAAGAGAAGCGTCAAGTGTATATGTAAGCATGTAATTCTAGGTAGGTATGTATAAATATGAATGAGCATTTCTATTTGTGTTTGATAGTATGTGATGCCTCATAGATATGTATTCACGAGAATGTCGCTAAGGATCAGAGCTACAATCACCCAGTCACGTTGGCCACAAAAAAAGAGGCTAATTTGCATATTATCCTCCCTATGCGGAGCGAGTTAGTGCAGCTTGACTAGAGTCTTCTATAATTGCCTCCCTGGGGTAATGAAGGCAGAGGAAACTTTGGCAACATGAACCTCCAACTTCCTCCTCCTCCTCATCTTTCTTCTCCTTTGAGGTAGCCCTTCAACGCACTTCAAACACTAATTGATGATATCCAGACAAATACGTAGCGTTCTTCTGCTGTTTCTACCACAGTGTGGGTTTCGCAAGCTGATAACCTCGTTATGGATCATTAAGATTCCTGTTACGTATTTTTCCCATGTACCATTTACGTTAATGTTTATAGTTAAACTAAAATGTGTTCTAGAATATATATATATATATATATATATATATATATATATATATATATACTTCCAACAGCCTGGCTCGATTCCGGGACCTTGTGTATGGTAGGCGGAAGCGCTACAACTAGGCTGTGATCACCCCTATGATAGCCTAGCAATAGCCATTCTTTCTACCATGTATAAGGTCTGGGGTTCGATCCTGGCTGTTGGAGGTCTGTATGTTATGTGGTATTGCGCGTTCATTCGTGTATATATATATCATCAGGGGACACACAAGAGAGAAATATAACAGTCAGTTGATATACATCGAAGAGACGAAGCTAGGACGCCATTTGGTAAACATGTGATTGTCCAAAACATACAACGAGCGTTCATAAACTTATCATTATACAAATCTTATTAACAATAAAGTTATCTAATTTATACAGACCATCATTAATAATAAGATTATAATTCTTTGTGTATTTAATAATAGAAGATTCAATGATATTTCTCTTGGTAATAGAGTTAACAACTGAGATGGCGTTACTCCAGTCAATACAATGATCATAGTTTTTAACATGATTAAACAAGGCATTTGATTCTTGTCCCGTTCTTATACTATATTTATGTTGCTTAAGTCTAACAGAAAGATCCTTACCAGTCTGACCAACATAAGATTTATCACAGTTTCCACAAGGAACTTTATAGATGCAACCAAGAGAATTTTCTGGTGAATTCCTGATTAAGATATTCTTTATAGTATTATTGTTGCTAAAGGCAACATTTACATTAAAGGATTTAAGCAACATGGGAAGCAAAGTGAAATTATTATTAAAAGGGAGAACTAAAAGATTCTTGGTGTCAATGGGAGGTTTGGGCTCAACTCTATAAAATGATTTCTTTGCTAACTTAAGGGATTTATAAATGAAAGATCTAGGTACTTTAACTTAGATCCAATAGAATATATCTTCTCAAACTCATCATCAATAAACTCTGGACTGCAAATACGTAATGCCCTTAGGAACATAAATTGAAATGATGATAATTTAACTCTGTCATGTTGAGATGAGTATAATGGATATATGAGCATACATTGGTGGGTTTTCTGTATATGCTAAACTTAAACTTGTTTCCTTGTCTATGGATCATGCAATCTAAAAATGGTAACATACCATTATTTTCATTTTCTACAGTAAATTTGATGGAAGGTACTAAATTGTTAAGTAAGGGGAGAAATATTTGTAAGTTTTCATTTGTTGGCCAAACACAAAGAACATCATCTACATACCTAAACCAAATTGCATTAGAAGGTAAGATATCTTTTAGTAATTTTGTTTCAAAAAATTCCATATAAAGTTTACTTAGTACAGGTGAAAGAGGGTTACCCATTGCCATACCAAATTTTTGAGCATAATAATCTCCATCAAATTGAAATACACAGTCTTTTATTCACAATTTTATCAGTTCAATGAAATTAGACTTTGAAACAGGTAAATGAATATCATCCAAGACATCAAATAAATATTCTAAAAGGTTATCAACTGGAACTTTAGTGAAAAGTGAAGAAACATCAAGGCTAACTAGTTTGAAATCAAAATTAATATTGATATTGTTTAGCTTGTTGACTAAATCTACATTGTTCATGATATTAGAATACGATACCTCACCCACTGAAGGGCTTAATAAGGAAACTAACCATTTTGATAATTTATATGTGATGGAGCTTACTGAACTCACTATAGGTCTTGCTGGAAAATTTTGTTTATGTGTTTTGAGAAGTCCATACATATATGGCAATGAAGGGGACAAAGGTGACAAATTTTTGATAAGAGAAATGTTACCTTTCAACAACAACCTCATTTCTTTATTGAAGTGAGAATTAACTGCTTCTAAGGGATTTTTACTAAGTTTAGAATATGTTGTGTTATCATTTAGAAGATCATTCATTTTAGATAAATAATTACTTTTGTCTAAAATCACAACAGTGTTAGCCTTATCTGCTTTAGTAATATGTATATCCTTGTCTTTTTTTGAAGTGTTAATAGCTCTTATGAATCTTTTAGGGCAATTAGCTTCCACTGGTTTTGACAAACTGGCATACACTAAACCCTTGCAAATATTGATATCATCATTACTTAAATTACTGTATTTTTCTAAATTACAAAAAGACTTTGTGACATCAACACAGCTGACTTCTCTGTTAGAGCAGACAAAACTTAAACCATAGCCTAATGCACACAAGGAATCTATATAGTTGTTTATTAGACAGGTTTACCACAGAAGATGGGTTTGTGTTCTTGGTCCAGTCGCTGTTTTCAATAAGATGGTCCAACGTACGATTTAGTGACACTTGTAGCCTATTGCGTTCTTTCCTTAATTCATCATAGCAATAGTCCAACATCCGGTTCTTCCAGTGTGTCGGTATTGTCATTTGAAAGGCACGTTTCTTCTCTCTTGAAATGCGGAAAGCCTCCTCCATTTCAAGTTTCTTTAATTCAATATTTCTCTTTAAAATAATATTTTAGAATTGGTCAAATGGTCGACCAGACAGCTACAACAAACGTTGAGATAGGACAGATCTTGGCATCACTTGTTCATCAAGGCATTTCCTAAGGAATCCAAATCGTAACTTCAGTTGGTGAGCCTTGATTAGCGATTTGGAGAAAGCAGTAACGAAAGGAGAAAGTCCAGGACAGCTTTTAGAGAAGTAATAGAAGAGCCGTGTGGAATCCATGTTGGAAAGGATCACAATTTTGCGCGTGATCAAGATATTCCAATGAGTCCACGGGGAAAATGAAACACGAAAAGTTCCCAAGTGCACTTTCGTGTAATAATCACAACATAAATTTTATGTTGGTCAGACTGGTAAGGATCTTTCTGTTAGACTTAAGCAACATAAATATAGTATAAGAACGGGACAAGAATCAAATGCCTTGTTTAATCATGTTAAAAACTATGATCATTGTATTGACTGGAGTAACGCCATCTCAGTTGTTAACTCTAACTCTGTTACCAAGAGAAATATCATTGAATCTTTTATTATTAAATACACAAAGAATTATAATCTTAATACTAGTGATGGTCTGTACAAATTAGATAACTCTATTGTTGATAAGATTTGTAAAATGATAAGTTTATGAACGCTCGTTGTATGTTTTGGACAATCACATGTTTACCAAATGGCGTCCTAGCTTCGTCTCTTCGATATATATCAACTGACTGTTATATTTCTCTCTTGTGTCTCCCCTGATGATGTGATTATTACACGAAAGTGCACTTGGGAACTTTTCGTGTTTCATTTTCCCCGTGGACTCATAGGAATATATATATATATATATATATATATATATATATATATATATATATATATATATATATATATATATATATATATATATATATATACAGAGGTATAAGTTTGCTGAGTATTCCTGGTAAATTATATGGGAGGGTATTGATTGAGAGGGTGAAGGCATGTACAGAGCATCAGATTGGGGAAGAGCAGTGTGGTTTCAGAAGTGGTAGAGGATGTGTGGATCAGGTGTTTGCTTTGAAGAATGTATGTGAGAAATACTTAGAAAAGCAAATGGATTTGTATGTAGCATTTATGGATCTGGAGAAGGCATATGATAGAGTTGATAGAGATGCTCTGTGGAAGGTATTAAGAATATATGGTGTGGGAGGCAAGTTGTTAGAAGCAGTGAAAAGTTTTTATCGAGGATGTAAGGCATGTGTACGTGTAGGAAGAGAGGAAAGTGATTGGTTCTCAGTGAATGTAGGTTTGCGGCAGGGGTGTGTGATGTCTCCATGGTTGTTTAATTTGTTTATGGATGGGGTTGTTAGGGAGGTAAATGCAAGAGTTCTGGAAAGAGGGGCAAGTATGAAGTCTGTTGGGGATGAGAGAGCTTGGGAAGTGAGTCAGTTGTTGTTCGCTGATGATACAGCGCTGGTGGCTGATTCATGTGAGAAACTGCAGAAGCTGGTGACTGAGTTTGGAAAAGTGTGTGGAAGAAGAAAGTTAAGAGTAAATGTGAATAAGAGCAAGGTTATTAGGTACAGTAGGGTTGAGGGTCAAGTCAATTGGGAGGTGAGTTTGAATGGAGAAAAACTGGAGGAAGTGAAGTGTTTTAGATATCTGGGAGTGGATCTGGCAGCGGATGGAACCATGGAAGCGGAAGTGGATCATAGGGTGGGGGAGGGGGCGAAAATCTGGGAGCCTTGAAAATGTGTGGAAGTCGAGAACATTATCTCGGAAAGCAAAAATGGGTATGTTTGAAGGAATAGTGGTTCCAACAATGTTGTATGGTTGCGAGGCGTGGGCTATGGATAGAGTTGTGCGCAGGAGGATGGATGTGCTGGAAATGAGATGTTTGAGGACAATGTGTGGTGTGAGGTGGTTTGATCGAGTGAGTAATGTAAGGGTAAGAGAGATGTGTGGAAATAAAAAGAGCGTGGTTGAGAGAGCAGAAGAGGGTGTTTTGAAGTGGTTTGGGCACATGGAGAGGATGAGTGAGGAAAGATTGACCAAGAGGATATATGTGTCGGAGGTGGAGGGAACAAGGAGAAGAGGGAGACCAAATTGGAGGTGGAAAGATGGAGTGAAAAAGATTTTGTGTGATCGGGGCCTGAACATGCAGGAGGGTGAAAGGAAGGCAAGGAATAGAGTGAATTGGAGCGATGTGGTATACCGGGGTTGACGTGCTGTCAGTGGATTGAAGCAAGGCATGTGAAGCGTCTGGGTAAACCATGGAAAGCTGTGTAGGTATGTATATTTGCGTGTGTGGACGTATGTATATGCATGTGTATGGGGGGGGGCATTTCTTTCGTCTGTTTCCTT
>NC_092235.1:55545307-55622807 GCF_036320965.1 Panulirus ornatus | reverse complement strand
ATTTTATAAAGGGATTTATTTTTTTTTCTAACTTTTCTAACAAGTTAATTTCATGTTATGGCCTCTGGTTGTTTTATTTTTTAATTCTTTTTTTTTGAGATTTTTCAGTTCCGACAGCATTAAAACTAGTTGTGATCAAGTCAGCCTTTACTCTTCTTTGTTCTATGTTGGACATAAGTATGGCCTAACCTAACCTAACCTAGCCTAACCTAACCTAACCTAACTTAAACTAACCTAACCTAACCTATCACTGTAACTCATTTCTCTTAATTCTGCCACCCTCGTCTTTGCTCCCCCTCGTCCTCTGGACCTCCTCCATTAGTTCTCGTAGTACATTCTAACGAGGAAATCTAGACGAAGTTAGTACGTTACTTGATTGGTCATATTTATCTCATGTAAATGCAAAGTAATGATGTTAAAAACCTTGATATAATATATATACGTTAAGAGTAAATGTGAATAAGAGCAAGGTTATTAGGCACAGTAGGGTTGAGGGTCAAGTCAATTGGGAGGTGAGTTTGAATGGAGAAAAACTGGAGGAAGTGAAGTGTTTTAGATATCTGGGAGTGGATCTGGCAGCGGATGGAACCATGGAAGCGGAAGTGGATCATAGGGTGGGGGAGGGGGCGAAAATTCTGGGGGCCTTGAAGAATGTGTGGAAGTCAAGAACATTATCTCGGAAAGCAAAAATGGGTATGTTTGAAGGAATAGTGGTTCCAACAATGTTGTATGGTTGCGAGGCGTGGGCTATGGATAGAGTTGTGCGCAGGAGGATGGATGTGCTGGAAATGAGATGTTTGAGGACAATGTGTGGTGTGAGGTGGTTTGATCGAGTGAGTAACGTAAGGGTAAGAGAGATGTGTGGAAATAAAAAGAGCGTGGTTGAGAGAGCAGAAGAGGGTGTTTTGAAGTGGTTTGGGCACATGGAGAGAATGAGTGAGGAAAGATTGACCAAGAGGATATATGTGTCGGAGGTGGAGGGAACGAGGAGAAGAGGGAGACCAAATTGGAGGTGGAAAGATGGAGTGAAAAAGATTTTGTGTGATCGGGGCCTGAACATGCAGGAGGGTGAAAGGAGGGCAAGGAATAGAGTGAATTGGAGCGATGTGGTATACCGGGGTTGACGTGCTGTCAGTGGATTGAATCAAGGCATGTGAAGCGTCTGGGGTAAACCATGGAAAGCTGTGTAGGTATGTATATTTGCGTGTGTGGATGTATGTATATACATGTGTATGGGGGGGGTTGGGCCATTTCTTTCGTCTGTTTCCTTGCGCTACCTCGCAAACGCGGGAGACAGCGACGAGGTATAAAAAAAAAAAAAAAAAAAAAAAAATATATATATATATATATATATATATATATATATATATATATATATATATATATATATATATATAAATAATTTTTTCTGAAATGTAACTTTCAGGTTTAGTTTTGTGAAGTAATTAAAATATCGATGATTATCCAATTATTTTAAATGTATTGTGTGCCGTAACAAGCTGCAATGTTTTGCAACATTTATAAATGATTTGCACATCGTGTCATTTTTTTTCAGAAATTTTATACATCTTTATTTGAATAGGGGATTTTTTTTTCATTTACACTCTTGGGGATTAACTTATTAATTTATGGACATTCCTATGATAATAAAGTACATGTATGTACTGGAATTAATGGTTAAATGTTTCATTGTGACCAGTACGTTTTCCTGACTAGATTAGAAAAAGAATAATGTATATAGAAAATGGTAGTTTTTACCATTACTCACGGTGTATAGGTTATCAATAACTAAAATGTATATGAGCAAAATGACCTTGAGCTATATACGTAGCGACAGTGTATTCGAATTTAGGATAATCCTTAACCCATGAAGATGGTGTTAGGAGTTCTCTATTCACGTTAACGGCCTTAAAGATCCCTGGTATTTGATAGCCCTAAGGCCCAGACGTCTTACTTAAATGATCAGCTGAAATTTATTTTGAAAAGCCATGTTTAACGAAAGACGAATCACTTCAAGTAAGAGCATCATCACCAGTCCAACATATCGCGACACCAGGTACGAAGTTTCGTTATGATGTAGGCATCACACCGACCCTCATCCATCTAACCATCTTGTGGGAACACTGTCATGAGTATAGGGTCAGATCATAGGCCAGTCCATCATACCTAAAGGTCGTACTGTCGTCCTCAAGGGTCGCATGTCGTCCTCAGGGTCGTACTGTCGTACTCAAGGGTCGCATGTCGTCCATAAGGGTCGCATGTCGTCCTCAAGGGTCGCATGTCGTCCTCAAGGGTCGCACTGTCGTACTCAAGGGTCGCATGTCGTCTTAAGCTTAAGGGTTGCATGTTGTCCTCAAGGGTCGTACTGTCGTCCTCAAGGGTTGTACTGTCGTCCTCAAGGATCGCACGTCGTCCTCAAGGGTTGAACCTTCATCCTCAAGGGTCATGCCCTCGTATTCAAGGGGTAAGAGTTAACTCAAGGCTCCGGGAATATATAGCTGTTACCTGGCAGGTGGTGCGTCGTCCTATGAAAATTTTAAGCGCATCGACCCTCTTAACAGTGAGCGACCAACGCTAATTGAGCGCTGGCTTCTAAAAAAAAAAAAAAGAAATGATGTTCCCACTTGGTCCACATCTCTCGGAAATGCCAAACTCTTTTTTTGACCTTTCAGTAGATAGACAGACATGGTTGTTCTCAGGAAAAGGTCAAATTGATCTTTTTTATCTCTCTCACTGTCGAGAGAGAGAGATGACCTGTCTTAAGGTCGCACTCACAATATCATGTGATGATAGAAACCAGACTCTCTCTCTCTCTCTCTCTCTCTCTCTCTCTCTCTCTCTCTCTCTCTCTCTCTCTCTCTCCAAGACCAGTTTCTATGAAAGAGTCCTGGTGTTGCCCAGGACCATTTCCAAGGCTCCTGGAGCTCAAAGGTGCGTTGCTTCCGGCAGAAGGGCGGATATATATATATATATATATATATATATATATATATATATATATATATATATATATATATATATATATATATATATATATATTCCATGTGTGGCGAGGTGGCGATGGGAATGAATAAAGGCAGACAGTGTGAATTGTGTGCATGGGTATATATGTATGTGTCTGTGTGTGTATATATATGTGTACATTGAGATGTATAGGTATGTATATTTGCGTGTGTTGACGTGTATGTATATACATGTGTATGGGGGTGGGTTGGGCCATTTCTTTCGTCTGTTTCCTCGCGCTACCTCGCAAACGCGGGAGACAGCGACAAAATATATATATATATATATATATATATATATATATATATAAATTCTATGAATACTTCAGACGTACGTACGTAACATCATGTTAGCGTTGCCCTCAGTTTGAGTGACAGAGGCCCACCGAGATGATCTAATCAGTGGTGGACATCTCCCAAGAGATTAGGGACTACAGTATCTTTATATTAGATCTTCCCCATTCATTGTATACTTTTGTCTTTGTTATGACATGATGATGGCAACACAGATCGCCATGATAGTTGTTCTTCTTTCCAATGTACTTTACCGTACACTCGTTTTGATTTCGGTTTCTGTGCATTACACATGACGGCTAGAGACTGAGTGTGAACGAATATGGCCTTTGTTGTCTGTTCCTAGCGCTGCCTTGCTGGAGGGGAGGGGATGCTGTTTCATGTGTGGCGGTGCGGCGACGGGAATGGATGAAGGCAGCAAGTGTGGATATGTACATATGTACCTATGTATATATCTGCGTATGTATATGTATGTAAACGTTAAAATGTGTATATAACTGACTGTTACATTTCTCTCTTGTGTCTCCCCGGATGATGTGATTATTATACGAAAGTGCACTGGGGAACTTATCATGTTTCATTTTCCCCGTGGACTCGTAAGAATATATATATATATATATATATATATATATATATATATATATATATATATATATATATATATATATATATATATATATATGTGTGTGTGTGTGTGTGTGTGAGTATGGAGGGCTTATTCTAGAGCTTATTTTTTGGTACTTTGAAATGATGATATCATTATAGTAGGAACTTGTAATATCTTTTGTCAGTTTGATTATTTCTTTCTTATAATTTTTGTTTCTAAAATTACCTCACCTTAACTCTCCGGTTCTTGAAGTTTCAGTGATGAGTCACACTGAACAGGCTTGTGAACTGTTTCACTACTGAACAATCCTGTGAACAGTATCACTGCTGAACAAGCCTAATTAGTATACACTGTGTACATAATGATATCACGACGACTGTCGTCAGTAATTGGTCTTCAGTGACGTCATAAAGTCCTCTGTGATTAGTCATCTGTGACGTCATAGAGATAGTCCTCTGTGATTGGGAGTCTGTGACGTCATGGTGATAGCTGTCTGTGATTCGGCTATCATTGATGTCACTGAGAAGGTAGTCCGTGATTGGTTATTTGTGATGTTATAAAGGGGGGGGGGGTCGTCAATGATTAGTTATCAGTGCTGTTATGAAGGGCATGTAGAGTGATAACTCATTTATGACGTCGAGGACAAAAGAAAATAGAATCTGGTTATCATTACAACGTCAGGAAGGGGAGAGAGATAGATAGATAGATAGATAGAGAGAGAGAGAGAGAGAGAGAGAGAGAGAGAGAGAGAGAGAGAGAGAGAGAGAGAGAGAGAGAGAGAGAAGATGACAGTGTCAATATTTGATGTCGTTGGAAGATGACCCTTTCCATTCCTGGAACAGTTCCATGTCCAAAAGGCTCCCAGAAGATTTGGTGTTGTCCAGCACCAGCCCCTGGGGACTTGGTGTTGTCCAAAGATTGTCCCCGGAAACTTGCCATCGTTCGAGATCACTCCAGGAGACATGGTATCGTCCAAAACAAACCATAGGAGACTTAGAGTCGTCCCATATCACCCCAGGAGACCTGGTATCGTCCAAGAAGACCCTGAGGAGACTTGGTATTGTCCAAGGTCACCCCGGGAGACCTGGTATCGTCCAAGGTCATCCCGGGAGACCTGGTATCGTCCAAGACGACCCCAGGAGATTTAGTATCGTCCAAGGTCACCCCAGGAGACCTGGTATCGTCCAAGACGACCCCAGGAGATTTAGTATCGTCCAAGACGACCCTAGGAGACCTGGTATTGTCCAAGGTCACCCCGGGAGACCTGGTATTGTCCAAGACGACCCCAGGAGATTTAGTATCGTCCAAGACGACCCTAGGAGACCTGGTATTGTCCAAGATCACCCCGGGAGACCTGGTATTGTCCAAGACGACCCCAGGACCACTGGTATTGTCCCAGACCATTCCATGAACCTTGGTATTGTCCTACACCACCCGAGAAGACTTCACACTCTCCAAGACCACTCCAAGGGACTTGGGATTGTCCAAGATCACCCTAGTAGACTTGCTGTCGTCCACTACGACCCTGGGAGACTTAGTGTCGTCCAAGACCACCTCAGGGGACTTGGTGTACTCCATTATAACATGGTTTGTAAACCCCCAGTAGCCCAGGATGGAATCAGGATTCACATAAACTGAAAAAAAAAAATAATCAGAATTACTCTCCAGCTACGTTACAGTCAGCGATTCCATTAAATCATTGCGTACGGATCACATTCCACTCTTGAAACAGTCGTGCGAAATCCGAGCCGCTGTTCATTGTGTAGGTTGTGAAAGTAATCGGGTGTAAAATACAGTACAGTGGAATCTCTTTATGTCCGTGTTCGCAAATAACACCGAAAATGTGGTATATATTTTTTTTTGTTTCCGGGAGTACGCCCTATCAGTCAAGCTGTTTGTGTAGACATTGGTTATGTCTCCGTGTCTTAAACTTGTATATATATATATGTGCCATGCCTTTACTCCTTTGTACACACACACACACACACACACACACACACACACACACACACACACACACACACACACACACACAAACTCACAAACAAACAAACATAGAAACAAACACACCGCCCTTGGCTGGCGGATGTGTGTATAGAAGAGAGGGACATACATGACTGAATGCATCCACGTATATTACACCTCTCTGTATATGAACATGGCTGTGTGAATGTTCTTTTTTTTTTTTCATTTGTGAGAGTATGCACGAACGAATGGTTATCTGTATGTTCACTGCTGTATTTACAAGTGCACTGTCTTCGTGTCTATTAGTTTGGTATGGGTGTGAAGGTACGTGTTTCCATATAGCGGTGTTTATGTGCCTTTATATGATAATTTCCATATAGATTTTCGCATATATTCAGTACAGTATATCTCTCTCTCTCTCTCTCTCTCTCTCTCTCTCTCTCTCTCTCTCTCTCTCTCTCTCTCTCTCTCTCTCTCTCTGTATATATATATATATATATATATATATATATATATATGTATACACACACACACACACACACACACACGTGCGTGCGCGCGCGCGGGGAGCTCAAATGCTAGCATTAATATCTAATCCGATTAAGAATGTGATGACACATTCATCATTCATGGCATTTGACTCTATAACAAACAGTAATTCGTCGTGCCATAAAACTAGTCTCACTTTTCCAGAAGACAGGAAATTGGATGAGAGAGAGAGAGAGAGAGAGAGAGAGAGAGAGAGAGAGAGAGAGAGAGAGAGAGAGAGAGAGGACCCAATGTTGCCCTCAAAAGTCAGCATTCCAGGAATGCTTACCCTCATGCACAATGGATCCAGCCAGTTTTATTAATCTGACTAAATATGGCCATCCAATGTCAACATGAGCTGGCTGTCCGGATTTGCCGGGTTAATTTCCGGGAAATTTGTTATAAGCGTTGAATTAACCTGCCCACGGGGTCCCTTACACCGTGCCTGACGCACACACATAGCCAGGTCACGGGGGAAATAGGAGCGTGCCGAGGAAAAAAAGAAATGTTAACGGCTTTTTGATTTTACCAGGCACACACACACACACACACACACACACACACACACAGTTGTGTGTTTATAATTCTCGTTCTTGGCTATTGTATATATATGTGTGCGTGTGTGTGTGTGTGTGTGTGTGTGTGTGTGTGTGTGTGTGTGTGTACTACATATGAATGGAATTATGGAATTTCCAGCGTCGGACGTGCTAATTTCCATAATTTCCAAGCCTCTTTCAGACACATCCAGGATGGCATACAGTGTGCTCGATCCTCACAGTTTCCGCTGACACACGCACGTACGCAGGGCGTTGCGTCTGGCGGGTGGGAAAGTGATTCTACAGTGACAAGAGAACTATTGATCTAGGGAGGTGAATTGCTACCATGGATAAAATGCTTATTTGCCCTCTTATTCAGGCCCCTACAACTTCCTCTCGACCTTTCAGTCGCTTTCTCTTGTACATCTCTCAATCACTTGCTATCCCTCCATGTCAGTACTAACCATACGCCTCTGTTATTTCTTTCATTAGCAACTTTACTTCGTCATCTACGTGTCTCTACTGTAGGTATAGACGATCTTCGCTAAAAGGTGCATTTCTTTGCTGCCATAGAGTTACTGCGTTCCTTTCCATCACAGACAGAGTGCGTTCTGTCCTATCATAGACACAGAGTGCGTTCTGTGCTATCATAGACACACAGTGCGTTCTGTCCTATAATAGACAAGCAGTGCGTTCTGTCCTATCATAGACACACTGTGCGTTCTGACCTATCATAGACACAGTGCGTTTTGTGCTGTCATAGACACACTGTGCGTTCTGTCCTATCATAGAGACACAGTGCGTTCTGTCCTATCATAGACACACTGTGCGTTCTGTGCTATCATAGACACACATTGCGTTCTGTGCTATCATAGACACACTGTGCGTTCTTCGTTACCATGGACATAGTGTATTCTTTGATGCCACGGACACACTGTATATTCCGCCACCACGGCCACACCGCATTGTCTGCACGCATCGACAATGCATTTTTCATTTCCCTGGAGGCTGCTCAGCGGCGTCCAGATGTAAAAGACAGATTGAGACCCCGGACTGTGACGGGAGATCTACCGAGATTAAGATCTAAGTGAGTAGGGAGGGCGGCCGCGGGCAGCCAGGAGAGCTGATGGAACACAAGGCAGTACAGGGAATACTGAAGAGGGATTACTGCCTTCCCCCTCCAGGGAGACGGCGAGGGCGGCGAAGGGAGGGGGGATTGTGGCAGGGAGAAGGGAAGGGAGTTGTGAGTAGGGGTGGAGTGGAAGGTGGTTTTAGGAGGGATGTGTGTGTGTGTGTGTGTGAGAGAGAGAGAGAGAGAGAGAGAGAGAGAGAGAGAGAGAGAGAGAGAGAGAGAGAGAGAGAGAGAGAGAGTAGGGGGCAGCTGGAGTGAATAGAGTGTCGCTCAGTTCCCAGAGGATAAGTGTCAGAAGATAGATGGTTATCCGAGAGATATCGGGTAATTATCTGGTCTTTACGTGTTGTTGATGGTGAGTGAGAGGTCAGGCGTAAGGCAAGCGGCCACTGGTCTCATGCTGTTTGTATTCCTCTGTAAATGTCAATGTTTTGAGGATAATGTTTATGGTGGAAAGTGCTCCACTGGATTTAATGTTAGAAAGATACAAAGGTTTGAAAAAGGAAGTGCGCGCGCGCGCACGTGTGTGTGTGTGTGTGTGTGTGTGTGTGTGTGTGTGTGTGTGTGTGTGTGATTATGTTTGTAATTACCTAATTGTTCTGCAGGGGAAAGGAGTTTTACACTCGTGGGGGACCCCATCTCTTTAACATTCTCTCTCATCATACGACTTAAGTTTCTGTATTCTGTCTGTATTAATCACTTAACTACTATGAGAGTAATTTTTCACAGCTTTATGAACAAGTTTCGTGCTTAATTTCGTGTTGTGTTATGTGGTTGTTCTGTTAGTACATTTCTCGAAGAACTGTTCCATGTTTACGGCGCCAGTCTGTTTTAAAGATTCGCAAGGTACCCTTACCTCTTCCAAGATGCGTATGTAATTGCCTATTGGTGAATACTTATTTGTACCATACTGGGAGGGTGTTTGACACTCGTGGGGCTATATGTGTAAGTGTGAATATATGTGTGTGTGTGTGTGTGTGTGTGTGTGTGTGTGTGTGTGTGTGTGTGAGACCGACTTTATAAACAGGGTGAGCCAGAAATTACTCTGCATCTACCGTAAACGATGAGTATATTCAGCGAGTCTCTGTACATTGATACAGATACACTTCCTTACTTAACGTAAGTTACCACAAATGATGGAAATGGTCCCCCACGTGCCTGTGGACATGCATCTGCACGTCTGACTTTGTTTGCAAAGATACGTGACAAATCAATCAGAGGGATGTCCTGAGGGAACTTGCCATGGCTTCCCTCAGTTCAGGGAGAGTGTAAAGAATGTTAAGTTCTGCCTTTCATTGTCACACCACAATATCGGCAATATCTGGCGACTGTGGTGGTCAAATGTCCTTTGACATTATGCTATCCCCGAACACATCGCGCAAGAGCTTGAAGCAGCTAAGAGCTGTGTGTGTGTGTGTGTGTGTGGTGTGTGTGTGTGTGTGTGTGTGTGTGTGTGTGTGTGTGTGCAGAAATGCCATCCTATTGTAAGCAACTGCGGGAAATTTCGTCCTCATTCAAATGCTCAAATGAAGAGGGTGAAGAATCAGTTCACAATAGCTCTCCGAGTTGATTGTGTCACTGAATGATACTGAGGGTCGATTTTCGTGATGTGGGCGGCGCACCACACACCGACCTTCTTCCTGATCATGTCATGGTGTCCCCTCGATCTCATGCGGATTTGTCGCCGACCCAACGCAGCTGTTCTGTGTGCTGACGTAACGGGATAAACGAACACACGCCTCATCGGTAAACAATACGACGTCCAGAATATCCTCTCCATTGACAATAATAAAGTCTCTAAACCATCGACTATATTCAGCACGCTGGACGTTGTCCCATTCTGCTTTCCATTCGCGTCACTGGTGTTGTCTTGCGAGTGCAAGTGCTTCTACAGTACTCTACGTGAGCTGCTGCTGTACGAGACGTCCGTCTGCTTGTGCCAGTTGACGAGCGGACTTGTTCTGGCTTTGGGTTATGCGATACGAGACGTCCGTCTGCTTGTGCCAGTTGACGAGCGGACTTGCTCTGGCTTTGGGTTATGCGATCCGAAATATACAATATGTTCTCCCCTGATACTCCTCCCGGCCTGCCAGATCTCAGCGCGACCGCAACCGTTCCATTTTGTTCACGTGATGCGCCGCCGCCACACTGCGTTGCGATGCGCGGTGCGGGAGTGTCGGGATCATTTTTCAAGCAAACCTCCGTCGCACTACGTCTGTATATGTGGTCTGCACTTCGTATAACGGTGTTCCGCCAAAACCGCTCCGAGTCCCAACCAATAAAACCATTATCGCATTGACGCCTGTTGACCTGCAGATCCGCTTACGTTCAAAGCATCACTAAAGTAATATTGCTTGCAGAAGGAAGGGGAAGGGGGGTTGTGGCGTTGGCCACTGCGCATGTCATAAGTCACCTCGGTCATATGTAATAACAATGATACTAAGAATTATGTTGTTTTGTCGTTTGTAGTATAGCTGCACAGCGACTTTTGGCTCACCCTGTATGTATGCTCGTATATGTGTATACATACCTCTGGATATATTTTCATCATACGAGTCTGTAACTGAGTACTTATTTGACGTCATCCCAGGCATGTTACCTGAATGGGAATGCGATCAGATTCAGGGCTTTGAGCATAAGTTTGTGAGAAAAAAAAGAGAAAATCACTTTGTCTATAATACCAGTAGAAATATTTAGATTTTTTTTTTTCACAGTGGAGCGAAACTTTGATATCATGGAAACAAATGACATATGTCATGAGTCAACATGCCCTGAATGCTTGCTGTCATGCACAGAATTCTAACGGATTTTATCAGTCTGTCCAAATACTGCCTCCAACGCTTGCTGCAAAATCATACAGGTTATCATAGGAATAAATAATACACTCTATGTTTAAAAAGAAAACAAAAACGAAGTAGTAGTGATGTAATGATAGTAGTAACGTATGTAATTATGATAATGATAACTATAATCAAATGATTATGATAAGAATTGATATTGTGCCAGTCCCTTGCATTGTAGTGATAATGGGGTAGGATGCACCAGACCGTCTCAGCTTGCTTGCACGGGGCGTGGGGTGCATCCAGTCATGATAATTATTATCATTATCGTTATTGTTATCGCCTGGGATAAAGAAGAGGGAATATTCCTCATGCATCTCCTGTATGTTGTAGAGGGCGGGCAAGGGTGGGGGTTGGGATTCCTCCCCTCCTCTATTATCGACTTTCAAAAATATGAAGCAAGGGATAAAGATAAGCGAGGATTTTTCGTCGAAGACTCAGCCATCCGTTTCTGACCCTGCCATCGTATGGAGAGCAACGGCGAACAGGTGCGTTCCCACTTTCATTACCGTCTTAGATTTTTTTGGGTCAACCTGGTCAAAATAAAAGAGTTAAAAGAAAACGGTATAGGCAGAATGGAGAGAGTATGGGGTCGATCAACCATGGTGGTTGCTAGGTTACTGAACACTGGTATGCAGAATTATCGGAGGTTTTGATAATAATGTCCGTCTTAGCGGATGATTTAGGCTAAATTTGCATGATTTCTCTCGTTGTCATGTATATAGACTCGTGGGTAAACGTTTTATCCTTAATGAGACAAAATGCTCAATAATTTTAATGATAATGCTTGGCTTTCGATCGATTTTTTTGAGAACTGTTGGATATATATATATATATATATATATATATATATATATATATATATATATATATATATATATATATATATATATATATATATATATATATATATATATATATATATTCCTATGAGTCCACGGGGAAAATGAAACACGGAAAGTGGGAGCTTTTCGTGTTTTATTTTCCCCGTGGACTCATAGGAATATCTTGATCACGCGCAAAATTGTGATCCTTTCCAATATATATATATATATCCATTACATGTAATCTTAATGAAACGGTTAATACGTAAATGAGCTCGTGACCCGTATGTCAAGTACAGAGTGTGTGCGTGTGTGGGTGTGTGTGTGTGTGTGTGTCCCCCGCAGCGACCGGGCGATATGCGCGCCACCTACATGCTTCTCATCGATACATTCCTATTCTTATTTTAATGATATCCTTGAACTGCCATGAATAAATCCGTTCATATGGACCAGTTCTGAAAATTCATTCACTCAGACTTTCGTTATGAATATATCTTTTTTTTTTTATCCCTCCCCCCACACCCCCTTAACGGGGGATAGAAAAAAAATAAATATTTAACCTCGTCGAGTTGCACGGAATAACGAAAATTTTGCCATTTCAGACATTTTTTTTTTTTTTTCACCTTTAAGTTGCAGGTCAGCCCGAGTATTTCAGCGATATGTTCACCTTCCGCCTCATTAGAACATGCCTCATTATACACCGGTCAGTGGCTCCTCACACTTGCCACTCGTTTGCTATTCTTCCCACAAGTTTAACCTTAGTCCACCTTCTGTTTTTTTTTTCTTTTTTTTTTCTAAGTATTTTTTGTAACTTTTTTGTTTTCTTTTTGTGAGTGGAGTGTTCGTAAGTCATGGATAGTGCGGTTTTATCTGTATGTATTTGTTTCGTTGTAGTAATCTCTCCTACTGTGTCGGCGTCTCTACGTTTCCCCATGTCTTTTACGTTCGCGAGTTACCGTTTTCCGTTTTCTTTTTTCTTTTTTTTACTTTACCATCAAGAGAATCAAACGTAAGGGTCGTCGTCTTCCCCCCACCCACCTCCTCCCACCTGACGTCTCGCTTCGTCTCCATTGCTTAGCTCAGTTGACTCATTAGTGGCTGTGCGAGCGAATGAACCTCGCTCGAACCCCGAGGATTCGGAGCGGCTCCTGCCGTCTTGCGAACACCGATAACATGAGACGTGCAATCGTATTCTTTATTTCTTGATCTGTCGATGAATCGCGGGTATTCTTAGGTCCTCCTCTGTACCTTGGCTGTCGATGTTGATCGTGGAGTTAATGAGATAACTCCAGCGTTAAGAACCATCATCTCCCTCGGACTTTATCACGGGCAGTCGGACGTGAAGTATCGTAGGACCAAATTATGATTCGGGGAGGGAGTCCATAACCTGCGATTGGCCGATCTTGTGTTCAAGTGATCGCTGAGGTATTGTGATACGACGTCATTCCTTTGCCAGTCGTATTGAGCTGACTCAATCCTCTCTTGAGGCCTCTTTATCCGATGTGTTCTAAGAGAGAGAGAGAGAGAGAGAGAGAGAGAGAGAGAGAGAGAGAGAGAGAGAATGGCACTTAACACTTTTGTGGATTGCATGTCTTTCGGTTTGATAATTAAGTGATGCGAAAGGATAACATTAATCCTTAATAAATGTTCATATGAATGGTAAGAGAAAAGGAAAATAGGAAACATAACACGTTGGATAAGAGGTACCCGGCATCCGCCTTCATATATATATATATATATATATATATATATATATATATATATATATATATATATATATATATTTTATTTTATTATACTTTGTCGTTGTCTCCCGCGTTTGCGAGGTAGCGCAAGGAAACAGACGAAAGAAATGGCCCAACCCCCCCATACACATGTATATACATACGTCCACACACGCAAATATACATACCTACACAGCTTTCCATGGTTTACCCCAGACGCTTCACATGCCTTGATTCAATCCACTGACAGCACGTCAACCCCGGTATACCACATCGCTCCAATTCACTCTATTCCTTGCCCTCCTTTCACCCTCCTGCATGTTCAGGCCCCGATCACACAAAATCTTTTTCACTCCATCTTTCCACCTCCAATTTGGTCTCCCTCTTCTCCTCGTTGCCTCCACCTCCGACACATATATCCTCTTGGTCAATCTTTCCTCACTCATTCTCTCCATGTGCCCAAACCACTTCAAAACACCCTCTTCTGCTCTCTCAACCACGCTCTTTATATATATATATATATATATATATATATATATATATATATATATATATATATAGATAGATAGATAGATAGATAGATAGATAGAAATAGATAGATAGTTAGTCCCTCGTGCCATGCGTTTATTGGACTCAATTGTCTCGTTAACACTGCTACATGAGAGGTGTGGCTGACTGCTACTGACCTGGCAGCCAGCTAGCTCATGCGTACGCGTTTGGTGCCGCTGTAATTAGCATATGTGAACGCTGCACTTGTTTATGACGCTACGGACGTTTTCCATCATTTTGGTTACATTACTGCGGGGTTCATGTGATGGTTATAGCCACAATGAATTCCTCTCTTTTTTATTTTACTCTTTTTTTTGGGGAGGGGGAGGGGGCGTTGGTCAACTACAGGAACAGTTTTAAAAGCCAGATGTATTTGATTCATGTTTTCATCCCTCTCTCTCTCTCTCTCTCTCTCTCTCTCTCTCTCTCTCTCTCTCTCTCTCTCTCTCTCTCTCTCTGCTTTTCATTTTCTTTGATTGTACCGCCCAAAGATCCATAGTATTCCTCCAGCAGCTTCAAGGCTGCGCTTACATCCAGCAGCAACAACAGGGTAATGACGGACTCCCCAGAGGTGAGGAGTTCCTCAGTGAGACTGTGGTTCCTTTTCGTCCACGGACGATGATGTTTGTGTGATGACGATGTATTCCCCCGCATTTAAGCAGTACGTTGTAAACATCGCGAGCGGCAAACTACACACACACACAAAAAGAGAGTTCAGCGTCTTTGAAGACCTTCCAGATCCCAAAGGAGCAAAGATTACCCTGCTCCCGCCTGAAGCGCAGCAGCTCTTCCCTATTTTCTAAAGTGATGATAGACCGTAGATGATTTCCAGACCCAACCTCCCTACCTCACAAAGGTCACCCTTCTACGCCAGGCAGGAGATACGTGGGCAGTATTCCTTCACCAATTTCCCCCGGGGATAAAGCCCATATCGGAAAAGATTAGAAGAAAAGAAGTATTTCCCCTGGGTGGTGGATTTTTTTTTTCTTTTTCAATAATGAAAAGGTTAAACTTGGGAACATTTTACCTGTGAAAATCGGGTACATAGAAAGGTCACGTTTGAGAAAGGTCAGAGCCAGACTTCAAAGTAGGCGGATCTAAAACGAAATTCAAACTTAAGGAGCCCCCGTCTTTAAGACAGTTCAAGCTTAAATAGCTAATGAAGACGATCTGAGCTACGAAAGGTGAAGCCAAGGAGAGATCGAAGTCATATTTCCCTGTTTTAGCAAATATATTGGCCACATATAAGAAAAGATATGTGGAAATCGTGACGAGAGAAGTCATTCCATCAAACTCAATGTATCACGACCATCAAACGTGTCATCATTAACCACAAGACTTTTATGAAGACTGATGGTAAAACCCAGCATAAGAAAAAACTGCACATTGGTGAATAATTTGAAGGGGTTGGTAAAGCTGGTAAGGTCTGGTGGTGCACTGGACGTGTGTGGGGTCCTGGGTCTTGTGTGGTTCCCCTGGTACGAAAACGTCTTCGTGTTAAATGATAGCTGATGAATGTGCAGAATTTAGAATCTGGTTTTACATCACAAAACACACACGCACTCTCATTATACACACACACACACACACACACACACACACACACACACACACACACATATACTTGATCGCCTTTTCCCGCCTTAGCGAGGAGTGGCAGGAACAGACGAAGAAAGGCCACATCCGCTCATATCCATTCTCTAGCTGTCATGTGTTATGCAGTGAGACCACAGCTCCCTGTCTGCAACCAGGACCCACAGACCTTTTCACAGTTTACTGCAGATGCTTCACTTGTTCTGGTTCAGTCTACTGAGAGCGCGTCGTACCCGAGTGTACCGCAGAGTTCCAAGGTCACTCTGTCCCTTGCACGCCTTTCACCCTCCTGCATGTTCAGGCCCCGAGCGCTCAAAATCTTTTTCCCTTCATCCTTCCCCATATATTCTTGTCAGCCTTTCCTCACTCAATCCATATGTCCAAAGCCATTTCAGCACACCCTCTTCATCTCTCCGAACTACAATCTTTATATATTACCACACATCTCTCTTACCTTTTCATCATTAGTCAATCAGACCACCTCGAGAAAATAATGCTCTGTAAACTCCTCCCTGTGTTCCCACTTTTGGAGAGAAATAATGCAAGAGGGGCAGAGTTCCATCCTCCCCTCTCCCGTCCCTTTTAGTCGCCTTCTACATATGTTATTCCCAGGGATGATATATATATATATATATATATATATATATATATATATATATATATATATATATATATATATATATATATATATATATATATATATATATATAAGAGAGAGAGAGAGAGAGAGAGAGAGAGAGAGAGAGAGAGAGAGAGAGAGAGAGAGAGAGAGTATGTGCAGGAGCGCCAGACAGTTTAATTCAGAACGCGCAGACTGTATGCAGAACGCATTCAATTCCAGCATACGAGGCCGGTATGGATGGAGCACCCAGCTCCTAATGATCATGTCGGCCTCTTGACGTAATTACCAGCGTAAAGTAAATGCCATCAATATTCTGTTGTCATCCAGGTGATTAGAGAATTTGCAAGTGTCATGAACCCGTCCATATTAGGCCTTTAGTGGCACCACGAGAAGAGCCATTCATTCTGGGAGTGGTATTGATGTACGCAGCATGGTATTGATGTACGCAGCATGGTATTGATGTACGCAGCATGGTATTGATGTACGCAGCATGGTATTGATGTACGCAGCATGGTATTGATGTACGCAGCATGGTATTGATGTACGCAGCATATGGATGTCATGGTCCTGCTTCCTATTAGTTTAGCATTCATGACTTACACAGTTTATTGTTAATTATCGTTAGTTTCCAGCCTGCCAGCCTCTCTCTCTCTCTCTCTCTCTCTCTCTCTCTCTCTCTCTCTCTCTCTCTCTCTCTCTCTCTCTCTCTCTCTCTGTTAGCGTGCCTGATGAGTGAGTGTTCAGGTAGTTGCATCGTCAGGAAGGGGACCGACGGAAGAGACGTGGTCAGGCATGGGCGACCACGGTTGATCGGTGGTAACTGCACGCTCCTCAGGTCCATTTGAGCGGTCGCTCCCACACGACAGTCGGAGAGTTGTGTTCGCTGCCTTCGCTAACTCGCCTGACGAAGCTTGAAGCTTCACCTCCGCGTCGGGCGAGACATTCGGCCATTCTGCTGCAGCTGCTGAAGGTTGGGCAGTCAGTCAGTCATTCAGCTCCTCTTTGTTTCCTTCACTCCTCGTCCCATTGGCTATTTCACATATACCTTACGATGCAAATCATAAATTGTTTGATTTATTTCTGATTATACTGATGTGTGTATGATGTATTCATTGCCTGCTAACGAGTGAAGGTGCATTGTTGCGGTAGTGTTCGACAGGGAGAAGCATATGAGTGAATGTACAGCATTCACACACCACTATTTCTTGCCAAAGTGCTCATAGTTCCTTTAAAAGTGAAACTACATGTGAAGCCGTGAAACGACAAGAGCAACATTGAATGGTGAAGGGAGAAGAGAGGAAATGGATTTTCTATATGGTCACCGTAGTACATAGGGCTGAATTTCTCTGAACTACCTTGTTAACCCGTGCAGTCACTACAGTGCGTTACTTGGGATGTCTCGGAATTACTTTGTTCACAGTTCGTCAAACGACTTAGTAGATTGTAAGTAAACCGAATGAGCGAATTCACTTAGCGACAGTGTGTGTGTGTATGTGTGTGTTGTGTGTGTGTGTGTGTGTGTGTGTGTGTGTGTGTGTGTGTGTGTGTGTGTATACCATGGTGTGAATCTTGCTTCCTCACACAACCCGAGAAACTCGGTAGAGGTGAGGGTGTTGGTCGGTCGGGGCTCAGAGGGAGAGATGTCGGACTTCTCTAAAACCACTAACTCAGCGAAACACGATCAGGAACCACTTGTACCCTGCCCCTCGACACATCTTGTCCTCTTTCTCACTGTGTTGGAGGTTATGGAGGGAGAGAGAGAGAGAGAGAGAGAGAGAGAGAGAGAGAGAGAGAGAGAGAGAGAGAGAGAGAGGAAGGGGGGGGGAGGGCACGATGATGGGGGAGTATGGGTGTAGTGGAGAAGATAAGAGAGGGAAAAGGAGGGATACTAAGAGCGGTAGGACGTAGTGGGGAAGATGGCAGGGTGGCTAAGAGAGACGAGAGCGTCGTAGTGGTGGAAGGTTAGGTTTGTTGACGAGAGATAACGTAGGCTGTAGGTGTGATAGGAAACGGTGGGCGTCGGTGAGGACTCCCAAGTCTGACTATGTTCTTGTGGTCTGACACTCGCTAGTTTTCTGAACAGCCTCGTGTGTTTTAGCCTATTGGTATTCCAGACACGTCGGGACTGCAAGTGTTCCGGGGATCACAGTGTTCTGCTCGTCTTAAGCTTCCTAGTATTCCAGACGCCTCATGGCTACAAGTATTCCAGGGACCTCAGGTCTGTCACTAGGAGCTCTACCCTGCCTGTGCTCTGGGCTGGCCTCCTCAAGTTTTCTGCTGTTCCAGCCAGTCAGTGTGGGTGTTGGTGACGTGATTGCATGCGACATGACATACGCTCACACTTCACTGTCCAGATTTCTAATTAAGACCCTCTTTCATGTTGGTCTACCTATAGACACATGGAGCAACCCTGGATGGCTAAATGTAACCCCAGTCACGCCAGTCTCTGCTACAAGGTAATGAAACATTCACTCATCACTTCTAACAAAAGCTTTATTCGTTGACATGAAATCCTTTTCCGCTTCTCGCAGTTTTCCTCCGTCATAATTCGCTTCTGATAGACATAACATTCATTTGATATCTGCTTTATGTCTTTTAAGTTAATCTCTCATATCCAGATTTGTAATACGGGTTCAACAGTTCTCTTCGCGCAACATTCTCGTCCCATCCCTGTAAAGTGCATCTGTCATCCAGCCTCCACATACTAGATGCACATCCCTGACATCTAAAAAGATAAGCCCTTGAAATGTGCTTCTATTACACGAACTCCAAAATACGATTCAGTGATCAGAACCTACAACCAGAGATGCGGGTTCACAGGAGACGCTTTGGTTCCCTTCACAGCCGATTGATGTGTCTAGAATACACAGGTTTAGGATGTTGTGAAGACTTAAGCCTCATGAACCGAGTCCAGGAGATGATAGAGTGGCGGTGCTTTACGTAGTTCCTTGTGGTTCCAAAGATCTAAATTGATACGAAGACGATTATGTGTTGGCGGATGGTGGTGGGGTTAAGGGTACAAGAAGGACAAGTAGAGAACCTTGATTCTACGTTTCGGTTCAGTGGACGATCTTCACTGGACGGAGACGTAGTGATGAAGTATCCTTGTTATCCCGAGCCTCTGCTTCCACCCTCACCCAGTCATCTGTCATGGGTTCTGAACAGTGATGTTAATTTCTATCGTATGCAAATCTCGACCCACTTCGGTGCGTGGAACGGAAAGAAATCATTCCCGACATACAGCTGTACCGTGTGTAATGGTTGCTGTTAATTCAGCTGGATAATTTCCCATACTCGTTCTGTTTTTCCTTTTTGACATTCATCCATCCAGATGAACTTATAAAGTGTGGAGCTGTCTGTATTAAAGAGGACAGATGTATTGATAATGCTTTCTCTGCGTTTCGTTTTTCTTTTTACGTTTCTACCCTTGCTTGCCGTCCTGAACGCAGGTAGGAGGAACAGTGCACTCCAACCAGCGTGGTGTGGGCACTGCAGCCAGCCCGTATGCAGTGCAGCCAGCGTGTGTGCCTGCACAGGCAGTGTGTGTGTGTGCGTGTGTGTGTGTGTGTGTGTGTGTGTGTGTGTGTGTTTCTTCTGTTTGTCTCTCTCTCTCTCTGATAGCGTGCAAGTACTTTCTCCGGACCTGCTTACCTGCGTGCGAAGTACACACGTCCGTGCGTGCGAAACAGGCGCATACGTGCAGATCTGATTTTCACGCCGTGTCATTAGCCAGTGGATTAAAGGTTTCACGACCATGAACTTTAGACCAAAAGTTCTCTGACACCCGCCACCGTCGGCACGAGTCCTGCCGCCGCCCCCTCCTCTCCTGCACGCGACTCCCAGACTCGCGTCAACGCTGCACGCAGCACTTAAACACGTGTCAACGCTGCTCGCAGCATTTAGACACGTGTCACGCTGCACGCAGCATTTAGACACGTGTCACGCTGCACACAGCATTTAGACACGTGTCAACGCTGCACGCAGCACTTTGACACGTGTCAACGCTGCACGCAGCATTTAGACACGTGTCAACGCTGCACGCAGCATTTGGACACGTGTCAACGCTGCACGCAGCATTTAGACACGTGTTACGCTGCACGCAGCATTTAGACACGTGTCAACGTGCACGCAGCATTTAGACACGTGTCAACGCTGCACGCAGCAATTAGACACGTGTCACGCTGCACATAGCATCTGCAAACTTGTCAACGCTGCTCACAGCACCAAGGCACGTGTCAAGGACACTGAGTGTTACAAAGGCATAGAGTTGGCGGGTATATAGTTAAGAGTGTATGTGCTGTACACCTGTGTTGATCTCTCGTTTGGCTCTTCTGTAGACATTGGCTCTCAGACATATGCAGACCTGTGCCACTAGAGGAATGAGTTAATCAACAGATGAGTAAACAAGTGAATAAATACGTATGAGAGCAATATGAATGATGAAGAATTCATGGGAAGATGCAAAACTGGGAAGTGAAGAGGTTATATGTAAGAGAGGTATTAGGTCAGTAAACCCAAAGCCAAAATATACTGTCTGGAATCAAGGTATGTTCTTTGTTTTTCTCTTTAACAAATGCGTGTAGGATGAGTCGCTAGGAATAATGCATCCACGGATTGATTGTCACTGCATAGTGTACAAATATTGGTTATCTTATCCCTCCGGTATTGGCAGAGAGGATCCTGCCGCCCTTCAAGCACGATGTTCAGTGCATCGCTGGATATTGCGCTTGGGGTTCAGAGACGTGGGAGAGGCGCGCGTGCTTCGGGTAGTTCCCCGTGGCTCAGGCGGTGCTCCTCGGGATGCCCTTGAAGGGAACTCAGTGGACGAGGGACGTCTCTGTGCCTTCGCTACCCCATAATATCGATGGAGGGATGAGTTTCTCCTCTGACAGAGGCCGGGTCCAAGGGCGACTGTCGGGAACTGCAGCAGATAATGGATGGGATGGGGGGAAGTGTCCCAAAATGATAAGAAATACAGATAAGGATTACGAACTGAAATAGACTGACTTCACTCCATTATGGTGACTTGATTCTGAACGTGTGAGCACGACGGGTACAACTCTCCAGCACGGAGGTACACCCCCTTGTGCACGACGGTACGAACCGTTGAGTACGCTGGTACGACCCTTGAGCATGAGGGTACGACCCTTGAACACGTCGGTACGACCCTTGAACATGACGGTACGACCCTTGGGTACGATGACGTGGCCTCTGACCTGACCCGTAAGGGCGCTTAAGGGTCGTATCATCGTTCTGAGGTGGTTGAATCATTTATAAACCTCGTATTTGGCACTTATATATACGAATTGTTCCTAAATAAAAAGACAGGGGATAACAGCGAATCCGAATGCAGTTTGCATGCGATAACAAAGAGTTTTTTTTTTCCACCGTGATGATAAAGCAACTGTACATACAACATTTATGGTGATGGATCTCGTTATGCATGCAGCAGGGTCGGGACAAGGTTAGCAAAAGGCCAGGGCAAGGTCATAGGTCATAGGTCATCTCTGGGTACGTTTGTAATAAAGTAGAATAAACATTCATGACGACTTCTGTAATGCTCTTCTTTTTACAGTAGTAACCTGGGGGGATTATGCTCGTACTGGAGCACCGAGGTGGTACACTGGTGTGGGTGTGCTGAGGTGAATTAGAGAAGTGGTATGCCAAGATGGTGTAACAAGGGATGGTATACCAAGGTGGTGTGACAAGGAGTGGTATACCGAGATGGTGTAACAAGGAGTGGTATTCCAAGATGGTGTAACAAGGAGTCGTATACCAAGATGGTGTAACAAGGAGTCGTATACCAAGATGGTATAACAAGGAGTGGTATACCAAGGTGGTGTAACATGGAGTGGTAGACCGAGATGGTGTAACATGGGGTGGTATACCACAATGGTGTAACAGGGAGTGGTAGACCGAGATGGTGTAACAAGGAGTGGTATACCGAGATGGTGTTACAAGGAGTGGTATACCAAGATGGTGAACCAAGGCAGTACATGAACGACATTATTTCCCCGCTGAACATCCCACACAAGACCACCTCTGGGACTGTTGTCTGTTAAGGATGTCAGGGTGTCTTTACCCTAATTTTCCAGGCCCGTGTACACTCCCTCATCTCGTTACTAGTACAGTAGTTACCACCTCGAGCAAGGCGATACGACCCTTAGGTGTGATGATCTGGTGTCTGACTCGACTCTTAAAGGGTCGGGTCGTAGGTCAAGGGTCGTAACTGTTGTGCTTAAGGTGTCGTGCCGGCACGTTCAAGGGTCAGACCTTTATGCTCTGAAGGGTCGTACCGCCGTGCTAAATGGTCATACCATCGTGTTCGGTGCTCAAGGGTCGTACCGCCGTGGTAAATGGTCATACCATCGTGTTCGGTGCTCAAGGGTCGTACCGCCGTGCTAAATGGTCATACCATCGTGTTCGGTGCTCAAGGGTCGTACCGTCGAGGCATCGCCCGCCGCCTTTGTTCAGTGGTCGGCCCGTCGTACTCAAAGGTCATCACGTCGTTTTCGAAGGTTTAAGATGCTTAGAAGAGACGCCCATTAGCTATTTATATGTTGACATTCCCGTGACATTCTCATGCAGGTTTAGAATGAGCATCTTTCATGAGGACGGTCTCATTATGGCATTTTCACACAAAAATGATAACAAAGCTTTTTATTTTCTGTGGTAGGATGCTCTGTCATGAGACTTGAGGAGTGACGCCTGTTGTGACGAAGCCATGCGAGTGATGTCTCCCCTGATGATGTTTGGGAGTGACGTCTCCTGTGATGATGTATGGGAGTGACGTCTCCTGTGATGAGGTTTAGGAGTGACGTCCTTTCTTGATGAGGTTTGGGAGTGACGTCCTTTCATGATGAGGTTTGGGAGTGACGTCTCCTGTGATGAGGTTTAGGAGTGACGTCCTTTCTTGATGAGGTTTGGGAGTGACATCTCCTGTGATGAGGTTTGGGAGTGACGTCCTTTCATGATGAGGTTTGGGAGTGACGTCTCCTGTGATGAGGTTTGGGAGTGACGTCCTTTCTTGATGAGGTTTGGGAGTGACGTCTCCTGTGATGAGGTTTGGGAGTGACGTCTCCTGTGATGAGGTTTGGGAGTGACGTCCTTTCTTGATGAGGTTTGGGAGTGACGTCTCCTGTGATGAGGTTTGGGAGTGACGTCCTTTCTTGATGAGGTTTGGGAGTGACATCTGTGATGAGGTTTGGGAGTGACGTCCTTTCTTGATGAGGTTTGGGAGTGACGTCTCCTGTGGTGAGGTTTGGGAGTGACGTCCTTTCTTGATGAGGTTTGGGAGTGACGTCTCCTGTGATGAGGTTTAGGAGTGACGTCCTTTCTTGATGAGGTTTGGGAGTGACGTCCTTTCTTGATGAGGTTTGGGAGTGACGTCTCCTGTGATGAGGTTTGGGAGTGACGTCCTTTCTTGATGAGGTTTGGGAGTGACGTCCTTTCTTGATGAGGTTTGAGAGTGACGTCTCCTGTGATGAGGTTTGGGAGTGACGTCCTTTCTTGATGAGGTTTGGGAGTGACGTCCTTTCTTGATGAGGTTTGGGAGTGACGTCTCCTGTGATGAGGTTTGGGAGTGACGTCCTTTCTTGATGAGGTTTGGGAGTGACGTCCTTTCTTGATGAGGTTTGGGAGTGACGTCTCCTGTGATGAGGTTTGGGAGTGACGTCCTTTCTTGATGAGGTTTGGGAGTGACGTCTTTTGTGCTGAGGCCGGTGCTTCCTCATATATAGGGAGATTTTTCTCCTTCATACATGCGAATCCTATCCCTCATACTTCTTATCCCTCCTCATACACACCCATCCTGCCCTTCCTTACACGTACGTCCCCCCACTCTCTCTCTCTCTCTCTCTCTCTCTCTCTCTCTCTCTCTCTCTCTCTCTCTCTCTCTCTCTCTCTCTCTCTCTCTCTCTCACACACACACACACAGACACACACACACACACACACACACACACTTCCTGCCCTTTATTAGGACCAACCTTTGCCTTGATACATCAGACTTCATACAAGCCCAGCTGCCACCTCATACGTACAAACAAGCCTCTTCGTACAATTACACCTCCTAATACATTTTCACTTTTCCTCTCGTACACACCGACTCGCAGTCTTCCCTACGCCAACACTCCTCACGCTACTCGCCAACATTGCCCATAATGCTCGCCAACACTCCATATAATGCTCGCCAACATTGCCCATAATACTCGCCAACATTGCCCATAATACTCGCCAACGTTGCCCATAATGCTCGCTAACACTCCATATAATACTCGCCAACACTACCCATAATACTCGCCAACATTGCCCATAATACTCGCCAACGTTGCCCATAATGCTCGCTAACACTCCATATAATACTCGCCAACATTGCCCATAATACTCGCCAACATTGCCCATAATACTCGCCAACGTTGCCCATAATGCTCGCTAACACTCCATATAATACTCGCCAACACTGCCCATAATACTCGCCAACATTGCCCATAATGCTCGCCAACATTGCCCATAATACTCGCCAACATTGCCCATAATACTCGCCAACATTCCCCGATCGTGCACGCCCAATTTTCCTCCCTCCTGCATTCAGAACATCCCCCCTGCACACTGACCCACCCGCCATCACACATGCACCCGTCTCCCACCCTCATACAAGCACCTCCCCCGCTTGTACACATCATCACAAGATTTCCTCCGTGTCCTCCTCTACACACCAGCCCCACTCCTTCGTCTCTCCATTCACCACAGGTAGCCCTCTTCCTCATACACAGACCCTCTCCTTGTATAACACTTCTGTGCTCTCGTACACCCACGGTCACTTGTACTTAACCAACAGTCTTTTCTGACAACCAAAGTCCCGAATGAGTAATACCCTCATACACACACCTCCTGTGTCCTGTGTATGACCCTCTCTCTCCCCTCAGTACACAGGCCTGCTCACCGATCATAGATCATCGTTTCATCTCCTCCTCACCCCATTATACACCCGTCCGATCATCCCCCATACACCTCATGGCCACTGTATCCCACACTCTCACATACAACCAGCCAGCCGCTCGCTCGGAAGTGACCGTCGAGTTGGCTAAAATTAATTGGCCATTCACGGCGGCCATCAAAGGGAAGCTATACAACCCGAACAGTCGAGCTGTGCGAACCATTTTTTTTTTTTTTCACCCAACCCACCTCCCATCCCCTCCCTCCCCCCCCTACCTTCCCACCACAATATTACATCCCCATCGAGAACAATGACTCGGCCGCGCCGGCTAACGAAGGCTTCGTTTGTGCCCTAACGAGGGAGAAAATCATTCTGGGTTGGGTTGGCCATAGAATGCTCTCTCCACCTGGGCAGATTGATGCGTAGCGCTGGTATCATGACGGGCCGTTGCCTCTGTGGAACGAGAGAGAGAGAGAGAGAGAGAGAGAGAGAGAGAGAGAGAGAGAGAGAGAGAGAGAGAGAGAGAGAGAGGGGAGAGAGATAGAGACCTTTAGTAGTAGAAGGGGAAGCCTAAGAACGCAGGAGCGAGGTGGAGGAGTTCATAAGAAAGGATGACGAAGAAGGAGGGTAAGGGTGCTCAAGGTGTGAGGGGGGTTTGCGAGTTGGTGAAACTTGATATGCCGACGCCGGCAGTAACGTGTGATCATCGGCAGTGAGTCACCTCCCTGGCTTCCTCACACACACACACACACACACACACACACACACGCCTCATGCATCCGTAACGTGAGTGGGGCTCCGGGCCAAGACGTGCCAATCATCGACCGTTAACCACCTCGTAAATATCGAGTTATACGGAGGTACGAAAAAATGCGTCTTATATAACCAAAGGTTCAGGGCGTCTGTTAGGAAGAATATGATACGATATCTAGAACACTAGGGATTCAAAAGTTTCATCAGGTCTGAATATGAGTCTTACATATTATCAGGGTTCAGAGAAGCTGTATGGAACAGCTATATTATATAAAGTCCAGAATGACAGTTATTCAAAAGTTTCACGATATTGTAGAAGGTTTTTTTTTTTTTTACTGTGAGAGTGGGATGAATCTTGCCTTAGCGGAAGTAGTGACAGGAATAATTTTGCCTCTGATGAGAGTCACTTTTCGTTCAGTGACTGCATGAATTCTCTACAGGCCTGATGCAACACGTGGAAATAAACGAATTTTTTTCTTCTTCTTTTCAGTGGCTCAGTGAAATCTGGTGCAACACCTACAAATGACGCACATCACCGCTTGAATTCATCACATGTACGTTGCAACCGTCAGCTAATGAGAATTGACTGATCACATGTACTATCGTGTGTGATCCGCTCTGGCGTACGAAGAACCACGCACTGGGGCACCACAGGTGAGGAAGGTGTGTGTGTTTGTGTGTGTGTGTGTGTGTGTGTGTGTGTGTTGTTGGTGGCCACGGTGAGGAGGAGGAAGGCTGTTATTCACTGTAGACTCGTCACGTCTCAACATAGTATTGCTCTTTGTCTCTCTGATATTCGGGTCTCCAGGTACCTCACTGAAGAAGATAGTCGGGATATATATATATATATATATATATGTGTGTGTGTGTGTGTGTGTGTGTGTGTGTGTGTGTGTGTGTTTTCTTTTCCTTTACATTCTTAGTACTTCTAAGACCCTAGTTCGATGCCCTGAACATTTGCAGCTGATGCGCCTTTGTCTCACCATCAACTACTTACGTCATCTTATTTTTCCTCCCAATACCTCTCTAAACTTACTAGCTCTTCATCCTTTGTCATAAACCTCCTTAAATCTATCCCCTTATATGAACAGGCCGTCACAACACATCCTTTTCGTAAGTCTCCACCTCTCTAAGCAGCAGAATCTTGGTGGATGACAAAGGAAAGAGTGTATCTTTATTCCCTTCACGATCATTTGCTTTCAAATCTTGATGTTGGGCCTAAAATGGTAAGAAAGATGGAAAGAAAATGGAAATAAGAATCTCGTACCACCGAATGGTAATGACATGATTCGAAGGTTTTATGCTCATGAACGTGAGACGAAGAAGTTCTTGGTTACTGACCTCTTCTGGGAAAGAAATTCTTCGGTACTGACAACGACTTTGCATAGAAATTCCTAGTTACTGATATCAACTTGACATAGAAATTCATAGTTACTGATATCATCTTGACATAGAAATTCCTAGTTACTGATATCAACTTGACATAGAAATTCCTAGTTACTGATATCAACTTGACATAGAAATTCCTAGTTACTGATATCAACTTGACATAGAAATTCCTAGTTACTGATATCAACTTGACATAGAAATTCCTAGTTACTGATATCAACTTGACATAGAAATTCCTAGTTACTGATATCAACTTGACATAGAAATTCCTAGTTACTGATATCATCTTGACATAGAAATTCTTAGTTACTGATATCAACTTGACATAGAAATTCCTAGTTACTGATATCATCTTGACATAGAAATTCCTAGTTACTGATATCATCTTGACATAGAAATTCTTAGTTACTGATATCATCTTGACATAGAAATTCTTAGTTACTGATATCATCTTGACATAGAGAAATTCCTAGTTACTGATATTAATTTGACATAGAAATTCTTAGTTACTGATATTAACTTGACATAGAAATTCTTAGTTACTGATATCATCTTGACATAGAGAAATTCCTAGTTACCGATATCAACTTGACATAGAAATTCTTACTTACTGATATTAACTTGACATAGAAATTCTTAGTTACTGATATTAACTTGACATAGAAATTCTTAGTTACTGATATGAACTTGACATAGACATTCTTAGTTACTGATATTAACTTGACATAGAAATTCCTGGTTACTGATATTAACTTGACATAGAAATTCCTAGTTACTGATATCAACTTGACATAGAAATTCTTAGTTACCGATATCAACTTGACATAGAAATTCTTAGTTACTGATATCGACTGAAAAATTCTTAGGTACTGACAATGACTGGCATAAAAATTCTTGGGTCCCGACATCTGCAGACAAAAAAATATTCGTAGTTGCTGACATGGAACGACATAGAAAGTCTTAGTCACTGACATGCATTGAGACGGAAATTGCCCTGACACAGAGAAATTCGTAGATAAAGAGTAAATATAACGCTATAACCACAGTGTCTTTATCCCTCGTCCTCCACTCATACTATTGTCTGCTATTGCTATCAACAGCATGTGACGTAACCTCCAGCTTCCTGAATCCACACAAGTATTCGGCAACTCTTCCTCTTCGACACTCGTTGAGTCACCAGTTTCCAGAATTCCATTTTTTCGTATAGCTCTAATGGATCATTGATATCATCTTAGTGTTAGCCTGAATCACCCTATGTATTGTGTATTACATATCATTATGGATCTTTGTATTGGCCTCAAATCATCTTATGAATCATTACTATCATCTTGATATTAGCCTGAATCATCTGTTTCAAACTGTGATGGTCAATAAGGTTACGAATCTTAACGGAAACATGTTCTTTGTCTTTATAGACAAGTGCAGTGTCACACCAATTGCCGAAAATCATTTTCGACAAATGAAATTAATAATAATGATAATGATAATGATCATTTGGTGTGTGTGTGTGTGTGTGTGTGTGTGTGTGTGTGTGTAAAAGAGACACCCGAATTTAACCTGGAGGACTGATTATGATCGTATGAAAGATGTAACCTTTATTTATTCAAGTTTTTACTGGTAAAGTAAATCAAAGGTTAGGGAAACACCCAAGAATATAGCTTCACCTGTGGGATGACCCCTTCCTTTGTTTTCCTAAGGTAGGCGAGGTTACGTAGGGTTCTCAAGAAAGATAAATCATACATGAATAAAAGAGGAAATCAAGAGTAGGATACACCAGAATGACAGATTGCCAAACGTCGACCCGACTCTGCAGCAGCGCAGCCGCCGCCTACGCGCGACGTAAATGTAACGTACCGCACAAGTGTCTCTGCGTGAGAGGACGTGAACCTCAGAGAGTCACGTTCTGGGACGATTAAGATTATGATGTATTCAAGTCCCATGAGGGTGTGGGCGGGCATCCCTTTGCTCAAGGACCCTCCCACGGGTGTGATGGATGGGTAGGGAACGTAGAGTGACAGTGCCACTCTCTCTCTCTCTCTCTCTCTCTCTCTCTCTCTCTCTCTCTCTCTCTCTCTCTCTCTCTCTCTCTCTCTCTCTCTCGAGGAACCGGTGAGGACCCTCGGGCCAGACTCGGGGTCTCGCAGGCTTCCGCGCGCTGCGCTGCTTACAATGATGAAGGTCGAAGAATTCCATGTGAACCACTCGAGTGATGTGCCATGATCTGAGGGAGGGAGGGAGCGCTTTTGGTAGCACAGCCTGCCTGATGATAGAGAGGATCCTATCCTATGTTTATAGCGTGGCTGACAGATGGGGGACCTGCCTGTATGCAGTTTGACTGACTGGCAGACAGGAACCTTCCTTCCTCTGGGCTGAAATAATAACGAAAATTAAGAAAAAGATTTAGAAAAAAAAACTTTTCGTTTTTGTCACTTTAATGTGAAACATATATTGCGTTTCGCTACTGGAGGAAAATCAGAATTTTTTTACATTCCTCTCTCTCTCAAAAAAAAAAAGTTGGTGATATATATTAATTAATGAAGGACTGAACGCTGGAGTATTAAACCAATGACTTTAATTTCGAGAAGAGACCTGCGAGCTATTGATATGATCACATTAACGAGTCGGCAAAGTGAGTCCATGAACACACACACACACACACACACACACACACACACACACACACACAGTGAAAAAAAATATTATCGTAAGACAAAAGAAACTCTGAGCTGTATGGTCAGTAAGATTTAAAGTCCTGGATGGTCAGTAAGATTTAAAGTCCCCTGACAAAACGAAAAGTACAAAAAAAAAAAAATAATTCTTGAAAAGTTATTTCCCACGTCAGCACCGTAATTTCCGGTTTCTGTTTAAGACAACTTTTTTTCCCCCTTCATGTAAGAGATTGTGGAACAAATAATGCAAATTTCATTTCCACATGACATCCACAAAAAGCGAGAGAGAGAGAGAAAAAAAACGAGTAAAAATCTTTTAAACTAGAAATAACTAATCTCTTTTTCTTTTTCTTTTTTTTTTTTTGAGCTGCATCTGTTTTGCATTTTCTGCGTCACCTTTTTAAAACCTAGGCTGAATTATATACTGGAGTGATATCCCAGGTGCAGACCTAACGCTCAAGGATGTGTGTGGATCGTGACAGCAGCATTATCATTGGCCTGATAAGAAGAGTATATATATATATATATATATATATATATATATATATATATATATATATATATATATATATATATATATATATGTATCTTCTCAAACTTTCAAACTATTCGCCATTTCCTGCGTTAGCAAGGTAGCGTTAAGACCAGAGGACTGGGCCTCTGAGGGAATATCCTCACCTGGCCCCCTTCTCTGTTCCTTCTTTTGGAAAATGAAAAAAAAACAAACAAGAGGGGAGGATTTCCAGTCCCCCACCCCCATATTTATATATATATATATATATATATATATATATATATATATATATATATATATATATATATATTTCCATTATTTGCAAGAGGTGAAAAAGAGGGCAAATGAGAGTTGGGGTGAGAGAGTATCATTAAATTTTAGGGAGAATAAAAAGATGTTCTGGAAGGAGGTAAATAAAGTGCGTAAGACAAGGGAGCAAATGGGAACTTCAGTGAAGGGCGCAAATGGGGAGGTGATAACAAGTAGTGGTGATGTGAGAAGGAGATGGAGTGAGTATTTTGAAGGTTTGTTGAATGTGTTTGATGATAGAGTGGCAGATATAGGGTGTTTTGGTCGAGGTGGTGTGCAAAGTGAGAGGGTTAGGGAAAATGATTTGGTACACAGAGAAGAGGTAGTGAAAGCTTTGCGGAAGATGAAAGCCGGCAAGGCAGCAGGTTTGGATGGTATTGCAGTGGAATTTATTAAAAAAGGGGGTGACTGTATTGTTGACTGGTTGGTAAGGTTATTTAATGTATGTATGACTCATGGTGAGGTGCCTGAGGATTGGCGGAATGCGTGCATAGTGCCATTGTACAAAGGCAAAGGGGATAAGAGTGAGTGCTCAAATTACAGAGGTATAAGTTTGTTGAGTATTCCTGGTAAATTATATGGGAGGGTATTGATTGAGAGAGTGAAGGCATGTACAGAGCATCAGATTGGGGAAGAGCAGTGTGGTTTCAGAAGTGGTAGAGGATGTGTGGATCAGGTGTTTGCTTTGAAGAATGTATGTGAGAAATACTTAGAAAAGCAAATGGATTTGTATGTAGCATTTATGGATCTGGAGAAGGCATATGATAGAGTTGATAGAGATGCTCTGTGGAAGGTATTAAGAATATATGGTGTGGGAGGAAAGTTGTTAGAAGCAGTGAAAAGTTTTTATCGAGGATGTAAGGCATGTGTACGTGTAGGAAGAGAGGAAAGTGATTGGTTCTCACTGAATGTAGGTTTGCGGCAGGGGTGTGTGATGTCTCCATGGTTGTTTAATTTGTTTATGGATGGGGTTGTTAGGGAGGTAAATGCAAGAGTTTTGGAAAGAGGGGCAAGTATGAAGTCTGTTGGGGATGAGAGAGCTTGGGAAGTGAGTCAGTTGTTGTTCGCTGATGATACAGCGCTGGTGGCTGATTCATGTGAGAAACTGCAGAAGCTGGTGACTGAGTTTGGTAAAGTGTGTGGAAGAAGAAAGTTAAGAGTAAATGTGAATAAGAGCAAGGTTATTAGGTACAGTAGGGTTGAGGGTCAAGTCAATTGGGAGGTGAGTTTGAATGGAGAAAAACTGGAGGAAGTGAAGTGTTTTAGATATCTGGGAGTGGATCTGGCAGCGGATGGAACCATGGAAGCGGAAGTGGATCATAGGGTGGGGGAGGGGGCGAAAATTCTGGGGGCCTTGAAGAATGTGTGGAAGTCGAGAACATTATCTCGGAAAGCAAAAATGGGTATGTTTGAAGGAATAGTGGTTCCAACAATGTTGTATGGTTGCGAGGCGTGGGCTATGGATAGAGTTGTGCGCAGGAGGATGGATGTGCTGGAAATGAGATGTTTGAGGAAAATGTGTGGTGTGAGGTGGTTTGATCGAGTGAGTAACGTAAGGGTAAGAGAGATGTGTGGAAATAAAAAGAGCGTGGTTGAGAGAGCAGAAGAGGGTGTTTTGAAGTGGTTTGGGCACATGGAGAGAATGAGTGAGGAAAGATTGACCAAGAGGATATATGTGTCGGAGGTGGAGGGAGCAAGGAGAAGAGGGAGACCAAATTGGAGGTGGAAAGATGGAGTGAAAAAGATTTTGTGTGATCGGGGCCTGAACATGCAGGAGGGTGAAAGGAGGGCAAGGAATAGAGTGGATTGGAGCGATGTGGTATACCGGGGTTGACGTGCTGTCAGTGGATTGAATCAAGGCATGTGAAGCGTCTGGGGTAAACCATGGAAAGCTGTGTAGGTATGTATATTTGCGTGTGTGGACGTATGTATATACATGTGTATGGGGGGGTTGGGCCATTTCTTTCGCCTGTTTCCTTGCGCTACCTCGCAAACGCGGGAGACAGCGACAAATTAAAAAAAAAAAAAAAAAAAAAAAAAAAAAAAAATATATATATATATATATATATATATATATATATATATATATATATATATATATATATATATATATATTATGTGTGTGTGTGTGTGTGTGTGTGTGTGTGTGTGTGTGTGTGTGTGTTTATGTGTGTGTGTGTGTGTGTGTGTGTGTGTGTGTGTGTGTGTGTGTGTGTGTGTGTGTGTGTCTGCTAAAGCACTAAAATGCAGGTTGATGTAGAAAGTGTTTTAAGGAAGACGAGCTGTTGTTGCCTTGGAAATTGACCTGTATATTCTAAGCCCAACCTGACGGTGTTCAGATGTTCTCCAGTGCGTGACGTGCACATGTTCATGAATACTCGTCACCAACAGTTATCATCCTGTATACGCCATAGAACACTGTTCACCTGCGGGAGAGTGAACAGTGTTCTCCCGCGAGAGAGTGAACACCGTGTGAAGGCACTAACGAGGAGAATATTAGCGGCTTCAGTGATACCTTTGTATTCAGTCAGCTGTTGCACAGTGCATCTTAAGACTGCTCGAACGTTTGCTTGAACGTTACGAACGATTGCTTGAACGTTACGAACGTTTGCTTGAACGTTACGAACGTTTGCTTGGACGTTACGAATGTTTGCTGGAACGTTACGAACGATTGTTTGAACGTTACGTACGTTTGCTTGAACGTTACGAATGTCTGCTGGAACCTTACGAACGATTGCTTGAACGTTACGAACGATTGCTTGGACGTTACCAACGTTTGCTTGGACATTACGAACGTTTGCTTGAACGTTACGAATGTCTGTTGGAACCTTACGAACGATTGCTTGAACGTTACGAACGATTGCTTGGACGTTACGAACGTTTCCTTGGACATTACGAACGTTTGCTTGAACGTTACGAACTATTGCTTGAACGTTAAGTACAACCATTCTTTACAACCTAGTACTGAAATGTGGTGATTTACTTAGCACCTACGTGATTCTAAAACAAAAAAATGAACAATTTGTGCTCAAAGTTGTGTTCATATACGTCCTTACCTTGTAATATACATAAATGGAAAACGGAAACAAACATCACCGTACCACTGTGTCTTTTCGACGCTGTTAATAATAGATGAGAAAGATAAGCTTCGTTGTGTCTCAGAGAGAGAGAGAGAGAGAGAGAGAGAGAGAGAGGTGATTCAGTGAGACGCTTTTAAAAAAGGAGGCGAAAAATATTAAGGTGTTATCTTATATGAGGCGTTTTTTTTTTCTTTTTTTTTTGGCATTGCTTATACCTGTTCTTACTGGTAAACCATTCACTCTGTTAACGACCCTGTTTCATTCGAAGTATATCAGGTAACAGGCTATACGAGTTTGTGTTACATCCGTTACTATGAGTGAAATCAGACTGTGAACGAAACTCAAGGGGGCTCTGTTGAGACCAAGATGGTAGAGAAGGCTTGGATCATTTTGAAAAGTACTTACCGGTATTTAATCGCCTTTACACATTTGTCTTTATTAAGCTCTTTATGTTCAGTCAGGGAATCATCTTGAGCAGCTCTTCGCTGTACACTCTCTCTCTCTCTCTCTCTCTCTCTCTCTCTCTCTCTCTCTCTCTCTCTCTCTCTCTCTCTCTCTCTCTCTCTCTCCATTTTTCAAGTGAGCGACCAAAACTTGAATATATTATTCAACGTAGGGACGTCACCAATGACCTTACTGTAAAGTCTGGGCGAGAATTTGTTTCTTAAGATTTGAATTCGAATGTCCTTTCTGTGATTATATATATATATTTTTTTTACGCCATTTGTCCTGCTTTTACGCATGGCGTATGTGGCTTTAGTCCCCGCAGATTATCATTACACCTTGGTCTTTATTCCCCTATTTTTCTTATTTTTTTCTACTTTATGGAATTCATCAGGTTTCATTCTGTAGTTTCCTTAGTGGAGAGCTTTACGTAAACTCATCAGTATTAGAATTCATTTCCCTGCTCCTTCTACTCCCGTAAGCCCAGCCTATCAGTTTTGCATCGGCTTATCAAGCTTTCAGATTTCGTCTGAGCTGTACTTCCAAGCTTAGTGGTGCACGCTTAGAGATGCTGTCATTTCGGTATTTAGGGGAGAAAAGAATTTGGGGGGAAAAAGATATACGGTTAGACTGCTGATACAGTTCTGTTTACATGGCAGTGGTCTGTTACCTCTTCTTTAACTCGGTTGTGTGATTGTGTCATTTCATCCCATCATCTGTGTACATCAACAGTATTTTCTTGTTAATTACTGTCTTCGCATTTTTTGTAGTAGATTACAATCGTGTACAATACGACTTTAAGTTTGTAGGACTTTAAGTTTGTAGGATAAGTTGATCATTTGTGATACTCATCATTTGAGCACGATAAATTGATTTGATTCGATTTGGTTTAACTCCATGAACACGATGACAACCGAACATCATAGTGGCAGACAGTGTATAGTGGAAGCCCTTAAGAAATTAAGACTCCTCAACCGCCGTTAAACGATACTCAACCCTCTTTTCTTCGGTAAACAAAACTAAACCCTTTTCTCTGATACAGATTCATCATTGCAGATGTAGTTTATTGACAAGTATTAACACCTTATCAGCTGTAGATAAGAGTGATATCTTTTCTTTTTCTCCTTCGTAAATGGGTTGCATCGCTGTGTACATTCTGAAAACGCAGAAACAATAGAATTCTACCAATAAGCTTTGTAATGTGAGCTTCCACCTGGAGGCGACATTTATGTCGCTGGGTACTGAGATCTCTAAAAAAATTATTCTCCATTTTAACGTCATTTCTTTTGTATAAACATAGTTGACCTCTTTATGTAATTCATAAGGTAACGAGGATCATGGGAATTTTAGTGAGCACCAACGAGAGCCGTGAGAGTCAGTGAGTATCAACGAGAGCCGTGAGAGTCAGTAGTGATAGCCTAGTAACTAAAGGTAAAACACAGTTGCCACAGAGGCAACAGGTTCCCAATATAATAGTGGCTGTATCAGTCAAAATTACTGTGATAAACAATTCATTTGTCCCGAAAATAGAATGTAACTCATTGGATCGTTACGATTCAACGTTCAAAAAATGGGTTGATATGTGTTTGAACTATGGCGAGAGCGTTCCAAATATGAGTTACGTCGCCGAACAAGAAAAAGATTTTTTTTTGTTTTCACTCGATAGTTTTGCTTTGCTCTCCGTGTGTGTGTGTGTGTGTGTGTGCCTATACTCAGCCAGAGCTCAAGATAAAATCTGTCGAAATTCATGAATTTGTCACACTGGGTATATTGTATTGCGGGAGTGTGACGCGTGATAACAAGCGAGGCTGACAATCACATTATTATGTGATATTTACAAAAGCCGTGAAATGTAACGATGTTAACTTATTGCTGACTACTGTCACATAGAATCATATAAAGTATTTTATGTTAATATGAAATGATATAGCTAAAATGAATAGATAAAACATAAGTCTATTGTTGCGTTTTGTAATGTGTATTTATCCCTAAGAGAAATCTATTTCTATGTAAACATTTCTGTCTGTTTTTCCCCCTTTTCCTTTTTTCATGGCCACACTTCCACTCCTGCTGTTTGTGTGGTCCGACAATTCATGTTTCTTTCATTTTATTCTCCATATTTTGGGTCACGTTAATTATTTTTTGCATGGGGTTGAACACTGCTGCATTCATACGCTCTGTTAGGTATATGTTTCACCCCCTAGCCCCCTGGACAAAAAACATAAACTGATTCTTCATTACAGTATACATACACGAAATGATATTCGGTTCAGAATTTTGCATGTTTGGTGGATGTATAGAGACAAGTAAGGGAAATAAATGCCGGGTTTGCGGAGTTCTCTGTGGGTTAACTTTGACTGTGTGAGATGCGGAGACTGTGTAGGCTGTGTTGGTTATACTGGTGATGTCGCTGTGTTGGCTAAGTTGGTTATACTGGCGATGTCGCTGTGTTGGTTATACTGGCGATGTCGCTGTGTTGGTTATATTGGCGATGTCGGTGTGTTGGCTAAGTTGGTTATACTGGCGATGTCGCTGTGTTGGTTATACTGGCGATGTCGCTGTGTTGGTTATATTGGCGATGTCGGTGTGTTGGCTAAGTTGGTTATACTGGCGATGTCGCTGTGTTGGTTATACTGGCGATGTTGCTGGGTTTGTTGTTGAATGTTTCACTTGCGTTTGTCGAGTTAGCTTCGCTTGCTTCTTGTGGCTGCGTTCGCTGTGTTGGCAGCGTTGATCTTGCTCCCTGTGACCGTTACGTTGTGTCTCCATTGCGTCAGCTGTGTTCCTCTGTTGTTGTGCTTGTCCCACTGGCTGCTCCGTTGACTACTGCAGTCGACTTTATAGTATAAACCAGAGAGCTTGTTCGTGTTTTGTTGACTGCGATGGTGTTCCTGTGTTTGTGTGTGTCAGTTTATTTGTTAAGGAAAAGTTTGATATATGTATATATATATATATATATATATATATATATATATATATATATATATATATATATATATATATTTATATATTTTTTTATACTTTGTCGCTGTCTCCCGCGTTTGCGAGGTATATATATATATATATATATATATATATATATATATATATATATATATATATATATATATATATGGGGAAAGGGGAGAAAGAATACTTCCCACGTATTCCCTGCGTGTCGTAGAAGGTGACTAAATGGGGAGGGAGCGGGGGGCTGGAAATCCTCCCCTCTTTTTTTTTTTTTTTAATTTTCCAAAAGAAGGAACAGAGAAGGGGGCCAGGTGAGGATATTCCCTCAGAGGCCCAGTCCTCTGTTCTTAACGCTACCTTGCTAATGCGGGAAATGGCGAATAGTTTGAAAGAATATATATATATATATATATATATATATATATATATATATATATATATATATATATATATATATATATATTTCTATGAGTCCACAGGGAAAATGAAACACGAAATGTTCCCAAGTGCACTTTCGTGTAATAATCACATCATCAGGGGGGACACAAGAAAGAAATATAAGTCACTTGATATACATCGAAGAGACGAAGCTAGGACGCCATTTGGTAAACATGTTAACCAAAAATTACACACACACACACACACACACACACACACACACACACAGGCAAACACACACACCAGCCTAAGCCAGGTACTCTGTTATCGACCAGTCCCGAGGTGAGGTTGTGTACCTGGGATAGGTGTGATCCCACTGTCGCGCGGGTGTGTTAACTCAAGGTTAGTAATGCTGAAGACTATACCAATGATGTGTGTGTGTGTGTGTGTTTATCTGTTTGTACGGTACCTTCCCCCCCCCCCCCCCCCCATGCTTGTGTTAGTGCTTTTGTGTGTGTGTGTGTGTGTAATTTTTCTCTAGGGGTGGGTAGCTGTTCCAGTGGACGACCAACCCTGGGAGCGGCCATTTCATGTGTGAATACTTAAACAGCGTAAATGGTAGCGTTTCATTTATTCATTTTGGGCGGGAAATTTTGCGAGTCGCCCGCGGCCTAGGTAACAGTGGGAGCTTGGGGCTGGGAGGAGAGTTTGGCCCTGTGAGTGGAGAGAAAATATTTGAGATAGAGCAGTGAGACCTTTTAGGAACTGTGAGGTTGTATCATGAGATAGGATGAGTGTGTTTTGGAAGAATGATGAGGTTGATAGGGGCCTGCAGTCGAGGGAGATGAGACATGAGAGGACTTGTGAGGTAAGGGGACTTTGAAGTATGGAGATTTGTAAGTTAAGGGGGAGAATGAGATAAGGAAGGGGTCTATGAGGAAGACGAGCTGTGAAGTAAAGTAGTTGTGCTATAGAAGTGTGTATGAGGACGAGGAGCTGTGAGTTCGATGGGGAACTGTGTGGTAGGAGTGAGAGGGGCTGTGAGGGGGAGGAGTAATGTGTGTGGGTTGAGGTCCCCCGCGTCCTGTGCAGCCGAGCTTAAGATAAAATTAGTAGCACGAGTTTTACAAGGGACTGTAAATGAAGTGTTTTCCTTTTTTTCCCCCTCGTCGTGTGCCCAGGACTGGGATGAGGGGCTGGAGCCGAGGGGTGGGCTGGAACCGAGGGGAGAGCTGAGGTCGAGAGAAAGGGCTAGGCCGAAGGGAGAGCTGGGACCTAAGTCAGGGGCGAAGGAAGGGCAAGGGTTGAGGCAAGGGGTTGAGGCCGAGTGGAGGACTGGGGCTATGGACAAGGGTAGGGCCGAGAAGACTGGGAGTGAGGGGAGGACTCGGATCAAAGGAAATACTGGACACAAGGGAGACTGAGATCGAAGCGAGGAATGGCATCGAGAGGACTGGGATCACCATGAGAACTTGGATCGAAGGTGAGTCGAAGTGGCAGGGACCAAGAGGAGGATAGGGATGGTGGAGACTACAAAGTTAGGTGTTTCTGTGTTTGTTAAAGACCAAGTACTTCCGTTGCTCTTTCTGATCTCGAGGAAAAGGACGAGGGAAGAACATGGGATGGAAGGATGGGTTGGTGATGAAATGATGACCGAGGCAGGGAAGGATGCGATCAAGAGGAGTGCTGAGGCGAAGGGGATGGCTGGGTCCAAAGGGAAGGGCTGGGTCTAGGGACAAGACCGGATACACAGTTAGGACCAGCTCTCAGAGAAGAACTCGGGCCATGTGCAGGGCTAGAGGACGAAGGCAAGATTGGGTTCTAAGACCAAGATGGGTTCTAGGACAAAACTAAGTCCTAGGATAGGGCTGGGTTCTGGAGCGGAACTAGATCTCAGGACAGGACTGGATCATAGGGCAGAGCTAGGTCGAAGAGAAGAGCTAGGTCCTGAGGAAGGACTGGCTGGACTCGAGGCGGTGGCCTCGCGGAAGGGTGGAGAGAGGTGGGATGGACTGGGTTAGTGAGAGGCTAAGATTGAGGTTGGAGCGTGCTGCTGGCTTCCCCAATAAGAGCTCGTGGGTCACCGACGGACTGTGGTGTGAGGCTGCCAGGTCTTTCTTCATTGTTCTTTTCATTCGTCTGGAGACAAACAGAAGCCGTATGCATATCCTGGCGGCAAAAACACGCAGTACTATTGCTATACATTGACGCTTATTGAAAGGAATACAATGTTTTCCTTATGGTAACGAATAACTTGGTCAGTGTGAGTTTTAGTGTAGTATACTGTACGGATTAACTATGCCTTCAATCATTTCACTCCATTCATCTGCCTGGCACTCTTACACTATAAAAGTATATCCTCACATTTTTCTTTGACGTTGAACACGTTTCTTGCTTGATTTCACGTCATATCCTCTGGTTGGTCTATCCCTGCACTTCTCGAAGACCTTCGGTGTTACCCTCATCGATCTGTTTTAAAAAGATTAAAGGTTCTGAGCAGGTCGTCACCCCCCCCCCTCCCCCCACTTATTTTTCTACCAAGGTGGGCAGATTTAAAGGCCTCTAACCTTCCTCTGTAACTCAGGAGTCTTAATTCTTTTTTACCATCTTTGTTGCCCTTCTCTGGACCTTCTCTGTTGGGTGTTTGTGCTTCTTTGTGTGCGGTGACCAAACTTGAGAGGCATTTTCCAGTTTTGGCCTTATGTTGGGTATGTACGGGTTACCAAACATTTATTGGTCTGTATGCGTAAAAGCTATTATAATGTTTGCCTGTAGACAGTTTGTCTGCAGGCATATATTTATACATATATACATATATTTCGCCTTTTTGGGGTTACACCGCGAGTGAAGATTTCCCTTCGGCGAGGCAGAATCATTGTTAGCTAACGAATCAGAGAACGTCTTGATTCAAAGGACTCACTAGTGTTCCTGCTAATGAGTGTAGCGCACACTTAAAGCTGCACGAACCCCTTGGCATTTTGAAAGGCTATGGGATTATATGACACAACACACACACACACACACACTCACACACACACACACACACATATATATATATATATATATATATATATATATATATATATATATATATATATATATATATATATATATATATATATATATATAAAAGTATGAATAATCCACAATGGATTGAGGAAGTGACGAATTACAGGTGAGGGCTTAACTTTATTTCTCATGAGTTTCGGCTTGCGCAGAAACCTTCATCAGAAGGTTTCGTTACTACGTATCCGCAGGATACTAATTACCCATCTTAAGAGACCGTCAGGATGCCAGGTTGCGTCTCCTGTGCATATGTGGGCACCTTCCAATTCCTTCTGCACCCGTTTGTTTAATCCTTTGTTAATCTTGTCTGTGTGGAGAACACGGGCATTCGATGTCCTATGGTGACATATCAGCTTTATGTTCATTGATATTTTGGCAATACCGCACTTGTTTTTCCGTTGTAAATAGCCGGACAACCAGTACAAGGGACACTGTATACCACACTGTCCTTATTGACGCTTCTACCGCTTTTTGTCTCAACCTCTCTAGCACAAAGGGTCGACCCATCGGCGTGATGTCCCGGCCTATTCCTCTGACCCAAAACGGTTAGGAAGGGTAGTACCGCCGAACTTGAAGGGTCATACCGTCGTAATCGAGTTTTTTTTCCTTGGCTGTACTGAAGGGTTGTGCACAGGAGGAAAAACAGAACTAAAGCGCAAGATAAATGTATCAGAAACAACACAGAAAGACATCCAATAGACATCTTCGTCGTTCTCTACGAATGATCATAACGTAGCCTGAGGTAAATATTAATCTCCATGAATACCTTTCATCGTTCTGCTCAAAGAAAGGATAACATTGACATAGAAAATCATTTAAGACGTTGAAAATCTGTGTCACTGAAGTACCAAAGGCGACCATCGTATCTTTGACGTAATGCTCCAACTCGTTAAAAATATCCCTTAACCCAGGAGAGGACTGCTGGCTGTCCCTCTCCCCGAAGTGGGACGATTCTGCGTCAGCTCATTAAAACTGAAGCCGGGACGAGTACAGCATTTTAGCGGGAGATTATGAAGGGAGGTCCTCTCAAAGCGTGACGCAGCCAAAAACCGCCAACTCAATTAAGAGGAGCGATTAACTTTGGGAAGGAAGGCATATTGATTGAGGTGGTGGTTGTGTCTAGGTAGGGAAGAGAGGGAGGAGGTGGAGGAGGACAGAGACAGGGATGGGAAGGATGGACAAAGATGTGATAGAAAGAGGAAAACAAATGAGAAAGTCTCCTTATGACTAGTTCATACCATGACGACAGAGCTAGCACGATGCGCTCACCACACGTCTCGCTTGATGAAAAAGAGTGTTCCTCTCTGCTGCCATTTGCATTCTAGGTTCATCTGAAATTGATCTGCACCAAATGTCAAGTCTTCTTTTAAAACTTTCTCTTGCTCCATGCTTGTGTCTTATCTCTCTTGATGATATGTTTAACAATACATTTTGGGAAAGATAATTCAAACATGAATATAGATACTTAGTAAACCTGTGTTTTGAAGTAAGAAAGAAAAAAAAAGACCGTAGATATAGTATCAGTGATGAACTAGAACACAAGGAACATTGCCTAGCTGCTTCTTATAAAGCTAGCAGAAGAATACAGTGCTCGTATATCAACGCCATGGTCAGTAGACTACGTTTGGAATATGGTGTTCACCCCCTGGTCTCCGGACATGAACGAATGACGAAGAAAAACTAGAACAAATTCAGAGAAGGGCAACGCAGCTAATGCCGTCACTCGAGTTATATAAACTTCATGAAGAAAACATCCTGAGAACTAAAGATTATTTTCTCTGGAAAGCCTGGGACACCCAGAACATCTAATGGAAGTTTTCAGAATGCTAAATTATTTTGACAGAATAACATCCGAGAATTTATTTATTCATATTAGGTAAGAGATTCATCGGCTGGATATAATGGTGTGCAAACAGAAGAGGAGGCAGGAGATATTACAGAAGCGCAGGCAGATGTTGTATCAGCTGTAGAGTTGCGGTACACTGGAATGAATTACCACCAGATGTTGTCAATACGAAGAAGACTATCTACATCGTCAAGCCAGGGCTAGACAAATGCACCAGTGATATCGAATATCGGTAAAAACGCCAGTCTCATGAAGGGAAAACAGTCATTCAAAACTATTGTCTTAAACATCAAGTCTTGTTATACAAGTTTCAAACTTTAGCCTCCCTCCCGATGGGCCCCAGTGCAGTCAGAGTAGGGAATCGTTCTAGCTCATGATTTCCTACAAAATTCCATTGGCAGTACACTCTCTCCTTACTATATGGTGTTTAGGCTTGCATTATTATTATTATTATTATTATCATTATTATCATTGTTTATTATTATCATTATTATTACTATTATCATTGTTATTATTATCATTATTATTATTATTATTATTATTATTATTATTATTAGTATTAGTATTATCATTGTTTATTTTTATTATTATTATTATTATTATTATTATTATTATTATTATTATTATTATTCATGCCGGCTGTTGTGCCAGAAGGAATGGAGGGTGGCGGAGCTGTCTTCTGTTTTACTGTCGTGTCTCTGCCGTAAATAACATTATGACCTTAGTACACCACTACCATCTACCAGCAGGCAAACCCGTCATGAACCATCGGATGGCCCGTTGTCTCTCCGTCATGCATTGACGGCAAAAGCCCATTTTTTTGTACTTTTTTTTCAATATTTCTTTTTCTTACTTTTTGTTTTGTTTTCAGATTACCAATCTTTGTCTCCCACTATCACTGGCATCCATTTCTTCTTCTTTGTCATCATTCGTGTGGGTGTCATCTTCTTCCTCCTCCTACTCCTCCTTCTCGTCATCATTGTGATTATCCTATGCCGTGTCCTCCTTTCTTTCCTCCTCCTCCTCCTCTTCCTCATCCTCCTCCTCCTCATCATGATCATGATCATGATCATCATCATCATCATCATCATCATCTCTTTCTCCACGTGCTTTGTATGTATCTCTTGTATTTCTACTTATAATCTTTCTTCTTCTTCGTCTGTTATTCTCTTCTTATATTCTTTCTTCTTCTACTCTCTCTCTCTCTCTCTCTCTCTCTCTCTCTCTCTCTCTCTCTCTCTCTCTCTCTCTCTCTCTCTTATAATCTTTCTACTTCGTCTGTAATTCTCTTCTTATGCTCTTTCTTCTCTCTCTCTCTCTCTCTCTCTCTCTCTCTCTCTCTCTCTCTCTCTCTCTCTCTCTCTCTCTCTCTCTCTCTCTTATAATCTTTCTACTTCTTCGTCTGTAATTCTCTTCTTATGCTCCTTCTTCTTCTTCTCTCTCTCTCTCTCTCTCTCTCTCTCTCTCTCTCTCTCTCTCTCTCTCTCTCTCTCTCTCTCTCTCTCTCTCTCTCTCTTGCATCATTCATATGACCAGAGATCACATCGTATCGTAGATTCGGGATGAGCAGAGAGGCTGTAAAGCTGCACTTAATGGTGTCTTTCGGCCGTGGCGGGTGAAATAGCGCGCTGGGGTAAGTCTGGGTAATGGAGACGGCAGATACGACCGACCATTGGAAAGGAGAATAAAGTTTGAGGAGGTGGAGGAGGGGCTGGGGGAAAAAAAGAAAAATGAGGGTGGATCGACCTCTAAGAAGGAAAACGTGAGTCAGGACCAAGAGAAACACAACATTGTTTTTAAAGTATGAAACAGTTTTATCTCATGATTATCTTTTCCAGTATCATCTTCTACTGCGAATTGAAGTACTGCACTAATTATCCCCCTGAGTATCTTTTTTCCTTGTATATTGCAGCAGATCCTGTTTACTCAGTTAGGTTCCTGGTCTATATTTCAGGACCACTTTTTTGTTAATATTAGCACAACGTTGGACTCCCCCTCCCCCATCCGTACCGTTGGAACACTTTGCATGTGTTTGTGTGTGTATGCGTGTGTGTCTGTGTGTGTGTGTCTGTATGTGTGTGTCTGTATGTGTGTGTCTGTGTCATTATTATATGTAATTAGCTACTTGTATTGCTCGGGGAGGGAGTTGTGCACTTCTCGAGCCCCATTTCTTGAACTTTCTCAATTATCATACAACTTTTGAAACTTCTGGATGCTGTCCAAAGTCACAGTTTCGTAACTCTGTTTATTTCATTCATCCACTGCTCTCATACTTTGAAAATACTTCTCCACGTATTTCAAAAAGTTTCCTTCTTGATTTCACATGATCTCTGATCTTGCTGTCCTTGCGTATTTTGGGAATACTTTTGATGATTAATGTCATTAGACTGATTTGAAAAACTTAAAAGTTGTCTTCAAGTTGCCACTTATTTTGCCCTCCTCTGGACCCTCTCTATTAGTTCTTTGTACTTTAGTGATGATACTGGAGATAAGTATTCTAGTTTTAGCTTATTGTAGGATGAGGACAGCTCGATAATTAATTCCTCATCCACATACTTAAATGAAGACAGCTTCATAATTAATTCCTCATCCACATACATAAATGACGACAGCTGTATAATTAATTCCTCATCCACATACTTAAATGAAGACAGCTTCATAATTAATTCCTCATCCACATACATAAATGACGACAGCTGTATAATTAATTCCTCATCCACATACTTAAATGAAGACAGCTTCATAATTAATTCCTCATCCACATACATAAATGACGACAGCTGTATAATTAATTCCTCATCCACATACTTAAATGAAGACAGCTTCATAATTAATCCTCATCCACATACTTGAATGAAGACAGCTGTATAATTAATTCCTCATCCACATACTTGAATGAAGACAGCTTGATAATCAATTCCTCATCCACATACTTAAATGAAGACATCTTGATAATTAATCCTCATCCACGTACTTGAATGCTGTTGTAATATTTGCCAGCAGACAATTTGTCTCGTTAACTCTTCTCTTAAGACAGGAAACTGGCGGTAGGTTGGGGAAGATGTCAACCAACTAACTCCCAAGTCCCTCTCACACAAAAGTTTCTGCAGCATATATCCTCTTCTCTTTTAATTGTTCCTTATATCGAGGAGCCAAACTTATCATTCTTATTTCATGAAATCGAACTAATCATCCTTATTTCTTACAAGTGAACTCGTTTTCCATCTTTCTTAGAACAGGACTAATCTTTATGTTATAATCCCACACTACATTCATCCTCCTTTCACGGCTACGGTGACCTTTTTCTTTTTTTCAATGGGATCGAATTCCTTATATCATGGAACCGAATTCCTTATATCATGGAATAGGTTGATAATCACATAAAGCCTTTGTCAGTCTAGAAGCAGTTCTCATGTCCTCTCTTGCCTTCCTCTCCTGTGTAGGGGGGGGGGGGGTTAGTGAAAGGCGTCTTCCCCTTCTCTTTCCCTTACATCCATCTCCATTTTTTTTTAAAGACATCGCGTTGGCGGATCCTTTCTGCCAGCCGCTCTTCCTCAAGCGAGAGGATAACGTAAGCAGATTATGTCATTGTCTTGTATATAGAACTGTTCACCTTCCCCATAGCCTCCTAATGTGATTCTCTTGTTATGACAAAAAAAAACTGTGGTGTCTTTAAGTCCCTTTCGCTGGTTAGTGTCAACGTAACTTATTTCCCTCGAGATAGTAGTCATCAGAGCCTGGTCAGCGCTACGTTTTCTTCGTCCTCATTACATTCTATCATTTGGGTTGAATCAAACCTCTACATTATCAAATAAATAGATAGATAAAGATAGGTTTATGGGATTTAAGCAGCCGTTCGGCTGAAAATTACACAATTGAGGAATTATATAATGGGAGGGAGGGTGGAGGTCGCAGTAGTAACTATAAAGAGAATAGGTATACATATATAGGTATTTAGTCACAAAAGACCTTAAGATCAAGGTAGGGCTGAATACTTCCACGCTTTGGTGAAGCACATGAGTGAATTCTATCCACATAGTATTGGAAGTCTTACAAAGCAAGTCTCATGTTTTATATATAATACATTTAGTGGTGATTTGTCGAACATTGCTTGATGTAATGTTACATATTGGCTGAATTGTAGTCGTATTGTGTTGACGTACATCATATATTTAATGGTAAATGTTAAGTGATTTAAAGTTACATATTTGTTGAACTGCAATAATACTGTGTTGATATATATTATTCATTTAATGGTGAACATTAAGTGATGTATATATTTACGTTGGTTATGTTACAGTAATTGACATACACATAACCATGGTAAGACTAAGCCATTTGCTTGCTTAGCTGTGCATTTGATCATGTCTTGTTCGTGACACCCACAGCAGTTGGTGTAGGACATTGCTTGTGTCTGTACAGCACTGGTCGGTACGAGGTGATTGTGGTGAGGAAATTTATGGAGTGGCTGTGGTCAGCTGGGTCACAACAACTCCTGTGGTCAGCTGGGTCACACAACAACTGTGGTCAGCTGGGCGGATCACAACTCCATCGGCCAGCTGCGGGGGCGTGGCCTCAGTAGTTAACTCACTGGTAAAGATTTCTAATTTGTATATTTCTGTCACAGTCACATTTTAGGTATGTAAAGACGTGTACATCTGCGTGTGTGTGTGTGTGTGTGTGTGTGTGTGTGTGTGTGTGTGATTTATGTATACGTCTCATTTCTTTACTCCTGTACGTCTGTGTTGCTCTCTTGGTTGATTTGTATATGCTCTGTCTCGTCGTGCAGGAGAGGGGGGGACTCTGATGTGTGCGCTCGTCCGGGTGATAACTGGGGTTACTGAACGACAACTCAGGTCACACAAGACAACATGGTGTGATGGCTCAGCCTCACGCTGTCCTGGTCAAGTTCTACGTCGAGACGATGACACGGGGTCAGCCCGACGACCAAGTGCATGCTGACTGGATGGTGTAAAGAAAAAAAAAAGGTAAGAGAGATTCGTGTCTTTGATTCCTTCGAGCGTCTGCCACCACATGAATACGTGGAGAGAGAGAGAGAGAGAGAGAGAGAGAGAGAGAGAGAGAGAGAGAGAGAGAGAGAGAGAGAGAGAGAGAGAGAGCTCTACCGTTTACACCCTCACACCTCCAAGCGAGGCACTGTTTCTCCCTCCCTCCCTCCTCCTCCGCTATTTTCAATCCCGCTGTCAAACGAAATGAAAAGAACATCGTGATAAATGCACGGGCGGATCGTCGTACCCAGTGAATCAATTCTGTATTGCGTCGAGTGAGAGATTAAACGGTCGTCCTGCACAGGGTATGGTAGATTACCACCGCTCTCACGGCCCCAGAAACGATAGTCAAGCATACGATCATTCAAACTCGCTACCTCGGTCGACGCCGACGCGAAATATTAGGCAGCTGTGGGCATCGCTTTAGAGCGAGGAAGCATTCCGTATCTCCCCGATACCCCGGGAAAATGTTGGTCTTGCGTTTGAAAAGTCATCTTTCCAGAATTAAACGCGCCATTCCCATGTGTCCCACCTCTTTAAGAAGCATCAGTGGGAGCGCGTAATAACATTTTTAATCATCAGAACATCAGTATCTTTCAAAGGGCTTGTGCCTCAGGTTTTTGAGAAATGTTCCTCCGCTCTCAACATTTCCACATTCTCTTTGATGAATGTACGATGTATAGACTGGCTGAGGAGCGCCGGCTTGTTGCCTTGGTCTGGCAGGGTCTTCCCTGTTGCTAGGGTTCGGCAGAGGCGTCTCTGTTTCCTGGGTTGAGCGGGGACATCCCTGTTCCTGGGGGGCGGGGCGGCGGAGATCTCCCTGTTCCTGGAGTCTGGCAGGGATGTCCCTGATCCTGGTCTGTGGCAGGGCTTCCCTTTTCCCGAGGCCTGGCAGGGGCGCCCCTGTTCCCGGGGTCCGGCAGAGATGCACCTATTCTCGAGGTGCGGCAGGGATGTTCCTGTTCATGGGATCCGACAGGGACGTTCCTATTCTTGGGGTCCGACAGGGACGTCCCTTTTCTCTGGGTCCGGCAGGGGATTCCCCCCACCTCTCAGACATTCATGTCTGTGTTCCTGTTGCTCTTTGTTGGCCGCATTTTCAGTCTGTCTTTTTCTTTCTTGTTTTTGTGATCCGGCTTTCCGTCACGGAGGAAGTTATTGACATAAAAGGCAACAACGAAGCTGTTCAACTCCGGGCTTCTTGAAGCACAAAGCTTTCGGAAGAGACGCAGAAATGCAGATTTATCTTTTTTTCTCTCTCTCTCTATTTTTGTGAATGCTAAGTTCATTTCTTTTAATTTTACAGAATGAGTTTAATGACTATCTTTTCATAAAGTTGCTCTCAAAGGTAAGGAATTACGTTAACCTTGATGTACTTGACTTAACTCTTTTTTTTATCGTTTCAGTTGAAGGATATCTTCCATTTCATCTTCTGTTTCCGAGATAAACGTTCCCTATTGTAAAGAAAAGGATAGTTATTACGTTGAAATTAGTTGAGGTTGTAAATGCATCTGTGCACCATCGAATCTCTGGAGATCACGATGTGTATCGGTGACAGATCTGGCCTACCTTTCTTGTTGACGCTACCAGCAGCCATATTATACCTGTCTCTACTGTTACAGCCGTCCCTTTGTGCCTGACACACTCCCTACTCCATTGTCCGCTTCCTCTTCTGACACCAGTCACTGACATCATCCACTCCTGGGACCATCAGAGACATCATCCCCTCCTGAGTGCTTGACATCCCTCCGTCTCTTCCGTCGTCTTGCCTCTCACCACCTTTAATGCCACGTACATTCCCCCCCTCACCCACTGACATCCACCTTCACATCTCTCCTGCTGACGCACCTCTTCCCATCTGCTGCCTCCATCGCCTCACAGATGAGGCGCTATATGTAGCAGGATGGATGGAGGGAGGTGAGGCTGGTGTAATCATTTCCAGCAAGCTGAAACTCCACCTTACTGGCTTAGGGGATATGAGAAGCCGCAGCTGTGGTTGGTGGTGGTTGTAGGACCTGTGGTTGCGGTTGTACGATGAGTGGTGGTGATGGTTGGTAGGTAATGTGGTTGTGGAAATGGTTGTAGTCGTGGTGGTAGTGGTAGTAAGGATGGTGGTGGAGATGAGCTCATGTGTTTGTGGTGGTGGTAATTGTAGCGAAGGTGGGTCGTGGTAGTGAGGTGCTGGCGGTACTGGCGGTGGAGAAGATCACAGTCAAGACTAATAAGGAATGTCAGTGTGGAAATGACGCTTTTGGTGGTATTTACACCGGGGCTGGTGATGCTACAGGTGAATGGCCCTCCCACAAGATTAGCCTCAGTGATAATCTCTGATAGTTAACCAGACGACCGTTGTTAGGTTTGCCATCGCTTGTTGGTCGTCAGCCGTTCTTTACTGGCGTAACAGAGAAAGATAAAGTTGCGTTGGTCCGCTTGGGACATTTTATCACAACGTAACGACACTTGAAGTGAGGTTCAACTTAGCCTTTTCACACTGTGCCCACATGAAGTCTCGTTTACATTTGTCCTGACTCGCTACATTACTTTGTGTTAGAATAAGTTAAGGTTGAGTCAGATTCTACCATTCATTGTGGCGTGGACAAGTTCCGAATGGACTGGAATTAGTACAGACTGCCTCAGTTAACGGCTTGAGCGGTTTACTTGGGTTTTCTGATTGACCTTCTGCTTTCTCGTGGTCTAGGCGGTTTATCACAGCTTGATTTTGTAGGAACCTCACATATTCCTGCAGGTAACACCCTCCCTCATCATCGCTGTGCGCCCCTCACGCCCCATCCTCCCGGTTCCGTATGTTAGTGGGATGAGGCAGTCGATCCATAAAGATGTTTCGCTGGCGCGACGACGACGCTGCAGATTTGCGACCTCTGTGTAGCAGTATCATCAGTGTCATATCCCTTAATAGAAAATGGGAAGGTCACTGCCATTCGAAGTGATGGACAGAAAATGCCAATCGCTAGCTAGTAGACCTTCTCGGATGTAAACACCGAGCTCTCTTGATTCCATAACGAACGTTCACGTCTCATGATGTTGAGGTGGCGAGCGTCGGTCAGTTCACACGATTAACATTGCTCGAAAATATCTTTTATTTCATTGCCAGGAAACAAAATTATGCCCTAAATCTCTTAACAGTTTCAGTTCGTTCCGATGGTTTTGTTCGTCAGCATCGTCAGGTGTAAACGACGTATTTCTGAAGTATATGATATGATTTCGAACTTGCCATAATGCACTATGGATGGTAATTATTCATAGTAACAGCGAATATAAGTGGATCACAAATACGTTCAGATATTCAGAGGTTCTCGAACAAAAGGAAAAGGAAAATGGAATCTATAGAGACAAATAGTGATGAAAGGTGCCCAACAGGGAGAGAAAACGGAAACTGCATAGAATCCGATGTCATAGTTGAATAAAAGAGGAAGAAAGGAAAATTGCTCGGCCACAGTTAATTTTTGCGTTAGATTTTTATGTGATTTAATGATACGTCGGTTCCCTGAGAGAGAGAGAGAGAGAGAGAGAGAGAGAGAGAGAGAGAGAGAGAGAGAGAGAGAGAGAGAGAGAGAGAGAGATATCAGTCAACACTGCCGTAGGGTGGGACACACGACGGATCGTCAATTACACATAGGTTACCTTTGGGTTACCTTTAGGTTACTTGGGTTACCTTTAGGTTACCATTGGGTTACCTTTAGGTTACCTTTGGGTTACCTTTAGGTTACTTTGGTTACCTTTAGGTTACTTGGGTTACCTTTTCAGTACCTTGTCTTGTGAGTTGATAGACATGAAATGATGAGTCAAAAAAAAAGATGAAAAATGGTAATGTAAAATCTCACTCGATGCTGAAACCTGGCTTCCAGTACTGCCATGATCATTACTAGACCGGACTTCCGTGGTTGACTTGCTATGGTGGTCACCTTCAGTGTAATGATGTATGAAATGGCTTCCCTACATGATTTGAACTGCATCGTCTCTTAATGCATTGGAAGTGACCGATTTGTATCGAAGACAGAAGTGCTTAACATGCAATCACACTCCGGATAAAAATCTCTCCACGGTCACAAAAGACACAGAATTTAGACACAGTCACAGAAGGAAAGATTTATTCATGGCCACAGACAAGACGTCAATTTCCCAGTCAATTTTGTAGCTGAGCAGAGGGAACATACCTTAGTAATCCTTGGGTCTGTGTGGGTTTGAAACGCTGCTCAGCTTTTCCTAATTGTGCTTTGACGTCAGTGTTTCTCTCCCCCCCTCCCTCCCTCCCCCCTCCCAGTAACCATAAAACTACTGCCATGAAGTCTGACACGGACACTGACGTGGGCTGCCGCATTTTGCAGCAGGCAGCAGGATTTGCCGAGTTATTCTTAAAGGCAAGTTGACGCCCGGCAAAATCATTTTACGCTTTTCATCCCAGTTCGCAAATCATGATACCCTTTTGTTTCATATACACATTTTTTTTTTCTCTCTCTCTCTCTTTCTTACGTACCAATAATGCTTTCAATCACCCTTTTTTTTCTGACACTTTAAAAATGCTCGGCTGAAAGCATTGGTTCACGGAAGTGCATTGCAGGCCTCACCATCAGGTGGGAAGCATTTTGTTGCCAACTCGCGACTGCCGAAGCCGCCGCCAGCCATACTATTTGGTATTGACTGAGACAACATCAGGCACCTAACGCCTTCCACGCTCACCTCGCTATGTGTCGCAGGATAATCGACAGGTGATGGCGTAGATTATGTAGTTACGTGAGGGGGTGTTAGAGGTCATGAGGCTACTCGAGTCCATTGTTACCTAAATGTGCATGGTCACCTGTAGGTCACACAGCACTCATCAATAAACAGAGAGAAGAATGAGGGGTGACCTGATGACACTCTTTTAAGTTTTTCCACCCAGGCTTATGACGTCGACGGTGAACAATCTTTCGACATATAGAGATACAGAGCAACCAGAAGACCGAACATGATGTTAAGGAAGACATTTGCCGTTATCCTATGTAGTTGCCCTTGATAGATCTAAAGCTTTTGACGTTGTGTGGCATCGGAATGTCATCTTATCTAAGCTCCCCTCTTTTTTGGATCCCCCTCTTCCTCCCCTCACATTGCTCCTTCATATATAGCTTCCCCTCCGGCCGATCTGTATCAGTGGTTGTTGATGGATCGGTTTCTCCCCCTTTCTCCATCAACAGCCGTGTACCTCAGGGTTCTTTCCTGTCTCCTACACATTCTTTATTTTTTTCTTCTTCTTTATAGCAAAGATTTCCTTTCTTTTACGAAGAACCAAATGCATTCATTCGCTGACAACTCATCACCATTCCTCCACCTCCTTCAGTTCTGCACCTTCTCTCTCTCTCTCTCTCTCTCTCTCTCTCTCTCTCTCTCTCTCTCTCTCTCTCTCTCTCTCTCTCTCTCTCTCTCTCTCTCTCTCTCTCTCTCTCTCTTTCTCTCTCTCTCTCTCTCTCTCTCTCTCTCTCTCTCTCTCTCTCTCTCTCTCTCTCACTCTCTCTCTCTCTCTCTCTCGATCTGCATCTCGTCTCGAACGTAACTTCGTCAGTAAACTCAGACCTGGACAGAATATCTCAGTGGGTTGACGAAATATTGTTAAATCTAATGCCTTCAGGAACCAACATCTGCCTATCTCTCTCGAAAATTCCTCACTAGTCTCTCGTTCGACGGTTCTAAGATTCCACCATTTGACTTAGTGAATACACTTGGTATTACTGTAACATCCATACTATCTTGGGAACCCCACATTATGGAAATAGCTAAGTCCGCCTTTGCAAAACTGGAAGTTCTGTTCAGATGTCGATTTTTTTTTCTTCCGAACGGTAGCTCCGTTAATACAAAAGATTGATCCGTCCTTGTATAGAGTCCTGCTCTCATATCTAGTCTACTCAAGTCTCCCTGGCTAATTTCAAAACGTGCCCCGCTTGCCCTGTGCTGCAATGTTATGTTGGTTCACTTTCCCGCTTCTGTAGATATTACTTTGATTTTTTACTGCAGAGAGCTGGCTGCAGGTGTGCTTCTACTACTAGCTAGACCACGCAGTACTCAGCAAGCTGCTGCGTCACATGATTACTGTGTCGCCGTTGGCAGCTCAAGGGTGGGCCGTTTTGATAACTGTTTCTTTCTCTGCACCTCGAAGTTTTGGAACTCTTTACCCTCTCTTGTCTTTCCCAGTAATTATGACCTAGCAGATTTTAAATGGAAGGTATAAACTGAATGAGGAAATGATTGATGCATGCAGCACACAAAAGGTACAAAATATGTATCCAGATGGTTCAAGAGATGGAATCCTACGGGTGTAAAAGTCCCCTCTCTTACAATACAAATAAGTAATTACACACACACACACACACACACACACACACACACACACACACACACACACACACATACACACATGCACACACGTTTGATCAAACACACCACATTAAGAAAACTTCCAGAAGTTGTCAAATATGTGTAAACGAGGTAGAATAACATAAGCGTAAACAAGGGTCTTAATGTACGACCAACATCACCATAAAGTCCACTTGCTTCCATCGTCATTACCGCTACCACCGTTCACCACCACACCACCACTACCACTACCACCATCACTGCGACACCACGACGACCCCCCTCCCTCCCCCTAACACCACCACAACTACCACGACCACAGCCACAACCGCCATGACCGTTAGCCCCAACACTACCACCACCTTTCACCAAGATCACCAACCCCACCTCGACCACCGCCCCCACCACCACCACCACACCACTCACCACCACACACACCACACTTCCACTCACCAGATACATTCCCAACAAACACAACACCCACCCCTCTCCCCTCTCTTACTCCCCTCCTGAGCCCCTCCCTCCTGTCTCCTCCTATGCCCTCCCTCCATCCTCCCCCGCCCCTCCTTCCCTCCATAAAGCCGCAATGTTAGGAGCAGAATTAATTAACAAATTAGATTTAGCAGTCAGTGTCATTTCCAGGAAAATTACGAGCTTTTTCTTTCTCGGGCATTTCCGGTCTGGCGCTCTCCAATTACCTTGCCTCCCCATCAGAATTTTTCTCCCGGCTGGGCTAAGAATGCTGACTCAATCTTGACTCGGTCTTGAAGGTTCCCAACATTAATATCGCCTCTCAGATGTCAGCGGTAATGTATGGAGGGCCAAATAATGTGGCAGGTCTCCCGAGCTGTGGACTTAATGTCCGTCCTTCTTTGCCCCCGAGTGAATACCGTATCTCTCGCTTTTATTCCAGTTATTACCAGAGGATGGGAGTCATAAGTACAAGGAGTAAAGGGGAGTTTAACATTAGCACAAAGGATAGACAAAACATATATGAACGCGAGACCGTAAAAAGAAAGTAAATAGAAAAACATTTGCAGTAAGAACATGAAAGGATCATATTCATACCAACATTCAAAATAATTGCTGACATTAAAAAGAAACGTCGAGGTCTTTCTTGCGTTGATACGACAAGTTCTCAATGGGTTGCCGCGGACAAGGGGACAATATTGTGAAAGAACTAGATGGAGGGAAGTCGAGTAAGTGAGCAGCCACAGAGCAGACAGCCGTGTCCGGGAAGAGGAAATTGGTACGGGACAAAACAAACTGAGACCCACTCTGGCGAGGCTGACGACGCAGCAGTCGCCTGACAGCCTCTGCTGAGGACGACCTGTCTCTCTCTTGCCTTCAGTGATGACCTGCCTCCCTTTACTACCTTCGAGGTGGACCTGCCTCCCTTTACCTTCGAGGTGGACCTGCCTCCCTTTACTACCTTCGAGGTGGACCTGCCTCCCTTTACCTTCGAGGTGGACTTGCCTCCCTTTACCTTCGAGGTGGACCTGCCTCCCTTTACCTTCGAGGTGGACCTGCCACCCTTTACCTTCGAGGTGGACCTGCCACCCTTTGCCTTCGAGGTGGACCTGCCACCCTTTGCCTTCGAGGTGGACCTGCCACCCTTTGCCTTCGAGGTGGACCTGCCTCCCTTTGCCTTCGAGGTGGACCTCCTTCCCTTTTCCTTCGAGGAAGACCTGCCTCCGTTAACCTTCCAGGAGGACCTGCCTCCCTTAACCTTCTAGAAGGAGCTGCCTTCCTTGGCATGGGGGAAAACCTGCCTCCCTTTGCCTTCAGGAAGGGCCTGCCTCCCTCGCCTTCTTCTCCTGGCCCCAGAATCATATTGTATTTGATGTGGTCCCGTCGCCCGAGGCACGCCGGAATGATGCACGACTTTCTGATGATATTTCAGGCTTTATATACGTCGCCGTGAATTTTATGCCTTTACTCAGACGCTCGTACGTATTAGGTTTTTCACATACGTTCTGGGTCGGTCCTTGTTACGTCATCAATGGATAATAGTATAGGTCATTTTACCGTCGACTTTGTCGAATGAATAATCCCTCAGAGTTCGCTTGACGATGCCCAAACCTTTCACTATTTTTTCTTGACGAAGATAAGTCTTATTTTGCGGTGTAGATTAACTGTGCAGTACAGGGTCGATCACGGGACCGGCAGACAATCTTAGTTCTCAAGGCAACTGTTACATTATTTGTAGAATAATTTTATCCATAATTACTACCGGGTTCAGAATGTGTAGACTCAACTTCTGTAATCTCGAAAGGTCACCAAGTTTACAGCATCATTTCAGATAACTGAAACGAAGGTTTATAAGTTATAGATCTGAACTTCATGGCCAGCATGCTTATTATAGGATTTACAACTTATCGCAACTAGAATAATGTCATTCTGTTGGTGAACCTGTCAGCAAGGTAGTGAATTTTATGTTTCTTTATCTTCTAAACTCCCTGAGATATTGGTCAGAACATTATCATACGTATATATATATATATATATATATATATATATATATATATATATATATATATATATATATATATATATATATATATATATACATATATATATATATATATATATATATATATATATATATATATATATATATATGTATATATATATATATATATATATATATATATATATATATATATATATATATATATATATATATATATATATATATATCACTGTGACCACCTGAATGTACTTGGGATCTTGGTCCCTTCCTCCCAGCTGTGACTCACTTCAATCCCCATTGTTCCAGCCACTGCCACGTACACTACCACGTACACTGCCACGTACGCTAAAGCACTTCACTTCCTCACGGTTCTCCACATTCAAACTTACACTCAGGCTGTCCCCTGCTGCACCTCATTACCTCACTTTTCGTTGTATTTACCTCGAAACTCTCGTTTCAAACACTCCCTCAAACTCTGTCACCATTTTCTCTCTCGAGTCTGCTACCGGAGTCGTGTCATCTGCAAACAGTAACTGATTCACCTCCCATTCCCTCATCCCCCTCACGATACCGCCACCTTCCTCACACACACACACACACACACACACACACACACACACACACACACACACACACACACACACACACACACACATGCTCTGCTCTCACCGATGTAAACGTCTCACTGCATTCAGTAGCTTTCCATTTGGCGCTATACATTCGTGGCAACTTCCACGAGAAACATCCCCTCTACCATTTCCTCCCTCCAGCTACTACTATAGCATGAATGTCTAAGAAATATAATGAATCAATTTGACCCTACGATCTATTACAGGTGACCACGGGAGTGGTGGAGGTCGTCACACAGCGAAGCAGGAACCGCTCCGACACGTTCGCTATTCCGGGTGTGACCTCTCCGCTTAAACCCCAGCTCCCTCGCTAAAGGTCGCAGTGAAAGGTCGTGCAGGTAGGTTGTATATCACCTGTTCCGGTTTTCATTAACTGCCCTGTAGCGTTACACTGTGTGAAAGGTTGTCGATAAAAGAAAGAGCATCCCACCCCCTAACCTTTTGATGCAACTGCTAAGGTCTGTACATATATTCATTCTATGTTGTTGATATTGTATGACTTCCTGGTCTTTGTACTCAAGCATACATATTCAAAACAGAAGCACCGGTTAGTTTTTTTTTTTCAATTATGAGCATCGAACGTTATGTACAGTATCATGTACAGTATCAGGTACCATTTAAAAGGTTGGGAGCTAAGTATCGCCTCTCTTTTCCAGTCTGTTGCTCCCAATCTTCCGAAGAGTCACGGTTCACGTTTTGAATTAGATTATCGTCTGGGTTCGAGTCTAGATTACTCTCATACTTTGATGACAATCAGTAATATAACGCTTACAAGTCAAGAGTCGGTAAGGTTCTGTACGTTAAGTTTCTCAGTCTTGCAAGCCATCATGTTGTCACACCTGGACGAGCGAAAACAAAATCCAAAGTGGGCATGCAAGTGGCTGGTATGTCTTAAAGTCAGGACGTCTCAGTCTAGCTTATGAGTCTGGTCCTTAATGATATTGACACCGGGCCTCAAGGAACGCTCAGATGGCGTCACCTACCACCAAGACATCATTAGCAATGGCTGGTGAGTCTCTTTCTTTGACGCTCGATTTCCAAATGCTCTTGTATCATCAGAAAACAACAGCCACTGCAAAGATGAAATCACTGCTCAGTGCCGTGACTCTCTGACCCCTCCAGCCTCATTACCGCTAGTCACATGTACCTCGATAAATGTCTTACAGCGAGATGGAGAGATAGAGAGAGAGTGGAGGGTGTGGCTAGGATCCTTGCACAGCAAGATGTGTCACGGAGAGGGTATATCTTCCCTTACTAATCCTCCAGCCTGATGCATGTGACCGGTTTCTCAACCGTGGTGGAAAGTGTTGAGAGGGAAATAATTTGGCATTTGAGTGACGCTCGTTTTTCTTCATGTTTTTTGTTGTGGTGTTCGCCATGCTCTTCTGCTTGATACGGGCTGAGGTCGTTCATATAGATTGTCCGTCTTGAGTGTGAGTGAGTGGGTGTCGCTTGATTAGATCAGTGTTCAACACTGTGTTGAACACAGCGTTTGAAGGTTGTGGCATCCACACATATAAGGTTGGGGTGTGTGGGTACAGTGACCTTTGGCTTAGTTTTCTTAGTGTCAAAAATGCCTTTTTTTAATACAAAAATATTGATCGTAAAGACAAAAGCTTTTAGCTGTGTATTTTTTCTTTAGTTATTAATTTGTCTCTTCGTTTTCTTTCTCTGACATGTGGTTGTTCCTTTTTATGTTCCGGGCTTTAGTCACTGATAAATTTCCTTCTCGAAGCTGGAAAACCTGCCATTTGGAAAAGGACAGTTCGTACGTGTTAGGGAAAACCGAAGATGGTGAATAGTTCTAAAGCTTAACGGTGTAAGACAAGAAACAGACGCTATATCGGCTCACGTCTGAATTGCCATCAACCACACAATAATGATTTGACGCAATGGTTTGCTGAGTGTCACATGGGCTAGCTAGTGAGTAGGGCACACATGTATACACTCATTACTGACGTGTGTGTGTAGGGTTCGAGAGGCATAAACAAACCTCATGCCTCTCCCTTACGACACTGAGGAAGCAACGTAAAATAATTGTCGTGTCTGCACACATCACATCCTCGTTAGATGTGATGTCCCATCTTTCGCCTTCCACCCTTCTTTACATTCCCCAATTCCTTCCCTCACTTTCCCCCCCCAATCCCTTCCATCACATCTCCGATCCTCACTTCTCTCTCTCTCTCTCTCTCTCTCCCTCCTTCTCCTCCTTACTTCCCTCCTTTTATCTCACAGAGCGGGAATCACCTCTGTGGGATTGTCCTTCCCAGATTATCAAAGTTTCCAGGTTTCCTACTTCAGTAGCAACTTGCCCAAGTAATCTTCTTCCTGAAGAACACGAGCTTCCTAATTAGACTGTACCCTCGAAACAGAAGGCACCAACCCAGCAGGGAAATGACATTTATAATGTGATTCATCGGTAACTTAGGGGAAAGTGGAAAGTTAACGTGTTGAGGTAGATAATTCCAGCGAACAAGATCGTGCGTGATAGATGCCCTTTGTTAACATTATCGTACGATTACGTAACAAAGTCTTTGTTATATACGTCAGTCCCCCCCCCCCCCCCCACACCCACACACACACACACACACACACACACACACACACACACACACACACACACACACACACATCGACTTGCGTCGATACGGAAGGTGAAACTTACGTCTCTGGCAGAATGGAGGGAAATGCGAACAGCTTCTTCCAACTTTACTACTGTCCCCACGTCCTCGTGATGATGCATAACTCGGCTCATCCCCCCCTCGTCATTAGCCTCGGCTTTGACTCCTGCGTCTTAACTGTATAAGGTCTAATCTTTCATCAGGAGTCACCCCGCGCCCGAGCTGGAGTGTTGCCACCAGAGGGATGCGAATAATTCAGCAGCTGGTGATATTATTGTCTCGGTTCTCTCATGGAATTTGTCAGATAAGGAGGGAGTCTTCGAAGTTTGGATGTCTGAGTTAGGTATTATGAATGCGTCTGGGGTATGAACGGTGGCCTGTGCTGTGAGCAAAGGGAAGGGAGTTCCACACGGGGAGGGAGTTCTGTACGAGGAGAGTGTAACTGCAGGGTTGAGGAGTTCCATACGGGGAGGGAGTTCTGTACGAGGAGGGTGTACTGCAGGGTTGGGGAGTTCCACACGGGGAGGGAGTTCTGTACGAGGAGGGTGTAACTGCAGGGTTGGGGAGTTCCATACGGGGAGGAGTACCGTACGGGGAGGGAGTTCTGTACGAGGAGGGAGTAACTGCACGGGGAGGGAGTGTATACATGGTGGGGTATTGCTACACAAAATCTTAAGGTATGCAGACTGTTGTGTATTAGCGCAGTAGTGTGATAAATGTGGCTCTTACGAGTATGTTAGTGTGGTATACGTGTGGCAGGCTACGCGTTCATGGACATAGCTATTGTGTGCGAGTGTGCGATAGATCTGGACGTGTTACCGTGTTGAAGCGCGTACGTGTTTGTACTGCTGTTGTAAGGCTCTGAGCAGATGGTTGTTTCCAGGGTTTGACGCAAACCGTTTAGGACATTGACCACATTCAGATGCAGTTATGATGTCTACGTACAGACAGCGGTGTTAGTGTGTGTGAAAAAAAAAATTGCTCGCTTTTCCGCACTTCTTAAGAATGGAACTGGGACAACACACTTTCAGAGATAGTATATACAGTACACTTTGCTACCATGTGATCAGGATGCGCCTTGAGTGTGCCTCCATGCCAGGCAGACCAGAACATGATTGACGACATCTGTTGCCAGAGCGAGGAAGTCTGTCCCACAAAATAAAACAAAACAAAACCCAGACTAATCAGACCATTCCTCCCTGCTTAGCAACACATTGGAATGATCCACACGGCGCACTGTATCAAGTCTTATCACGTATTCATAAAAGGCTTCATGTACATTCATTCATATACATAGTTGTTCATGGATGTAGCTAATGTGTAATGCTAGCTAATTTTCATACGGCATTACCATAATTACCTCTGGCAGTGTACTGCGTGAGCCGAGGCGCGCGAACAGTATGACACTGTGTGATTCTTCCTGTGGAAAAAGATAATATGTTGCCCTGCCCTCCGGCCGTGCCTGTTCGTATGTATGACGCTCGTGGCGGTTACGTGTGCACGAGGATGTGTTTATATACTTAACGCGAGGTTGTGTTTATGTGTACATGAAGGTGTGTGTGTGTGTGTGTGTGTGTGTGTGTATGTTTACAAAAGGGCGTGTTCATGTTTACGTGAGGGGGGTTTGTCTATGATCACACTTTGGTGCGTTTGTGTTTACGTGAGGGTTTGTTTATGTTTATGGTTTTTTTTTTTTTTACACGAGTGTTTTAGGTTTCACGAGAAGGGGTGTTTATGTTAACACGAAGGGTGTGTTTATGTTTACATGAAGGGTATGTTTATGTTTACATGAGGGGTATGTTGATGTTTGCATGAAGGGTTTGTTAATGTTTACACAAAGGTATCTTTATGGTTACATGAAGGATGTGTCTATGTCCACACAAAGATGTCTTTTACATGAAGGGTGTATTAAGTTTACACGAGGGTGGGTTAACGTTTACACGTGGGCGAGTTAACGTTCACACGAGAGCGAGTTAACGTTTATATGAAGGTGGGTTAATGTTTACACGTGGGCGAGTTAATGTTCACACGAGAGCGAGTTAACGTTTACATGAAGGTGGGTTAATGTTTACACGTGGGCGAGTTAATGTTCACACGAGAGCGAGTTAACGTTTACATGAAGGTGTTGTGAACAAGATATTCCCTATGCTAGTGTCTGTTGTTAGTGGTGACCCACACTCGACCAAGCCTTCGTATCATCATTTGGCCAATTTTCGCTCTTCCTCGCCAACAGTCAGGGTTCACTTTGCTTATAATTCCTTTAATTGACACTGATTATAGAGGTCCGGCACGATATATATATGTATATATATATATATATATATATATATATATATATATATATATATATATATATATATATACATATATACATATATATGTATATATATTATCCCTGGGGATAGGGGATTAAGAATACTTCCCACGTATTCCCTGCGTGTCGTAGAAGGCGACTAAAAGGGGAGGGAGCGGGGGGCTGGAAATCCTCCCCTCTCGTTTTTTTTTAATTTTCCAAAAGAAGGAACAGAGGGGGCCAGGTGAGGATATTCCGAAAAAGGCCCAGTCCTCTGTTCTTAACGCTACCTCGCTAATGCGGGAAATGGCGAATAGTTTGAAAAAAAAAAAATGTATATATATATATATATATATATATATATATATATATATATATATATATATATATATATATATATATAAAATATCAGGGAGAAACAACTTAAGAAAGAAAATACAACGAACGAACTGTGCCAGTTCGCTTATAAAGAAATTTCATGAAATTGTCGAGTATGAAAAAAGAAAATCCCATTAAATATTTAAAAGTTCGATTTATCGCTCGAACTGACATGCCAACGAGATATGAAAGGTAAAAATATAAGCAGAAAAAGAAAAATGGCTTAAAATCGTATTCAAATTGGCCAATAAGAGTCACGAAAGACCTACATTAGACGGATAAATTTGAGAGAGAGATATATATGTAAAAAGGGATCCAAATGCAAGAAAAACTTAATGACAGACAAATGTTAATGAAACTCATTATTTTCCCCTCATCATTAGAGGTACAAGTGGAGGTTTCAGGTGGAGTGGATATGCAGTGAGGGCGCAGAGTACAACCATGAACAGGAAAGGCCCACCTGTAACGCTTAGCATTATAACAGTAGTCCCAAAGCAAAAAAATAAAAAGGTTGGAAGCGTTCCAACGGCAGGCTGATGGACGATATGAAAGGCGAAGGGGAAAGAGTGAGGTGAGGCGAGGCGACAAGCCAAAATGTTGAAGCAAGGAGGGATGAGACACCGCAAGAATGAGGCGAGGCGGGAGGACAGACCGAAATGGTGAAGAGGCGAGACGTTCGAACCTCAAGAAGAATGAGGCGACGAAAGGAAATGCTGAGAAGAATGAGGCGACGAAAGGAAATGCTGAGGAGAATGAGGCGACGAAAGGAAATGCTGAGAAGAATGAGGCGACGAAAGGAAATGCTGAGAAGAATGAGGCGACGAAAGGAAATGCTGAGAAGAATGAGGCGACGAAAGGAAATGCTGAAGTTAACTGGTAGAGATATAATGGCGAGGCAAGAAGCGGGACATATTAGTGAAGGAGAAATGGTGGGGTAAAGTGGAGGAGGAGGAGAAGAAAAAGAAAGTGACGAAGAAAGCTGAAGGATATATATATATATATATATATGTGACATTACTTGAAGGTCAGTGAGGTTAAGACGCCAAACGGATGTGGTAAAGGTTACATGGTAGATACTAACTGTACCTTGGTGTCACCCCCCCAAAAAAGGCTGTTAATGAAGGGCACACACACACACACACACACACACACACACACACACACACACACACACACACACACACACAGCAGGACCCACCGTGTTTTAATTTCCTGTAGAACTGCTGTTGGGTCTTAGTAAACCAACGGTGTCCTAGTCTCATGCAGCCAGATATGCTGCAAGTAGCTCAGTGAAGTATAGGTCAAATATATGTGATATATATGTTTCAACATATTATCCATGTACTTAAACTTTACAACTCTTCGTGTGATTTGCTGGTTACTTAGGTCAACTCTTTAAGTTCCTTACATTCCTGTAATTTGCTGCCTGGTAGCAATACGTTGTGCTCCATCTTGATTATTTCATGTCCATAAGTCTAGTATCACTGACAAACTTGATTGCGTAAAATGGGATTATTTTCTTAATCACTCGTATAGATCAGGCAGCGTAGCAGCCTCAAGACTTTCCAGTGGGACGCCACTGAAGTCTTAGCCCACTTTGAAAAGACGATTTTGTCCTGTGTTCCTCTGTTTATTTCCACTGAGGTAGATTCTGATTCACTCCTCTCATGCCTGCCTGAACATACAGCGTTTATGCCTGTCACCCTCCCGCGGGAAACAGTCTCCGAAGATCTGTCAGTCCAGCAGCATACACTCGCCCCACTCAGTCTCGCTATCGGTACAGTGGTACTCACTCCATCATCAGAGTCCAGGAGATTCGTTATGAACGCCCTCCTCCTCCTTCTCCTCCTCCTTCTGCTCCTTCTCCTCCTCCTCCTTCGAAACCTATTGGACCTACCTAGATGCATTTTCCCATCCGAGGGATTTATTTCCTCTCTCGTTCTTTTCGTCAGCATCTCACCAGCTCGTTGTTCAACACGTTCCCTTATCGACTTTCAAAAAATAGGAAGGCATGACATTCGTCTTCGGTCACCACATCGTTGGCGTTGAAACAGCATCTCCGGTGGAACCATGCTCCTCGAGTACACAGGCCGACGAGACACGACGACCTCCCTCCCCCAGCTCCCCTCAGCGTGGGATCTGACGTATGGTGTGTGCGCTGTGTTGCAGACCCGAGGTGAGGTGGGAGAGCCGAGCGAGGTATTGTGTGAATGCGGGGCAGAGGGTATAAACGTGAGATAACAAGTGAGAAAGAGATGAAAACAAAGAAAGAGAGATAGATAGATAAAGAGAGAGAGAGAGAGAGAGAGAGAGAGAGAGAGAGAGAGAGAGAGAGAGAGAGAGAGAGAGAGGAGTATGTTTGCGTCTATCATTTTTCCTGTGTCTACCAATGCGCGTGAGCACGGACAATACTTAATGGACGGTCGCTGTTGCTAACCTTCTGTGAGCTGCATTGTGGTTGCCTCAGGCGGCATAATTACGGGCCGTACACGAGGTGCATTGCCTGGTTCTGGGAGGGGGATTATCCTCATTATGTGGTGCTCGGGGCTAAGCTCTGCTGGACCCAAAACAACATGGTTAAGGACGACGCACAATGGACGGTATAGCTCACCACTGCAGCGCTCCCGGGCACGCTGCTGGTGAGGGACTGCACCGCAGCACACCATACGCCAGATCCCACGCCGTGTGGGGCGGAGAGGGGTGTGAGCTGGGGAAGACGTCTCTTTTAACATGAATTATAGAGAGACATCAAAGGGATCTTATCATTTGCCTGACAGCTTCTGACATTTGTACCTTTCCTGGAAACTCGGAGGAAAAAAAAAGAAATAGGTTTTAACTGCAGCTTTACCCTACGTTGTGTTTGTGGTGGATATTATATATCATTTTACCCGATGCTAACGATGTGCACAGGCGAGGTAGGAAGCCTCAGGGCGAGGGGGGATAAGCAAGTCAAGAGTTACTGTAGTTAGGGAGGCAGGGAAGGGTGCGTGGTGTCAGGGGAGTTAACACGGTAGAGGGAGTGGTGGATGATGGTGGCGGCGGTGGTTGTGATGACGGCGGCGCTGTAGTCGCCAAAAGGGACGTGGGAGAGGGAGGGAGGGAGGGAAGGGGGTTGGAGTAAGTCCTCTGCAACCCTTTTGCCCAGGAGGCCAGCCAGCAGGCCGGCGCAGCTCAGGGAGATAATGCCACGTGCAGCCGTAGGGTTAGCAAGAGATATTGTACACCCGAGTTAAGTCGCAGACCTGATGATGTGTCCTGGAGCCCCCAGGTGGAGAGGGATGAGGTCTGCGAGATATACCCTGAGCTCCCCAGGTGGAGAGGGAGGAATGTACTGTGCTACACTGACTGACTCTCATACTACTGTGCTACACTGTCACGTCTCATCAGACGCCACCCATCATCACACGTGTGCTCACTCCATGTCCACCTTTAACTTAGTTTTTCGTGTTATTTTGAACTTATCATTTTCTTAAAGCTAACAGTCGTTACAGTTTTTTTTTTTCCCTCGCTCCTATTTACGGTAGATATTTTTACACCATCTTGCCTGATACTTTTCGCCACGCAAAAGTAAAGCTGGGAGCTTGTTGTCTGCTCTCGTTTACATTCTTGCAATCACTTGACAAAGAAACATCTGCTTTGCATGAAAATCTTTAGGCATTGTAAACACAATATAGCGGAGAAAGAATACTTCCCACGTATTACCTGCGTGTCGTACAAGGCGACTAAAAGGGGAGGGAGCGGGGAGCTGGAAATCCTCCCCTCTCATTTTTAATTTTCCAAGAGAAGGAACACAGAAGGGGGCCAAGTGAGGATATTCCTTCAAAGGCTCAGTCCTCTGTTCTTTACGCTACCTCGCTAATGCGGGAAATGGCAAATACTATGAAAAAAGATTATATATATATATATATATATATATATATATATATATATATATATATATATATATATATATATATATATATCAAGAGTTTGGTCCTCGTCTTCTACCTTAAGAAATTCAGTATAAAAAAAATCAATCGTATTCTACCATCTGTAATATACATTTATGCATACCCTTCATTGTGTACAGATACGTTCAGGAAGGTGGTAGGCGTTCATGAGGCAACGAATGAGGTATACGGGGGACAACGTAACGTCCATAGACCGATCCAAACACATGAAGCCGTTAAGATGAATCATAGAATAGTGTGTGTGTGTGTGTGTGTGTGTGTGTGTGTGTGTGAGAGAGAGAGAGAGAGAGAGAGAGAGAGAGAGAGAGAGAGAGCTTGGGTATGTATGGTAGACGGCTCCGGTGTCATTGCATTATACATGTCGGCTAGAGTGGATGTGTGTGTGAATGGGGACCGTTGTGCGTTTATTCCTTGTACGACCACTCAAAAGCAGGAACAGTAATATGGCATAAGAAAAATGTATATTCATACATACACACAGAAAATGTATGTGTAGAAGCATGCACGTACACAAACATATGCGTATACATCACGCTTATGCATACATACCTACATGCATATTCATGTTTAACGACTGTATATATCTTTCCTCATTTTTCATTTTAATTATAGCGCGGACTTGCTCGTACAGCTATTACTCTTATACAGAGAAATACTTCCGTACACATTGGGTCGCTAAACACTGTGTATGTGTTTGTGTATGTGTTCGAATAGCTTTTAGCTGGCAGACTGTACTGTATAACACTATAGTTGGATTCGGATAAATTGATACAAAAACATATTGGAAAGATTAGTTATATCCCCTCTGCGTCGCAACAGCAGCGGTGTACAGTGTGTTTGGCCACCAAACACTATGAAATATAAGTAACCCGGAAATGGTAACAATGGGAGCACTGTTGCCATACACAGGTCCCCGAATATTGTAAGGGGAAAGTATTCATCATGTTTGAATATTCACTCTTTTTTTTGTGAAAATTCATAATTGGATGCCAGAATTATAGAGCTCACCTCTTGAATTTTTTTTTTTTTTTTTTTTGGGGGGGGGGGTTTGTCCAGCCAAATATGCTATAGAGGGGAGGAAGCACGGAGCTGTGTTGACAACCGTTAAAAGTTAGTTTCATACGCGATGTAGTTTGCTGGTTTGAGCTTAATGGTTGGTGCTTGTTAGAAGCCTCGGTGTTGGTCTGGGGCGTCATTTATGTGTGATGACTAGCGTTGATGTGTGGTGTTTGGCGACACTCTTGAAGGTGTCAATTAGTGGTATGTGGCCCAACTTCTAAGAGCTGTTGGGTGAATATGTAGGTAGCGTTTCGTACTAGAATGATACGACGTTTGGAGCCTGTGCGCTCCTCTTGTATAAATAGGTTTTTGTAATGGTTGGCGTCACTGGATATGAATTACCCACCGGCCCAGCGGGGTTAGAATCATGAATACGGCATTCGGCGTACAGACAGCCCAGCCGTTCATCATTCCCGCGGGGTTGGCTAGTAGAATAGTTGATTGCCCGTGCGATTTCAGTTGTGTAGATAAGATATAGAAGTCTGTATGGTTTTAATGATATCATAAATCTTTTGGTGTCACTGTATGGTGCTTGATTGCATTGTTTGGTAGGATCGTACTCTAAACTGCCTCTCCTACACAGTATTTGGTCTTAACTACCAGAACTCTGGACTATAATGAGTACCTGGAGCACCATAGTGTGATATCTGATGCTATTGTGTGGTGTCTGGTTTCAGGGTAGTCTGGGTAACTGTGTGTGTGGTGTTCGGTGTCACTTCGTTGCTCTTAGTACCTTTTGTGTGATGCTTGTTGCCACGGCGTGGTTTTGGTGGTCTTGTGTGGTGTTTTGGCGCTACAGACTGGAGCGTGATGATGCTAATTAGCCGTAGATGTCAAAGTAGTATGCTCGTCACCGTTCTGTGTAGTGTTCGATACTGTCTATATAGCGTGCCGTCCCCACAGTATCATGTGTGTGTGTGTGTCCATTAAGAGATGTTTCGTCCCGCACTGTTATAGATGTGTAGAGTCTCATACCATTATTTGGTTCTTGGTGTCATTGTGTAATGGTTGGTGATGGTCTGTTGTTGTTCCGTGGCGACTTTGGCGCCACGTCTCAATACGTGGCACTTCGGGCGCCAGAGCGGCGTTCTTGTGGTCTGAGGCATGTGGGCTGCGTAACTGCATGAGTGATCCAGATGGACAGAATCCAGCTCTTCATGACGAACTAGGTCATCATCTCACGCTGGGTTGTTACTTGAGTGGGTGTAGCAGGCAGGTTCGTTGACCCAAGGTCGCACGTCATCCGTGTTGAGGTGACTGGATTGCGACAGTAGGTTAGGTGCTGGTCACGCTGGGGGACGTCAAGTCACCGTCAGAGGCATTATGGAAGACAGTTGCGAAGTGTCATTTGGAAAGGACGCTACCACGTCTGTTAATATCTCGGTCTATCTGTGTGTGTGTGTGTGTGTGTGTGTGTGTGTGTGTGTGTGTAGCGCTTCAGTAGTCAAATGTTGTCATGCTGAACCTCTGCAAACTCTGTCCTGTCCCCCCAAAAGATATGAAGATTAACATGAAAGCTTCCTAACCAAACAAGATATGAAGATTAATAGAAAAGCTTTCTCACCAAACAAGATATGAAGATTAATAGAAAAGCTTTCTAACCAAACAAGATATGAAGATTAATAGAAAAGCTTTCTAACCAAACAAGATATGAAGATTAATAGAAAAGCTTCCTAACCAAACAAGATATGAATTTTGATATGAAAGCTTCCTAACCAAACAAGATATGAATTTTGATATGAAAGCTTCCTAACCAAACAAGATATGAATTTTGATATGAAAGCTTCCTAACCAAACAAGATATGAAGATTAACATGAAAACTTCCTAACCAAACGTAGTTTTGGGTGATGAAAGATATAGAAGATTTTTTCCTCTTCCTTTAATTACAGAGCAGAGGGTTGTGGGGGTTCTCTTTGTGTGAGTCTTTTCCTGGATGTGGTGACAAGGGAGCGAGGGATATACTTCAGTGCCCACGGCCGCGACTATTGAATTTAATATTATATGTGTAAGCAATATGGATGTAAGTGGAGTTTTTCACTCTAAACGTGGTACTCTTGATAATGAATTAGGAGACGTTTTGTTGGGACGAAGTGCGTAAAGAGACATGCCTAACGCACGTGAATAGAAAGAAAAGAACGTAAGGGATTTTTTTAAGGGGGATTTACAGTAATCTACACCGAAGAGAGTACAAATTGTACATAATACTTGAGAGACTAGAAGGTCCAAGTGGGGAATTGGTATGTGTAATACAAGACTTGAAACCAAAACAGGATATGCCAAGGACAGGAGGAGAGGAATTCAAAGTTGCCCTTGAAGATTCAATAAAGGGGATTTACCTGAGAGGGAAGGAACAGTAATTGGAGTCGAGCTAGAGAGACACTGGACGGGAAGTAGGGGGGGTAGAAAGATGTGATGATAAAAGAGTGAGAATCATAGAGGCGAAAGAGAGTTAAGAGACCCCGGTTGGTTGACCTCCCAGTGCTTGGTCGACCTTTCAATTGTGTTGTGGAGGTTGCCTCCTCGAACACAATGGCAAGATTGTTGAGGACATCAGTTCGACGCTTGGGCACGACGCTCCGACCCTTTACCTCGGACACAGTAGGTATGAGGGTGTGACAGTTTGACCTCACTCTTTCTCGGATCAGGTCAAAAAGAAAAAAGGTCATGCCATCATGCCAATGAGATATGGGGAAAGGTTAAAAAGAATCTATGAAAAGGTTCACACTTGCAGAAGCTGAAAGCAGGAAGGACTCTGAAAAGGAAGGCAAAATTCGTAAATGGTGTAGATAAGAACTTTGCAGAAATAAAGAAGCGTAGTGAAGAGATCAGAAAATGGGTAAGGCTTAGGGGTTGGTGATGAGACGAAGAGCCCAGTAAGAATAGCGTTTGATGAGGAACACAGCACTGGACGCAATGATAGCCTTAGAATAGGGTGGGGGAAGGAACATCACGGCAAACGAAAGGGTATTGGTTGAACAGATGTGCTGGCAGGAGATTTAAGAAAACCAGGAGGCTTTCTTTTGATAGCACTACCACAAAGAAAGGTACGGAAGAGCGACCGTAACATGAAACTAAGTAAGAGAAAAGCTAAAAGGGGGTCATAGACAAGGCTAAGGGGGAAGCAAGACGAGATGGATGGTGTACATTGAAAACACTTGGAAAAGAACGTCATTGGATGGTTAGAATCTAAGGGAGAAAGATGAACTTAGAATGATGTGTGTGTGTGTGTGTGTGTGTGATGAGATAAGGGATTATCATTATCGAAATGCGGACTTCAGGAGATGAAAAGAATGAGCTGAAGAAACTGATCGAGATAACTTAAGAAAATAGAAGAAATTGATCTGGCGAAGATGGTAGAAGGAGCTGAAATGGAAATATCACCATTTTTAGCCTTCAACGAAGTCCAGCGATAGTGTAAATTGATTATATTAAAAACGAATTGAATTACTTAATTCTACCGAATTTTATCTAGTTTGGGTTTAGTTAAGTATTCAGCAAGTGAGGGGGGGGGGGGGGAAGCTAAGATTTCTTGAATTTGATTTTTGATAAAAAGTGACGGAAGAAATTCTTTGAAAAGCGCACGGTAAACTGTATTTGGTAAAGGAGAGAAGGTTTCACTTGACTGTAAATCCGTGTTGCTTGGAATTACTGCAGAGTCTTGGTTCCTCAAGCACGTCCGTGTTGTGCCACGACGGTGGAGAGGTCGGCTGTACGTGGCGGGGTTGTCCGTGACCGTGGCTTAACGAGATGAGTAAAGTCACTCAGTAAGAAGAACCGAGAGGCTTGCTCATCTCAGGTGTCAACGAAGAAAATAATACTACACAACTGATTTACTTGTTTATCTGTCTGTCTATCTTTTTTTTTTTTTTTTTTTTTTATACTTTGTCGCTGTCTCCCGCGTTTGCGAGGTAGCGCAAGGAAACAGACGAAAGAAATGGCCCAACCCCCCCCCCCCCCCCCCCCCCCCCCATACACATGTACATACACACGTCCACACACGCAAATATACATACCTACACAGCTTTCCATGATTTACCCCAGACGCTTCACATGCCCTGATTCAATCCACTGACAGCACGTCAACCCCTGTATACCACATGACTCCAATTCACTCTATTTCTTGCCCTCCTTTCACCCTCCTGCATGTTCAGGCCCCGATCACACAAAATCTTTTTCACTCCATCTTTCCACCTCCAATTTGGTCTCCCTCTTCTCCTCGTTCCCTCCACCTCCGACACATATATCCTCTTGGTCAATCTCTCCTCACTCATTCTCTCCATGTGCCCAAACCATTTCAAAACACCCTCTTCTGCTCTCTCAACCACGCTCTTTTTATTTCCACACATCTCTCTTACCCTTACGTTACTTACTCGATCAAACCACCTCACACCACACATTGTCCTCAAACATCTCATTTCCAGCACATCCATCCTCCTGCGCACATCTCTATCCATAGCCCACGCCTCGCAACCATACAACATTGTTGGAACCACTATTCCCTCAAACATACCCATTTTTGCTTTCCGAGATAATGTTCTCGACTTCCACACATTTTTCAAGGCTCCCAAAATTTTCGCCCCCTCCCCCACCCTATGATCCACTTCCGCTTCCATGGTTCCATCCGCTGACAGATCCACTCCCAGATATCTAAAACACTTGCTCTTATTCACATTTACTCTCAACTTTCTTCTTCCACACACTTTACCAAACTCAGTCACCAGCTTCTGCAGTTTCTCACATGAATCAGCCACCAGCGCTGTATCATCAGCGAACAACAACTGACTCACTTCCCAAGCTCTCTCATCCCCAACAGACTTCATACTTGCCCCTCTTTCCAGGACTCTTGCATTTACCTCCCTTACAACCCCATCCATAAACAAATTAAACAACCATGTCTATCTATCTATCTATTTATCTATCTATATCTATCTATCTATCTGTCTATCTATCTATCTACCTCTCTTCTCTTTTGCGACACCCATTTCCCCTCTCGTCACTCTTAGGTTCACCCGGCGCTGTTCTCAGTCATTTGCCACAGCCTTGTGTTAAAGGCTTCAGTGCTCTTTCCTTATTACAGGTATCTTAAGGCTTCGATAAACATAGAATTAGAATCTTCTCCCTCATTCTTGCTGGGCTCTCGAATATTTCATCTCGGGCATTTATCGATATACTCTCTTTCTCCAGTATTGTAGACTTTTGCGCCCCATTATGCATTCGTTGATACGTGTTATCTTTTCGAAGGCGCATGTTATCACGTTATCTCTTCGTCATCCTAGAGGTTACAGTTCCTGCGCATTCGGACTTCCATGACAGCCATATGTTGCATTCCTGTAGTGTTCTTAGCGAGGTGGTGATTGATATTATTCATTTCAACCATAAACGAATCGATTAATTGATAGACATATGATACGTGTTCGGGTAGATAGATAAATAGATAGGTAGGGAGGCATGTAGGTCTGTAGATTGGACAGATACATAAAGACAGAAGATGATAAGGCATTCAGACAGATAAGTAGATCAATAATCATATACACAGTTATGTACACAGATAAGCAGAGAGTCAAGGACATAGACAGAAGCTTACGCAGAGGACCCAAGTGAAGTGAGGCCAGAGATCTAAGCTGGTGTAGTGCATTATCCGTGTTGGTCCACTAACAAAAAGGTAATCTTTGCCAAGGTTCCTGTGGGACTAGTGGGATCATAATTCTCTCTCTCTCTCTCTCTCTCTCTCTCTCTCTCTCTCTCTCTCTCTCTCTCTCTCTCTCTCTCTCTCTCTCACACACACACACACACACACACACACACACACACACACACCACCATCCTTCCTCCCGTTTTCAACTATGTTCCCTTCACCCTCTCATTCCTTCCCCTCGCTCCCATCTTCTCCCTTGCCCTATCTCCCTTCCCCCAGCCCTCTCTCTCTCTCTCTCTCTCTCTCTCTCTCTCTCTCTCTCTCTCTCTCTCTCTCTCTCTCTCTCTCTCTCTCTCTCCCTCCCAATATCACCCTCCTCACATCCTTTCACGCTCCTGTCCTCTTTTTTTTTTTTATTCCATTCCCTCCCCTCACCTTCCTGTGAAAGGAAAGCCTGATACGAAGGGGAGACGAGAGATGTGTGGAAGACACCAAACCATTTGTCGACTCTCCCCTCTACTTTTAAGGAGAAGGGGAAATGGCTTCGCTTAGTGTTTGTTTATGGTCCGAAGTTCCTTTGGTAAAACCTTTAGCCCCTCATCCCGCTGAAAAGATCTCCCGGCGGCTCTCTTCGTCATGTATTAACACACAGCTCAGGTTCGTATCCCGCCGTCTCCAGAGAATTGTACATGTTATGGGGTAAGTGTATATGACGAGTTTTGGTGATCCTCCCAGCGTTTGTGTAAGGAAGGTGACCGTCGATATGACAAATCCATCTTGAAATTCCTCAACATTATTGGTAAAGATGAGGTAAAGAAATACGATGAATTTCACATCAACAGTTGATGTAACTGGTCCATGTTCACTGACTCTCCTGACTGAAAGTCACTGACTTTCCTGACTGAGTCACTGGTCTTCTTGACTGGCGTTAACTGACTTTCTTGACTGAAAGTCACTGACTTCCCTGACTGACAGCCACTGGTTTTCTTGACTGACATTCACGGACTTTCCTGACTGACAGTAGTCACTGGTTTTCTTGACTGGCAGTCACTGACTTTGCTGACTGACAGTAGTATGTGGTACTTAGGATAAGGTGTTCAGATCAGAATACATACACCATTCGAAGGTAGTCCACGCGGGCCAGTTTTTGTGATAGTGATTCTGGCAGTAAAAAAAGGAACGTCTAGAGTGGAAAGGTCAACCTTATGATCCCCCGACGTCCTGGGTCACTGACACCGTTACATCCTGCCTCCTAGAGAGTCCTCGTCCGGCTGAGTTGACCTTCGGCAACAGAACCACATCTTAAAGACTCCCCGAAGAAGAACAAACCCCCCATCCCATTTTCCTTTTTCTTTTCATTTTCATATTTTTTTCCCTTGGTATCCGACATGGCAAGGACAAAAAAAAAGAGAGAAAAAAACATGCCCTAATCGAGGCCATCTCGGATGAAAAATAGAGTGCCGGGAGAGAGAGAGAGAGAGAGAGAGAGAGAGAGAGAAGAATATAGAGGGGATTAATTAGGGTTCCTCAGGATGTTTGTGAGGCTGATTCTGTGGGATGTCAAGGCTACTGGAACACGGAGAGATAGATAGAGGGAGGAAGTGATTTCCGCAGGTTTCGCCCTGAATATCATCCACAGTTTGTGGGTTTCACGTTAGCCTTTTCTTTAAAATTTTGTGATGAGAATATATATATATATATATATATATATATATATATATATATATATATATATATATATATATATATATATATATATATATATCTTTCCTTTCATACTATTTGCCCTTTCCCGCATTAGCGAGGTTGCGTTAAGAACAGAGGACTGGGCCTTTGAGGGAATATCTTCACCTGGCCCCCTTCTCTGTTCCTCTGTGCCTTTTCCAGGCACACCCTCCCCTCCCATCTCCTAACATTTTATGTCCTCGGTGTTTTATGTGTAATTTTTCGCCTGTATTTTCAGCCTTTGCTTGTAATCAGTTACACAAGTTATCATTATTATCAATATTGATATTATTATCATTATTGTTATTATTATAATTATCATTGTTGTTATTATTATTATTATTATCATTATTATTATTATTATTATTATTATTATTATCATTATTATCATTAATGATACCTACTAAGAATAACTAGTAGTAGCAGGAATAGCAGCAGAAGTAGCAGCAGTAATAGTGGTAGTAGTAGTAGCAGTAGTAGTAGTAGTAGTAGTAGTAGTAGTAGTAGTAGTAGTAGTAGTATTGGTAGTAGTAGTACTGTCAGTGCCCGATTCGTGTCACATATCTGAAAGCTCTGCGTGATATCTCTTATGATATAATCAATATATAAAGAGTAGCAGTTGATGTTATTTATCTAGATTTTCAAAAAGCATTTAATAAAGTTCCGCATCAAAGGTTACTTACTGGCAAAAATCAAGTTGCATGGCGATGATGGCATTGTACTTCAGTGGATAGAAAATTGGGTGACAGGTCATAGAGAGTCGTGTTTAATGGTCAAGCTTCAGAATAGTTAGGCGTAACAAGTGGAGTGCCACAAGGATCAGTTTTGAGACTGGCTCTGTTTCTTGTATATACCAGTGATGATGATAATAAGCTGCATTGCAAGATATCAAAATTGGCTGATGTTGCAAAGCTGAGAAATGAATATGCAAATGAACTTGAACGTCTACAGCTTCAAACTGATATGAACTGATTGATGAACTTGGCTCATAGGTGGCAAATAGATTTTAATGTCGGTGAGTGCAAAATTTTTCATATCGGCAGCAAAAACAAGAAGGCAAGCTACGGTATGAATTCTTTTCAACTACAGAAGATAAATGAGGAAAAAAGACTTGGGCGAAGTAATCTTTGGTGACCTAAAACCAAGTAAACAGTGCACAGAGGTGGTGAAAAGAGCGAAGAAAATTCTTGGAATCATAGGTAGGGCCATCAAATTTAAGTCCCAGGGAAAACATCCTTATTCTTTACAAGTCATTGGTTCTTTTACACCTTGAATACTGTGTTCAGTCTTGGTCGTCCGACTTCAAAAAAGACAGACAGAATGGACAGTGCAACTTTGAGCTACCAAGATGATCCCGGGCTGAGAAGCAAATCTTGCGAGAACAGATTAAATGACTTGAATCTATTTAGGTTAAAAAAGAGGCGGTAAAGAGGTGATCTAATTAGAGTATTCAGAATTATCAAAGGGCTTTGCTATAATCTTAATCTGTTTAGCTACTTAAGACTTGATCCGTATGATTCCACCCACAGTAATGGTGACACTCGCGTGGACAAATCCTTTACCTCGAATGAGGCAAAGTACTTTTTTCTTCCACAGGATTCTTAACATATGGAACGACTTGCCAGTTAGAGTCGGTGATAGCAGATCTATAGATACATTTGAGAATAGACTTGATAAATATTTCGCTTCAAGTCCACGACTTGCGTGATCATTTGCGCCTCCTTAAAGTCACAACGACAGCTTGCAGGTTATTTGAATCATCTGTATACCGTTTTAACTTCTGCCTCAACGAATGTGTGAGTTTCTGATATCCTCCACGATCATAAGCAGCCTCGGAAGGACCCAGTGGTCTGTTGCTGTTTGTACTCCTTTGTACTCCTTACCTGGCGCTCTGGTCGTGTACCACCACCCCCACCCGAGGTACTGGTAGTGTACCCACCTTACCCGTGGTACCGGCAGTGTACCACCTCTCCGCCTAGGGTACTGGTGATGGTACCTCGTCGACGCGTGGCTGCCTCTTGCCTCATCAAACGCTACGATGAATCTGCCCGATCATCTACGTCGCTGAGTGATGCAGGACCGTCGGAGCGTCCCCCTGGCCGCCGCAAATCAGTCGTGTTTGCTAAACGCCGAGTCAGGTGGTGACGCAAGCTGTCCTCCGGCGACTCTTAGTGAGTCATCGTCTGATGACTCACTCGTGGACTGTCTGAGTTACTTCTTAAGCAGACGGTACGGTCTTTGGCCACGACGGTACAGCCATTGGAAAAGATGTCCCGGCCTTTTTAATCTGACCCTTAGAGATAAGGTTAAACGTCATAGTATTATACCCCAAGCATGACACCATCGTGTTCAAGGGTCGCGCTGTCGTGCTCAAGGGTTATACCATCGTGCTCAAGAGTCGTGCTGTTGTGCTCAAGGGTCGTATCGTCGTGTGTAAGGTTCGTACCAACTTGATGAAGGCTCTTACCAACGTGCGCAACCTTCCTACCACCGTTCTTATGGCGTTTGATGTATGAAATAAGAAGCTGTGGCGAATGCGCTTAAGATTCACTGCACGTCTCCCTTGGTCGACGTAGCGCTGAAGATAAAGCCCTGCACATGCAGCAGCACAAGAAGTTGTGCATTAGTGAACGGAGATCCGACTGACGGTGACTCCCGTTGCACCCTGTCAGTGACCCCCAGCCCAGGTCCATAGCCCCTGCTGCTTCCCCCGTCTTGCTGGAGGTGAAAACACCTCGTGAAACGGGGAGTAAGGGTTCGGTTCCCGGTCATACTTTATTCATGAGTCATTCATTCACTTCCCTCCGTTGCTTCGTCTTTCCCTTCTTTCA
>NC_092235.1:55535307-55540307 GCF_036320965.1 Panulirus ornatus | reverse complement strand
GGTGGAGCCGAGTTCAGAATCTTTTTCGCATGTCTTACCTCGACCTCGTGAAGAAGTAACGTTGCCCGTGAGGTGAGCCACAGATGTTTCCCAGATACTTCATAGAATTCATGATACAATTTTACTTCCCTTTTGGTCTGCAGTTGATTGATTTGAGTGATCTTGAACTTCAGGTTTACACTGAAGGACGAAAATGATGTGCAAGTTTGCATTGAAAGACTGACATAATGTATCGACTTGAAGAATTGGTTGTCTTCAAATCAGCTTCATCGTCTCTTCGTATTTTGGAATTATTTTTCTTGTTCTGCTGAGACAGGTTTGAGGGAGTAAGTGTGGGATCCTCAGGGGCTCGAACCCATATGCTGAAGTTACAGAAAAATAGAAAAAAATATAATCGTTTACGGCACCTTTCTTCGCAACGCCATTATAACAAGACAGAGACATTCAGTGAACAAGGAGTGCAGGTTCGAGCATCGCCAAGCGTTATGTGACTAATCTTATCACCTCATTCTGAAGAGTTGGCTTCAAGCAAGGATATACGAAGCAAGGAATCCTTGGAATCTGGTCACACGAGTGGCGAGTTGGCTGTGAAACATGATTTGATTGGTAGGTTATTCCACAAGTGAAATGAGTTTATATTCTTTTTCGCTAACCCTAAAATGATTATTTTTTTCATGGAGTCTTCTTCAGAAAATGAAACGGCGAGAATTTAGTGCAGAATGGCGTTTCGAAATCATTCGGTTGTGTCCCCCTGTGGCCGTGTTCGTACGATCTCTTGACTGAGGGAAATCCGTTGCTACAAGGGATGCAGTCTCCGTCAGAGCCTTGCCTAAGTAACCATGTCAGATCGAGGGAAACGAAGCCCTTTGTTTGCTCTGGCGAAGACTATCCGCTTCTCGGGAAACGAAGTCGTTTATGCGCTCCTTCGAAAAATTTCCTGCTTGAGCTCCACGTCTTCATGAGGTTAAGAGAAGTATGCTGAAGTAGAGGAGGATGTGTTCACCATTTTAACGAGCTGGTTGTATGTGTGTTGTTCGGAAGACGCCGTTGGAGAAGGAACTTCAGAGAAAAATTCATCGGATGAGAAAATTTCCTTAAACTCCGGTCTGAGAAAATACAGTATCTTCTAAGACTACATCCCTCTACAGTATGCAACAGTATCATGTCAGTCTTACCATTAGGTTAGATAAGTGTGAACATCTTCCCGTTACTCCCTCAGACTTTGCTTCATCGTCTTGAGTGCGATGATTCGACCCTTGGGTTTGATGGCCCGGCCTTTTGACTGAACCCTCAAAGGCTACATCATCATGCCCATGGGTTGTACTTACGTGATCAGTGGTTTAAGAACTTGGTCCTGAGCCCTCTCCGTCATTTGGACAGGTACCATACCACCAGTATTGATGTCATGAACCACAACCCTGAGACTTGTAGTTATGCCTCGGCTGAACCTCTCGATACCAGAACTGCGACACAACAGAAGCTGTTCGGTGTTGTTTCGAAGCACTCGCCAGTGATTGCCCGGTCTCTCCTGCTTTGGTATCCGTTGAATGATCCGATATATCCGGCTGAACGATGTGTCGAGAAGGTTAATTTCCAGATGGGGAATTAACATGAGGTTGGACATAATCTCTGGCTGCCACTGCCTCTCATCACACACACTGTTACACTTGCGAATGTTCATTGAATCTGATTGATCGATGTTTTTCTTTCATCAGTTGAATCACGAAGCAAAGACCATCGTAGTTTTAAGCGTTTTGACATCAACAAAACCACACATTAACGTGAAATATATTATTATCCTTGTTTAAGTGTAGTCGTTACATATGGCTCCTCCAGATTCAACAGGCGAGACAAATTAAAGTTAGATTCGGCTATATGGCCCCTCCCGCTGCTGCCGTCACGAACAACACGCTAAACGAATTTTGATATGTGTTTGGGTCTGAGGGACTGAAAAATATATCCCTTGTTTTTCTTGTATTCTGAATGTATATAGAATTAAATCCGCTCAGTTCGTTCCTCTTGTACATACGAAGGTAGAATATTTCTATGAACGTTTTCATGTGCTTATATGTGGTAGTGCACGCAAGCCTTTATAAATATGATATATGGACTCATAGGAATATATATACGCGCTTTTTTATTTAAGTACTTTCTTCGTTCCCCTTTATTACCCTAAAGTCTTCCCTTCATATCTCATAAATACACGCAGATTAAAGCGTCTCATGGCGACCCTTCGTAGCAGACAGGTCTCCCCACCAAGTGACGTCGCGTTGCTCTGGGTTCGCCTCACCCGGGGAAAACGTATACACGGTAGTTTGTGAGTTAGTATTGCCGGTTGACGATCACACAGCAGGTGATGGTAGTTGCTTAAGACGTTGCATGGCGCACCATGAGTAGCCTGAAATGTCTTGCGAGGTAACGAACTAAGGGAGGGAAAGGACGTCCGGTGATGAGGGTGTCCTGCGAGGGAGCGGACCTCTCCTGAGCATTACCGAAATTGCTGGTGGATGGTCTGCCGAGGGAGATCAATACAAACCCTTTTCCCCGGCGCCTGACTGATTGCAAACAAAATTTAACTTGTTTCTGAAATTTGATTTGCTGGCTTGGTTCGACAGGTGGCCATGTTTTTACGAGTGCATTAACCGGAAATATATCTGTAAAAACAAATACATTTGATAATAGCAAAACCCACAGATGAAAAGCAAGTGTATTCTAAAAGCATTTTTTTTCATATTCAGTTATAATATGTATTACGATAGTGATATTTTTCCCTTTTTCATTGAGAAGATTTATGGTTTCTTGTGACAGTATTTTACAAATATGAATACGATGTGTTTTAGTTCTTCATTATTTTCTCAAGGTACGTTAGGTATCAAGGAAACTATAGCCTTCCAATCAGGATCTGCTGCGTGAAGGATGAAGGCAGTTTTCACAACATATGCTTCTGCCTTTTTGTGCATCCGTCCGTCCCCAGTCAGCAGACACGGGAAGGAAGTTCCAAGACGCACGATCACTAACCCTCATACACAGTTGCAATTGATTCATTCAGTCACTTGCCTGGATTGGTCTGTTGGCTACTGAGTGATATATTTTTGGGTAAATATGATGCTTTCTAATTGTACAGTTGAGGGGAAAGGTTCTGCCGGCAATATGAGAGGTCTGAAGAGGAAAACAGCCGAGGGGAGTGGATGGACCATTGGACGATGTGTCGTTTAGGGTGTGATGATCAGGGTAGGAAGGAGAGCTGTGGTGAGAAAGAGTGTGGTGAGCAGAGATGAATGAAGTGCTGGTGGTGAGGGAGGGTGTTAGCCAGAGAGGAAGTGTGTGAAGTGGGAGGAAGTGTTAGCTACGGAGGGAGGTTGTGGCGATGTTGTGGGTGGGTGCTGTTGCCAGGGTGGGAGGGCTTGGTGGTGGTGTGGAAGGGCGTGGCAGCCCTCTGCAGGAGCGAGCAGACATGACCCCGAGGACCCAAATCTACGAGTTTATGTTAACCGGGAATGTAAGGATGTAAACATATAAGGAAAATTCATGGTTTCGTAAAACAGATTTATGACAATAACTACAAACATTGTTATCCGCGAGCGAAAGCATTGTGTCTTCCTCATATACACCTTGGATAGCTTTGCACCGACACTCCTCACTATATCAACAACGCCAACGGAGGCGACCTTACCGAAGTATCCCAGATGAATGAGTCTGTTGACGAAGGGCGATGCAGCTTGACCTTTGATTTCATGGAATTCTTTAAAAGACTTCAATGAAAAATGAGGAAGTTTGGAAGTATTAGGGAAAATTTACTTGCCGTGCACCATGCTCGACAAACATTGACCGCGAGCAACGCCCGCTGGGAAAGAGAGAAACGGCTCTCTTACTCATAGCACCTAGCCATGCGTCATCAGGGTCCATCCATACGGTATATTCTCTACAACCGGATCATTAGAATGTTTCCCGCGCGTGGGAGCTGGGGCCTAGGGTAAGGTAAACGTCGCTGAGGGGTAGGTGCAGAATGTAGCAACCAAGGATCGAAATCATCCCCCTCTCCCCAGGCTTCTAAAAGGCTTCTTAGAAAATTGCTGTTGCTGAGGTAGGAACCTACCTGTATGGGTATGAAGGTATGGGGATGAAGTCACCAACAGAATGTGAAAACCGTAGATTGAAGTGACTGCAAGATTTGTTCATTGCGTTTTAAGATGAAAAAGAAAAAAAAAATATAGTATGAATGAAGAAAACTTCTGTCGGAACTAGAAGAGGCGATGATGGCTATGATAAAATGATATTCTCAGTGGTTCAGCGATCGATGACAGCCAGACGAACACAAAGAGTTCAGCCAAGGCAACAACCTGTCAAGCTGATGAGCTAACTGTAGTTATGGCATGATCTGTTGACCCCAAGAATGAAAAGAAGCATCACCGGAGTGTCTTATTAACTTACTCAAAGAATTAGGAGGAACTTTGAGGGGGAAAAACACAAGATTTGAAGAAGAGCATGAGAAGAAATAGCAAAAAGAAATACGAGCAGCGGAAACCATTGAGGACGTGGGAATACTTTGGAATGACACTCAGCTTAAGACCCGATGATATTTGACGAAGTTTCTGGCAAGAGACAGTACCAGTAAATGGGGACATGGAAGTAGAATCAAGCAACTTTTCTCTTTTGAGTTCCTGGTGCTTTGGGTCTGGTTGTCATTTTGCTTCTGTAAGGCAGGCTAATCATCATCCTGGTCGTGGTTGATAATGCTTTCGTCCTCACAAGTAAACTGGCTCACGTTGAATCAGAACCCGAGAACAGCGAAGAAGGTAGGAGCTATCCAGCGCCCCTTTGCAGATCGCCACTGACGAAGGAGTCGCAATCAGCCTATGACTGTGGGTTTAACTGAGAGGAAGGAACAAAACCATTTCAGCAGCAAAACATTTACACGACTCGTAACCAGTTACAGGACCAGTGAAAGACTCTCCAAGGAAATAGAGGAAGAGTAGAAAAAAGATAAGAATTATAAACTA
>NC_092235.1:55485307-55530307 GCF_036320965.1 Panulirus ornatus | reverse complement strand
CAACGAGCGTATCATAAACTTATTATATGGATAAGAAGGTGAATTGTTTACAAATTTTATCAACAATAAAGTTATCCAGTTTGTATAGACCATCACTAATATTAAGATTATAATTCTTTGTGTATTTGATAATAGAAGATTCAATGATATTTCTCGTGGTAATAGAGTTGGAGTTAATAACTGAGATGGCATTACTCCTGTCAGTACAATGATCATAGTTTTTAACATGATTAAACAAGGTATTTGATTCTTGTCCCGTTCTTATACAATATTTATGTTGCTTAAGTCTAACAGACAGATCCTTACCAGTCTGCCCAACATAAAACTTATCACAATTTCTATATTGACTTTATAGATGCACTCAGGAGAATTTTCTAGTGAATTCCTGATTAAGATATTCTTTATAGTATTATTGTTGCTGAAGGCAACATTTACACTAAAGGATTTAAGCAACATAGGAAGTAAAGTAAAATTATCATTAAAAAGGAGAAGTAAAAGACTCTTGGTGTCAATGGGAGGTTTGGGCTCAACTCTATAAAATGATTTCTTTGCTAACTTAAGGGATTTATCAATGAAAGATCTAGGGTACTTTGACTTACATCCAATAGAATATATCTTCTCAAACTCATCATCAGTATATTCAGGACCGCAAATACGTAATGCCCTAAGAAACATAGATTGAAATGATGATAATTTCAGTTATCACGCGCAAAATTGTGATCCTTTCCAATATATATATATATATATATATATATATATATATATATATATATATATATATATATATATTTTTTTTTTTTTTTTCATACTATTCGCCATTTCCCGCGTTAGCGAGGTAGCGTTAAGAACAGAGGACTGGGCCTTAGAGGGAATATCCTCACCTGGCCCCCTTCTCTGTTCCTTCTTTTGAAAAAAAAAAAAAAAAAACGAGAGGGGAGGATTTCCAGCCCCCCGCTCCCTTCCCTTTTAGTCGCCTTCTACGACACGCAGGGAATACGTGGGAAGTATTCTTTCTCCCCTATATATATATATATATATATATATATATATATATATATATATATATATATATATATATATATATATATATCCCTGGGGAGAGGGGAGAAAGAATACTTCCCACGTATTCCCTTCGTGTCGTAAAAGGCGACTGAAAGAGGAGGGAGCGGGAGGCGGAAAATCCTCCCCTTCTGTCTTTTACAGGCTCCTGCAGCACCTAGGAAGCTGGCCATGTCCACCGGTCGGGACCAGAGGTCATGAAGTGTTGTTATGTTCGTGTGTACGTTAGTGTGCAGAGAATGCAGACCAATTAAGCAACAAGCACACTGTGTTTTCTTTGATGGTAGTTGCCTCGTGGGTAAGTTGGGTCTTGGGATATACTATAACGGAGTTTGTGGTGGTGTAATGACGAGTGATGTTCCGAGCGTAGACGGAAGAGTGTGACTCCGTGTTGGTCTGGGGGAAGTGTTCTCTCCTCCGGGTTGTATGTATGGTCGTACCAAGCTCGAGACTTTGTTGGGAGGTTGGTTGTTTACTACTAGTCAGGGGGTGATCTCAGTTTCGACATGGTTGTATTTGTTGATGAAGGTGGGTTACCTGTGAGTAGATGTTCTTGAAGAGTAAGGCAGGAGTGAGAGCTTTTCAACTAAACGGATGGTTACTTATAGAATGGTTTGGTTGAGAGGGATCGAGTCCTATTGCACTGTCGTTTGTGATCATGAAATAATGAAATGATAACCGGGAGTATGAAGGCCTATACAAGTTTTAGATGAAATATAATCCACAGTATTTTTTTTTTCTTTACTCCCGAAAGAGTAAGAAGCGCTGGGATTGTGGACGAGATGACTGGGTCCGTATCTGCTGTCGTCATTGAGTTCTAGTCGGGGCTGTTCAGCCTCGTCTCCACCTTCCATGCCACGACCTCCTTCTTTCCTTTGTATTTGAAAGGATGCGGCTGTTTCTGAACCTCCGTGTGAGGTACGCCGGAGCGAGCCGAGAGAGAGAGAGAGAGAGAAAGAGAGAGAGAGAGAGAGAGAGAGAGAGAGAGAGAGAGAGAGAGAGAGAGAGAGAGAGAGAGAGAGAGAGAGAGAGAGAGAGTGAGAGAGGAGGAGGAGGAGGAGAAGGAGGAATGCGATGGAAGATAGGCTGGAATGCTACAAAGGGTGGCTCGGAATGTTGTAAAGGAATAGGAGGAATAAGGGGGGGAGAAGATGGATTAGAAATGCCACCATGGAGCAATTAGAATTCTCATTATGAGAGTAGACTGAAATATGAGAGATTATTGCAGTGAGGGATGAGTCGATATGATGAGTGCGGCTATCATTATAGATGAGACAGAACGACGATATGCATCGGATGTATCAGGATGAGAAATGAATGCGAGTATCATAAACTGAACGACTGTAAGGGATACGATTAACGTTATGATGGACCGTTACGTGCGAAAGGTAAGACGTGGAGCAACATAAGCTATCCATGTTCCGTCCTCCACATTAGACGACGATAGATGCTGATATCTCTTCAGCATTTGCACATTTCACGTTCATTTGTCATTAAAGATGAGTGCGTTCGCCTAAAGTTGAGTGCGTTCACCCAAAGATGAGTGCGTTCAGCTAAAGATGAGTGTTTTCACCTAAGGATAAGTGCATTCACTTATTTTTTACCTTTTGTAGAAATGACCTTTTACATCTGTGGGTGTGTGTGTGTGTGTGTGTGTGTATGTGTGTGGATTGGTAACTGCCTTCATTGCAAATGTTTTAAGACAGGTCTGTCTCTTCTGTCAACTTCATATTTAGATGTATTTTTCTGTCAACTCGTTCATCTATTCATCTATTAATTTTCAAAGTTGCCGTGAATTATCATTTGAATTTTAAGGGATATAACGTGAGATGATCGTGCACGTGTGTGTGTGTGTGTGTGTGTGTTGTGTGTGTGTGTGTGTGAGTGCATACGAGTATATGCATGCATGTGTACGAAGATTGTACTTATGCATGCGGAATGCCACGTATTTTGTCATATCGTTCTCCTACAGCCGGGCTTGTGTGTGTGTGTGTGTGTGTGTGTGTGTGTGTGTGTGTGTGTGTGTGTGTGTGTTGTGTGTGTGTGTGTGTGTGCGTGTTTATATGCACATGACGCGCTGTAAATGTATACGTCTGTAAACGTGACACGTTCTTGATCTTTCATGCACGACACGTGAGTGTATGACGAAACGAGGATATAATTCCTGTTTCAGTTAGTCATACAGGACTCCTCTCTCTCTCTCTCTCTCTCTCTCTCTCTCTCTCTCTCTCTCTCTCTCTCTCTCTCTCTCTCTCTCTCTCTCTCTCTCTCTCTCTCTACTACAATTAGGAAATGATTACGATCTGCTAATTAGAAAGTACTTGGTGGTGTGGAAGAGCAAGGGTCGTAAAAATGTTCCCCGTTCAACTAATGCCAATGCATTCCTTTGTCTGGTCGAGTGTCTGGACTGATTTGAGCTCAGGGAGTTCGATGTCTTGGAATACGACTGACAATGAGGTCGAAGCCTCTTCAGTAGGATAAAGCACGACAGGAAACAAAAGAGGGAGAGAAATCCCGATGGGTGTAATGTGAACTCAAGATAAGTCACCGCCGATGCAATTAAACTTGTTCCAATTTCAATTAAGTTTATGTCAAATACTGAAACTTTTATCAGAGCAATAATAAGCTCCATCAAAGCTACAGGAAGTCATTTAGCTTTTCAATTAGCTTCTCATTATTTCTCTTTGCTCCGGAATTTGGCGTTCGTTCGACTCTCTCTCTCTCTCTCTCTCTCTCTCTCTCTCTCTCTCTCTCTCTCTCTCTCTCTCTCTCTCCCTCCACAGTCAGTGAGCGTTCCCTTAAGAGCTGCCTTATCTTGCACCTTGTTGTATTCATGTAAGGCGAACCACCACAGCTGCCTGTTTGGATGTTTTAGGACTGAGAGAATATGCAATCGTCGTTTGTCCAAGCTGTAACCATTCTTTACTGTGAGATATCAGGGGGAGGGAGATGCTTTTTTTTTTTCATACGTGTATAAAGTATTGATGCAGTGAGGGAGTCGAGGTTACAGATGACAATTAGTGACGGTAATAGTAACATAACGAGTGTTCTGACGACATGGGGCTTCGTGTCTGGCTGGGGATCTGGTGAAAGATTATTAATGTCAATAACGAGAATTGTGTTAGCACGTTGTGAACATACTATTCCTTTTTTTTTTTTCTTTTGTAAGTACCCAACGTTGCCAGCAGATTGCCGAGTGCTTTTTCTTCTCTGTGTGTCTTGAAGTGGATTAACAAAAAGGTTTTATTAAAGTTCTAGATGTTTTGTACCTTTTCTCTTAACTTCGAACGACACAAGTCATTCCTTCCACAAAATAGGTTCTCACCCGTTGAATAATGCATGGTAACGTTGTCTTCATTAACCTATAACATCAACCAGGTTCGTCGAGTTCTCATTCATTTGGATTATTCTTTTGGAGCTTAGCAGTGTGAAAAGTGATACTGCAATAAGAGGTCTTCTCTTAGTATTCTTGTGAAGTTCACTTACTCGAGACTCATAGAGATTATACTGAAGTTCAGTTACTCTAGACACATAGAGATTATACTGAAGTTCACTTACTCGAGACACATAGAGATTATACTGAAGTTCAGTTACTCTAGACACATAGAGATTATACTGAAGTTCACTTACTCGAGACACATAGAGATTATACTGAAGTTCACTTCCTCTAGACACATAGAGATTATACTGAAGTTCACTTACTCGAGACACATAGAGATTATACTGAAGTTCACTTACTCGAGACACATAGAGATTATACTGAAGTTCACTTACTCGAGACACATAGAGATTATACTGAAGTTCACTTACTCGAGACACACAGAGATTATACTGAAGTTCACTTAATCGAGACACATAGAGATTATACTGAAGTCATATTCAAGTCGAAGTTAACATTCCCCCTCGACCGTGGTTGAATCCAGAATCGATTTTTGAATCTTCTAGACTGAATTCGAAAATGTGTTGGTTGTGAGTCATGCTGAACTTCTGTTGGTTGTGAGTCACGCTGACCTTCTGTTGTTTGTGTGTCACACTGAACCTCTGTTGGTTGTGTGTCACACTGAACTTCTGTTGGTTGTGTGTCACGCTGAACTTCTGTTGGTTGTGTGTCACACTGAACTTCTGTTGGTTGTGTCACACTGAACTTCTGTTGGTTGTGTGTCACACTGAACTTCTGTTGGTTGTGTCACACTGAACCTCTGTTGGTTGTGTGTCACACTGAACTTCTATGACACTTAGTCTCTCATGGTACACAGTCTCTTGGTGAATTATTCGCCCAGGTCGGAACCACAACTTCCCATAGCCAGACAGGAACGTCTCCCACATAATCCTACCTTGTGAGTGATACCTCACACGTGTAATGTAGAGGCAAGCGTTCACAGTCAACCGATCTGTTCTTCCTTCCGTTGGGGTTGGTTGATAAATTAGATACCTAGCTTAGGCGAGTGTCTATATATATATATATATATATATATATATATATATATATATATATATATATATATATATATATCATATTGATTTATTATAGGTATGTGTTGCATTGCAGGTCTATGCCAAGTCATGGGAAAAAAAAGTATACGGAGATTTAGCCCAACAATCTTGTAAATATTTATTCAGTCTCTGCTGGGTGGGGAACCCGCCTTTGTGTGTCTTCGTTGCGTACATCACATGCCATATTATCATTATTCAATCTCGGGACTTCCCTTATGTGGGGCTCATGTAACTTCAAGGCTGCACTCCAATCAGCCACAGGGAAATGAGAAGTTCCTCGATGAGACTATGCTGGTAATATATATATATATATATATATATATATATATATATATATATATATATATATATATATATATATATATATATATATATATATATATATATATTGCCCGTGGGACGTTATCAACTTCAAATGTTCCGTATCGCCAGCCAATCAGCCTCCCATTAAGATATCAAGGCAGAGCGTTGATTGGCTGTTCCTGTATGGTTGCTGCCGAGAATAGGGTGTTTGATGTTGGCTGAAACAATGGAGGCATAAACGTTGATGTTGACGCTCCTGTCGGGTAGCTGAGGAAGGCAATTAGTCCTAAGGGTAACTATATCAATTTTACTCCGTTACCGGTCGATCCGATGTTGCTCATGCTCAGGGCACACGATTCCTTTAGAATGATCCTTCTCCGTTTCCCCCCTTCCCCCCCATCCGTCACATACACACACACTGACACACACATACACATACACACACTCACCTTGGGATATGGAGGCAAAGTTTGAGCTTCGCGAGTCTGGCCTGTGATGTACGTCGCCATGGAAGTGCTCGTATGACGGTATGTTGTGTACAGCGGGAGAAAAAAAGGGGGGGGGGGGGGTGTTGTCCCTAGGGGGGTAGTGTGTACCTGGGGGTTGGGGGTTGAGTGAGGGAGGGCGTCCCACCGGCGCCAGCCACAGCACGGGTGGGGCTTCATATGATTGGCGAGCTCGAACTCTCAACTATTTTAGCCGTCGTCAACCCCCCCAGACCACTGCAGGAGCGGGAATATTTTCACGCTGCGAAATTTGGCGTTTATAGGAACGTTTCAGGCGGAAAAACCAGGTATGGAGGGAGCGCTGAATTGCTCGATAGACATCGTTTGTCCTCTTTTGGGTTTTGATTTTTTTTTTTCATCTCGTGAAATTTGGCAGTTACTGAAGACACTTGGTGGGGATGTGACTCATCGTCGTAGACTTCCAGAGAACACTAGACTGTACCTTAGCGCTTCTGTCCTCCTTCACTTTGCGTTCATTTGGTAGATCTGTCATGTCTACTGGTGGGTGGGGTAGAGGGTGGTGATGGAGTGAGGCGCCTCGTGCACGTTCCCTCGTGATCACAGCATCTTCAGCCACGGTGCCTTGCGAGGTCTTCCACCCGATGACTCCATTTTCTGTGCTCGGGTGTGCGCCATTTGGTTAGCGAGGCCTGCGCCTCGGGTTTGTTTTGTCGTTAGATTCGCCAGGTCTCTCGCTGGCTGACGAGGCTCTTGTCTCATCACGGACCGTCCTTGGTTAAGCGAGCCTTGGGTAATACCCCAAAAAGCTCCTCCTCAGCTGTCTATGAGGGTACACTATCTATCTTTCCAGCGATGGTCAGGTTTATCTAAAGCAGTGATTTGTGTAAGGGTGTTGAGCCTTTCCTGGTCAACCTTTTACTTTCTTCGTCTTCTGGATAGTTGTTCGTTTAAGTTTCTTTATCAAGACGCAGACCACATTACTGTAAGGAGAGTATTTCACTCATGTAAAGATTTTGTTTGGTGATTTTGATGAACTTTGACTGAATCAGTCAACGCCATGATAAGAGAGATAGTTACTGGTTGATAAGGCTAATTCGATTGTTTAGTCAGAAGTTCTTTGTTAATTACCTGCAGAAGCAACGTCCAGCCAGTGTCGTCTCATGCCACTGTGGTAAGAACGAGTCAATAGTGTCTCAGGTGTGCTGGCTGTGATTCGGTTAGGTTCTTCTGCTGCGTCCTGATCACGTTGTTACTGCAGAAGAATATAGCGCGAGATACAGCAGTACCTCTCCCAGGCCGCACCCCCATCTGACGCCGTGAAGCTAAGGCATCGAACCTTGACGAACGCAGGTCGAAGAGAGAGAGAGAGAGAGACAATCGTAGTCCTGAAATCGAAGGTCACCAACCGCCATGAGAGACATACATGATCCATCCCCAGAATTTCAGATCTGAAGCTGAGAGATCAAAGTTAATACGCCAAAAGCTACGCATTTCTTACAGTGAGCCAGTAATATTTAACGCTCCGGGTCCTTGAAGCAAGATGTTTCTTCGTCATCCTGTGGAGCGGTAATGAATAATGCAAATTCAATTATACTGTTGGCACAAGTTAAGAGAGCAAGAAAAGTATGTATCTAATCAAAGCAGGTGCAGTTGTGTTCGTGGAAAAGACTGGTATATTTTTGTTATGTATAATGTATATTATTCAAATGTTCAATTAAAAAAAAAAATGGCTAGTGAGAGCTGTTATAGTGAACATTTCGCAGATGGAACTGACGATGTCACAATATAAAGGAGTTTGTTGCTGCTTTGGTTCATGTGGCCGATGCTCTCTTTTTTTTTTTTCCTAGTATCACTTAAGTACATTCATCACGCTGACTTTTGAGCTGGCATCTGTTAACCTATTACGCTCCCAGTTTTTTTTATAGCTTTCGGTTCAAAATGCCCGAATTTGCCGGGAAAGCGAGCAAGGAACGTTACCTGTTATTAGCGTTTTAACCCTTTGTTTAATCCTGGCAGGGTCAATTAAATCCCTCGAATTCATTTAGCCCCGGAGAGCATTTGTTCCCGTTTGAAGCGCTGGCTATATTAACGTTTCAAATGCAAATTGTGTCGTGCCATATTTCCCCTGTGATAAACGAAAGGGTGTTGAGCCAGATACAATACATGATACTTAACGTGTTCCGAGAGTGATGTCTTCATAGAACTATTTAGAATCTAATTATTGTTATGGTCATGTGAATTACTACCTTACCCTTTCGCATGATTTGTGAATGTATTAATGAACTCACCGTTCGAGGTGCATGATCGGCTTATATTTCCCGTCTCTGACATAGACACGAGCACCTGTCGTCCGCATCCGCACGTCCCCCACCCCGCCCTGCCAACATCAGGCGGGTGAGCAGTGTCCAAGCGCTGGTTGAAAGTGGGTCAGGTAAGGGGGGGTAGCTGCAGTTTACGATACTCCAGATTTTTTTTTGACGTTTCCATAAAAAATGATGAATTGAATGTAAAATCACATGAACATTCACCATTTATATGATTTCAAGATAGATTATGTTCTTGATTTTACGAGAAAAGAAGACGTGTTTCATTGAGCAGGAAATAAGATTTAAGGAGTAGCGAACAGAGAGAGTTACCAGCTGTCCTCACTGGTTCACCACAGCTGCTCCTGCAACTTGCCACTCCCAGCGAGTAATTCCTGCGTCGACTTCAAGAAGACAGACTAGATCTCGCTATCCAGCACCTCCGTACTGATTGATCAGCACCCTTGAAGGAGCTGAATGAGATCATAATTAACGAGTTTTGAGCCTTGTGGTCGCAGAACACTCAGACTTATCTCCTCATTTATATCCTCAATCTCTTTAGTGTTTCGTCTTTCTTGTGTCCTGTTTTCTTATGACTTTTTCCCACGGCCAGTGTTTGGGTGAAGTTCCCTCCGCTGTGCCTCACTCATCTGAGGATTGACTTCTTGTCAACAAAGCGTCTGGCTAAGCCCCTTCCATACTGACGTAACTCCCTTTCATCTCGTGCCTTGCATCCCTCCTTGTCTGTGGATCGCCTCGTGGATGTTTGCTTAGAATAACCCGTTTGTTTTTAAGATGCACGGGATACGGACACTCCCTGTAGAAGTCTCATGTCCCGTCAAAGGGAAGGTAATTCTTGCATGTAAAATCAGCATTGCGTTGCTCTACCACTCAGCGTTATGCGGGATATCTGGCTCACCTGTAATACGTACCACACCAGCAGCTTGTGATGCCTGTGCCTGACGCAGGCTTAATTCCTCGACTCGTCGCCCAGACCTCAAGTTTCTCCTCCAGGCGAGTGAGGCATGATTGTGACCTCAAGTTTCTCTCCTCCCGCCAAGTGGGACGTGATTCATGTTCGTCGGAAAGGCAGGCGTATTAGATATAAAGACTTATGATGATGATGATGATTACATACGAAAGAAGGAGGTCGAGGACCAGAAGCTAGACCTTCGTCCACTTCCTGGTGGAGAGGTGACGGGTTCTCCAGGAGAGTGTTACGTGTCGATGCCTTCACCTGGCTCAGACTGCCTTTGATATACACAGTTCCTGTGGTGTTTGTAAGACGTGTGTGTGACGGACTCTTTAGCTCAGTGGTTACATAGAGTCGATAGCTTCCACACGCAAATCATGCATATACATGCATACATACATACATACATACATACATACATACATACATACATACATACATACATACATACATTCATACGTACATACATACATACATACATACATACATACATACATTCATACGTACATACATACATACATACATACATACATACATACATACATACATGCATACATTCATACGTACATACATACATACATGCATACATACATACATACATACATACGTGTCGAATCTCTGGTGTATGTGATTTGTTCTTGGATCTCGCGCGCCAACAGAATGGAATGTATTTAAGCATGAGAGCGAAGGAGGCGAACCAGGAAGACGCAGATAGATCGAAATCGAGCATTATTATACCTCCTCCCCTCGAACTGCTAAGCTGTGAAATTCTCTCCTTTCGTCTTTTACTTCTTCCTGTAACCTTCCTCTATTCAAGAGTCAAGCCAACAAACACCTACTGAACGCTAATGAATTCTCCTCTCTTTTTCTCGCATTCATATCTCATTTTTCACTTTAACCGAGGTTGACCTTGACTTGAGTATGTTCACGACCCATACAAGATGAGTATAAAAGAAGAGAAAATTGTAGAAAGAGAGAGAAAAAAAGAAAATGAAAGTTTACAATCAGGTACGTTTTAGGGTATTTGAGCATAAGAGCGTACGAAGTATACCTGCAATCACCCATACCTCATCAGGCTTCTCCGTATTCTATCTTCCCCGAAGAGTATCGACGGCAGATCTTCTTATATGTCAAAGACCTAAGTGTCCGGGTGACCGGGACGGGAGAAACCGCCGACGGTGTATTCTCAGAACACTTGTTTGTGTCTCGATATTTTTTCCCAAATCAACCTTCACAAGAACGGTTGGAAAAGTCAGATAACTCGAGTATAGCTTCTTAAAAAAAAAAATAAAAAGAAAAAGAAAAGCTGTAACATTTCCCTGGAGATGCGCGTATCAGCTGGCAAAATGTTCTTCTACCTCCAGGAAGCAATTTCTACATTTGTAATAAACATCTTCGTTCAAAAATTATTCTAAGACGTCTCAAGCTTCTCTTGCTGCACGTCTCGCTGAAATAGCTTATGAAAATGTAGATAAGAGAGAGAGAGAGAGAGAGAGAGAGAGAGAGAGAGAGAGAGAGAGAGAGAGAGAGAGAGAAATCATAATCATTTCGTGTGAATTAGTCATCTTAGCAATGCTCCTCACGACACCGTGCGGTGCACAGTCCTGCAGTTTGAGCAATAGCCTCACCGTGGGCCGCTGCTGCTTCCTCCTCCTCCTCCTCCTCCTCCTCCTCCTCCTCCTCCTCCTCCTCCTCCTCCTCCTGCTTCTCCTCCTCCTCCTCCTCCTCCTCCTCCTCCTCCTCCTCCTCCTCCTCCTCCTCGTCTGGCAGCCGTGTACACGACCACCTCCACCTAACCTTTAAAGGTTTCTTTCGGTTCTGTTGTTTACGGCGGTGGGTCGCTCCGTGGGTTATAGAGACAACTCCGCGAGCTAAGCCGGTTAGATCCTGAAGCTTTTCCTTTTGAATGCGTCCACTCGGAGTCTAGGAAGAAATCGCGACTCATTGATAAATTATTTTCCGCTCGTGAATGTAGATAGATACGATCCTTTCATAGCAGCTTACCGCGGACATCAGCCGACCTCAGAGATTTAATCTTAATATACATTAATTTTTTCTATGAGCAGACTGAATCCCTTATTCTCAGAATCATATAATTCTTTAATATCTTAGTTTGAGGATCGGTCTGCTATACGTTAATCTTGCCTTTTTCTTTTTATTCCCAAAACCACTTTGTCAGTAATTTTTACGGGCTGTCGCTTTCCAATAAACAGCGAATGTGGGCATATTGCCAACACTGGCGAAATGATATGTTTCGTTCCCCATCATTGCTCATCACTGTCATTATATATATATATATATATATATTATATATTTTTTTTTTTTTTTTTTTTTTCATACTATTCGCCATTTCCCGCGATAGCGAGGTAGCGTTAAGAACAGAGGACTGGGCCTTTGTGGGAATACCCTCACCTGGCCCCCTTCTCTGTTCCTTCTTTTGGAAAATTAAAAAAAAAAAAACGAGAGGGGAGGATTTCCAGCCCCCCGCTCCCTTCCCTTTTAGTCGCCTTCTACGACACGCAGGGAATACGTGGTAAGTATTCTTTCTCCCCTATCCCCAGGGATGATATATATATATATATATATATATATATATATATATATATATATATATATATATATATATATATATATATATATATATATATATATTTTTTTTTTTTTTTTTTTTTTTCATACTATTCGCCATTTCCCGCGTTAGCGAGGTAGCGTTAAGAACAGAGAACTGAGCCTTTGAGGGAATATCCTCACCTGGCCCCCTTCTCTGTTTCTTCTTTTGGAAAATTAAAAACGAGAGGGGAGGATTTCCAGCCCCCCGCTCCCGTCCCTTTTAGTCGCCTTGTACGACACGCAGGGATTACGTGAGAAGTATTCTTTGTCCCCTATCTCCAGGGGTTATATATATATATATATATATATATATATATATATATATATATATATATATATATATATATATATATATATGTATGTATGTATATGTGTGTGTGTGTGTGTGAGTGGATGGGCCATTCATCGTCTGTATCCTGGTGCTTCCTCTCTGATGCGGGAAACGGCGATTAAATATGGTAATGATAATGTAATACCATAGTAATAATGTTAATAATGATGACAATAATAATGATGATATATATACGCCACTCAACCCTTTTATGGGGCTTCAGCTGTGAGTGGGGAGCACACGCTCTCTCTCCCTCCCAATCTCATGTTTGGGTCATAAATGCATCAGTGAATGACTCACGTACCCCCAGCCAATGGGAAAGAACGCCACTAACTTGAGAGATAACTGGCTATTTCTTGTATTCCAATTCCATATCCTTAAACGCCTGAAATATAAAAAACGTAGGTAATAGCACTTTATCTTTCATTAAAACAAATGCCTCTCTGAATACCTGGAACTTGCAAAGCAGAGAAGAATTCAGACGAATGGAAATGAAGTTTTTGCCGTACTGATTTCCCTGAGAGCCCGTCCCCTTTCACAACAGTGAAATGATAATTATCGGCTGTGTTTCCACTGCCTCTTCAGCAGATGATTATAGAGGCACGTCATGTATGTACCCTCCTGTAGATGGCGTGCAGCCCCGACCTCCCTCAGGAGTGCGTCCCTGCCTTTCTGGGGTTTTACTAGGATGAGAACCGTCGATCAATAACATGTTGATGACTTAATACCGGATTGACGGGCTTCTTTTGTGTGATTACCTATTTGTATTGTACGGGGGGAGAGAGAGAGTGTGTAATTACCTATTTGTAATCACCCATTATTACTGCACGAGGAGTGTTTGTGTGTGTGTGTGTGTGTGTAGGGGGAGGTATCTGTAAATTCGTTGGGACCCATGTCTTGAACATTCTCTGCTATCTTACAGACTTTTAGACTTCTTTATGCCGTCCGCATATACCCCTTCCTCTTTCCGTTTATTCCATTTACTTACCACTTTTATACTATAAATATATTTATCAGTTTTCTTTTAATCCAAAAACCTTGTTTATTTTCGTATGATGTCCTCTGGTTGTGCAGTCCCAACACCTTTCGAACAATTGTTTGCTGTCTACGTCATCAATCTAGTTACAAAACTTAAAGGTTGTGATGAGGTCACCTCTCACAATGCTGTCTTCCATGGTGGGCAAATCTGAGGCTATTTAACTCAGCTGTCTTAGTTCTGGTACCATCTGTGTTGTCCTCCTCTAGACTTTCTCTATTAGTTCTGTACTTCTTTACATGCAATGATCGAACCTGGGGAGCTTTACCCTAGTGTAGGTCTTATTCAGGGTATGAACATCTCACTGAATATAATTGATAGCTTCTGGTGTTTTCAACATTAGTAATGCTTCTTATATTTGTCAGCAGACAGTTTGTCTTCTTGGTGACTGTCCTAACATGGGACTTTGTCGCTAGCGACAGGTTAAGGACGATATCATCTCCCAAGTCCCTCTCACGCACAGATTCCCAAGGCTTATGTCCTGTTTTCTTTCACATCCTCATTACCCTACATTCTCATTACCCTACATTTACTAGGGTTGAATATCGCCAGCCATGTATTAGACTTTGGTGTCTGTCTAGGCCCTGTTGTACGTTGGCAATCCTCATTACCTTTGCATCAAATGAAATGTCAAGTCATTCACGTCCGTCAGGAAGAGTGACGTGCCCAGAACAGAACCTTGCGGTGCTCCATTGATGGGGCGCCCCCCACCCACCCACAACTTCGAGAAGGTTCCTCTGACCTGCCTGCTTTGTTCCCTCCCACTATGATAATCATCTATCCAGCAAAGGAATCTCCCCTACATTCCTGCTTGGTACGTTTTTAATCAGCTTCCCGGTATGTGGGACAGTGTCAAATGCTTTCTGGCAGCCCAGACACAAACATTGAACCCCATCTTCTCTAAGACGAAGCCCAGTCGTCTCTCTTAGAAGTCTGTGATGCTCGTTACACATAACCACCCCTCCCCCCCCTTCCCTAAAACCGCGTTGTTTCTCCCTCAGGGAGTTTCGCCTCTGTAAGAAAGTATCCATTGTCTTTCTGATTATCTTTTCCTGTCTCGCACGAACCTCACTCGTCAGGGAGACTGATCCTGCAGTTCACCGCTTCCTCCTGCTCTCCCACTCTCATATAATGATGTATTATGCCATCTTCCACTCCCTTGGCACTTTGTCTTCCTCCAGCGACATCCTGAATATATTTTCACGTGGTTTATCAAGTGTATCTACACACACACACATCTTCTACACATAGGGTGAGATTGCACCAGGACCATGAGCCATGTTGGGGTCAAGACCCTCTAGTTAATGTCCCTTCTCGGTATCTCATTGCTGTATGAGACCTCCTACCAGTACAGTCCATGCTGCCCTCCACAATGTGTGTGTGTGTGTGTGTGTGTGTGTGTGTGTGTGTGTGTGTGTGTGTAACTTGTCCCCTAAGGTAAAATATGCGAGAATGAATCTTGAATATCATTGCTGTAGCCCAGTTGTAAAAGTTCCGTTACGGGAATCATTTCTCTTTTTTTTTTTTCTATTTTTTCAAAGCACGGCTGTAAAGGCTATTAGCGAGTCTTTTCCACCGTCAACAGAAACCTGAAATAAACACGAATTTTCACCCCCCGTTCTCAATATCAGGCTCGCAGATATTAAGCTCTCACCGGCTCTTTTAACTTGATCTCTTAAAGCTCTATAGAAAATCAAAACGATGCTAGAAAGATTAACTTTTCAACCGACCCCTTAAATATATTTCGTATCTTTTTTTTTTTACCCACATCCACCCGGGGGTAAAGGTGGGGGGAGCAATATTATAAAACTTCTAGATTGGACATAGAGTTTGAGGTGCGGATGAATGCGGCTCGAAAAAGAAATAGTTTTAATGCCAAGGTACCCACGACTTGCATTCATGGCTGGCATTTTATTTTCTTATCTTTTATATCGAGGAAGAATTTTATCCTGGCCTGCTACCTCCCCCCCCCCCCCCCTGCTCGTTGGTTAGCGGTAATTTGAATATGCAAAGGTTCTAAATTATTGCGATGTAAAAATATTCTCTCCTTAAAGAGATGCTTAATATTTCTCTCTCTCTCTCTCTCTCTCTCTCTCTCTCTCTCTCTCTCTCTCTCTCTCTCTCTCTCTCTCTCTCTCTCTCTCTCTCTCTCTCTGTATATATATATATATATATATATATATATATATATATATATATATATATATATATATATATATATATATGTGTGCGTGTGTGTGTGTGTGTGTGTGTGTGTGTGTGTGTGTGTGAGTGTGTGTGTGTGTGTGTGTGTGTGTGTGTGTGTGTGTTATTTGATATATCGTCTCCTCACCTTGCTACTTAGCCACAAATCTGAGCACTACTTCCTAACTTGATCTGCCGGGTGTGGCAGGACAACCAGACAGACAGCATCTCACCCATAACAGAACCACATCACTCCTGCAGACATACGTACACCACCACTAGAACAGATCTCAATACGTTCCACTTTGTTCTGATGTTATATGTCAACGGGAGAACATTGATGTTCGTTACGAGATTCAGAGTGAACAAATGTTACTGACTCCCGAAATATGACATTTCGTTATAATCAGGAAAGATATTTATTTATGAAAGTTTGTATCGTATAAAAACAAGTGGCAGTCCCGAAAACGAAAATATTTTCATTGAGTTTTTCAATAACCAAAGCGTGTTAAAACTAATTTGAATATATGTCTGTATCATTCCCGCACAGTTTAGTATCTAGCAAGCATCCGGCCTTTGTAAACTTGCTCATACGAAATGAGGAATATTTTTCACTGAATATAACAACTTTGGTCTGTAGAATGAAGGTTGTGATTTCTGTGAGAACAAGCGGCGTTTGTTCTCGTCTCTTTATAATAACCAATGATTAAGGCTCATTATGGAAAGTTTGTTGATGCTCATCTGTCTTGACAAAAAAAAAAAAGGAAAATGTTGATGATTGTGTGAATTATTTACACCGTACGCTTGAGACTATGTCGCGGAGTCGGATTTTCGTATCGTCCTAAAAAGATCCATTTAGAGTGAGTCACGTCAACAAAGTCTTGTTTGATGAGCCTCAGACCCCACAGTCTTAATTGAGACGCAGGTTCAAGATGAAGTTCGCAGTAGCAAGTACTGCTGCCGGCGGAGGGGTTTCAATATCTTCCACTGTGTTGAGGAAATAGTTGACTGGACGAGAGGCGCTCCTCCTCCCTGATTGTATAGCCAGAGTGGGATGGAGGCCAACCTCATCTATCAGATTTTTTTTTCCTTTCGTTTTTTGCTTCCTCGAACTTATGAATACCGAACGAGTCTTGAACCAGATCACAGTGAACTACGAAGCATCGACTGGACGATTCCTCGACCGAAATCCTTCAGTGGCGTCATTTACGGACTTCTCCTCGAACCTTGTGTCTGGTAGACTCGGTCGAACGTACGAAACTATCGTATGTCTCCTCGCCCACAAGACCCGTCGTCGTACACGACTGCAGCCGTCGTCGTACACGACTGCAGCCGTCGTCGTACACGACTGCAGCAGCGGTTGTCGTCGTGAACGATTTTCCACTAGTCTCGTTGTTTGCTCTCCGTCAGTCCACCAGTTGTTGTAAGCACATCCGGGAGGTTTCGTTGTTCGTTATGTAAGAATGGAACTCTAGGTAGGACTAGGAGAAAGGTGGACACGATAGAAAAAGTGGCGAGGAGGGAAAAAATTTCAGTAAGGGGGAAAGAGCCAGGGTTGAGGCCAGGGTTGCTTATGTCAGTGTTTATTTGGGTAAGTTGCCCACAGGGTGGTGTGTGTGTGTGTGTGTGTGTGTGTGTGTGTGTTTCCCCTGGGAGTCAGCAATCATCCATCGGCTGTGTTACGTGCCTGGCGCGTGGCGTCGACCCGAGGATATGTACTACGTTCATCTCTGCTGTCGGTCAGTGGGTGGTGATGAAGTTCACAGTAACTCCTCACATGATAACGACCGTTTTGTAAATTCTGTAAATTACGAAAATTTACAACTTGGGTTATATATATATGAAATGGTATATAAGGTACAACTTGGGTTATATATATGAAATGGTATATAAGGTACAACTTGGGTTATATATATGAAATGGTATATAAGGTACAACTTGGGTTATATATATATGAAATGGTACATAAGGTACAGTGAAAAAGGCATTGTAGTTCCAGGTATCACAAAGTACTTGAGCAACGTCTGATTTGTTGATGCCATGGTAACATGCTCCCTCTCTGAAGCCCAGGTCTTAAACTAGATAACTAGTGACGACCGTCTTCCGAAAAGAAAGAGACTCTAAAACGTCTCTCAAAATCAAACTTCACCGACGGAGCAAAAACTCATTGAGGCACATTAAACTAAAATATATTGTAGTCGACTTGAGGGCACGGCACAGACCCCGAGCCACAAAAGCCGTAAAGAACAGGAGTCGAGAAAAAGAGGAGGAGGAGGAGGTCTAGTTAGTGCCCAACGTGGCGTCGTTAGCAATACGTGGTAAGTGGTCAATAACTACGAGATCGATGGTTGAGATACAGGGAGGGTGCGTGAAGGGTTATCCGCCTGTCACAGTGTGTGTGGCTGCCTTGCCTCCTCCTCCTCCTCCTCCTCCTCTCTGTGTTTGTCCTGAGTCATCGCGCCGGCCCGGGTGAAGAGGGAGGACCCCTCCACTGCGGAAGGTACTAGAGGGGTTGAGGGGGGAAGGGAGGCTAGACTAGGGAGGCAGTAGACAGAGTGTGTGCAGTGGTAGAGCGATGTGGATAAGGTAGAATTGGAAACGCTTTAAGGTAGAAACACAGATAGAGGGAAGATGTTGACGAACTGGGAGACATGAGGAGGTTCGATGGGCCAGTGAATAAGTGTGCGAAGCTGTCTCCTTCTTCGCACCTCACCAGAGGCCACAGTTCGAATGTAGACTCTCCCTCTGGAGTATAACATAATCTCCACTTTCCCCCAAGACTTCAGTATTTGTTGATTTTGGAGTGAGGAGAGTTTGCAGGACCCAGGGATAAAGTTCCTGTAGGTGTCCTTCACCCACCATCAGGAGGCTGGGATGATGACAGTGATGATAGGGAGTTACTGACGGTTCACGCCTCAGCAACCCATCAGACTCACGTACCAGCGAACAGAGTTTCACCAACGCCATGCAACGCTAAGGTTATGGAAGGTGCGACAACGATATGATTCATGGAGCACTAAGGTTATAATGAGTGCTACATCAATATGCTTCATGGAAGACTAAAGTTCTATAACAATGTCTTACGGAAGACTGAGGTTGTAACAGGGTTTACAACAACATGCCTTATGGAACACTGAGGTTGTAACAGGTTCTACAATATTATGCCTTATGGAGCACTAACGTGGAAGCAGATTCTACAACAATATTCCTTATGGAACGCTAAGGTTGTAACGGGTTCTACAACAGTATTCCTTATGGAACGCTAAGGTTGTAACGGGTTCTACAACAGTATTCCTTATGGAACGCTAAGGTTGGTACAGGTTGTACAAATTTATGCGCTACGAGACACGTAGAGTTTCAACAGGTTCTACAACATTATTACAGAGTTTAAATTCCTGCTCTTACATACGTCCATCCCAGGAAAGACGACATTCAGTGAATGAAATTGCTTTCTCTTCCCTCGCTGAGGGCCTCCCTCCCTGTACCCTTCATGTCTTAAACGGTTTCCGATCAAGCAGACTGTTGCTGGTCGCGTGTCCACGGAATTAAACTTTATCATTAATCAACTTCAAACGCTATCTATACCCCACCCAACGACATCATGGCAGAATAAAACTATTTCATGAAAAACTACTCTACTTTCCGAACTGCAATTCCGACTTTTTTTTTCTCTCTTTTTTCCAAGTAAAAAGAAGAAAAAATAACATTGAATTCTCTTCCCAGAGGATCGGCATTCCTTTTTTTTCTTTTTTTTCTTTCTTTTTTTGCTGGAGACCAGAATTTACGGTCAGTAACGTGGACGAAACTGACAATATTATTTCTGTTGTTGGTCTTTGAATTCCTGTCTTGCATCCCGGCAATTATTGAGCGTGTCTTGTTGTCAAGGTGACCAGTGGACGGTGCTTAGCCGCACCAGTTGACCAGTGGACGGTGCTCAGCCACACCAGGTGACCAGTGGACGGTGCTCAGATGAGCACAGATATGCAACAATCATCTGTGGTAGGAAAGGGGAGGGCGTGAGACAGACAAAGAACAGAAGACCTCATGGTCCTTGACGAAAGAAGGAGAGAATGGATGAGGAAGAGGTTGGGAGAGGGAGAAGGAGAAAGAGGGAGGGAGGTAAGCAAAGAGAAACAGAGAGAGAGAGAGAGAGAGAGAGAGAGAGAGAGAGAGAGAGAGAGAGAGAGAGAGAGAGAGAACACTTTCAACAACTCTGAAATCCTGTGAAGACATCAGCACTCAAAAGTATGCTTCTGGAGGTCGACGGATTGAGTTAATGCTGGGCTCCGGGGATGGCGCAAGTTGGATCGTTCTGAAGTGGTGGTGTTGTTTTCCAAAGCGCGGGAGATTCCGTAGAGAATATGACCACCGTAGACGAAAAATTTCCCCGAAAACAGCGGAAAACTTTTTCTTGAAGGGTGGCGTATACAGTCGAGTGTGACAGGAGTTATATTGGCCATAGGTTGAGGAGGAGAGAGAGAGAGGGGGAAAAAAAGAATGGAATAGATGGAAAGGTAGAAGTGGGGCTAGAGTGTCAGAGTCGTTCTCCGGTGTAATTGGCGATGGTTATTGCCGGTGTGGGAGAGGCGGGATGGAAGTGCCTCGTCCGCCCGGATCTCAAGCCTCGCCATTGTTACCAGTGACGGGAAGGGTGGGGGACACGGGGGGTTCCTGGGTGGTGAGTCTCTGGCAAATACAGAAAGAAAAAAAATAATAAAGGAACTCTCTCTCTCTCTCTCTCTCTCTCTCTCTCTCTCTCTCTCTCTCTCTCTCTCTCTCTCTCTCTCTCTCTCTCTCTCTCTCTCTCTCTCACACACAACCAAGCCTCTCTGCGACCTTTTTAATTTTCTTTTTTACTTACCTCCTAGTCATGTATCTTCCTCGTCTTCCTCCTACCACTTCCTCCTCCTCCTCCTCCTCCCCTCTACTGACCCCCTCCTCAGCAGTCTTTCCTATCTACCCCACACAAATTGCATCTACCCGGCCACAAAAGGAGAGCGTCATAAAGACGGTGTTTATTCTACAGAACACACATTTCACCTTCCCCTCCCCCACCACCATTTCCTTACACCACTGGACACCACGATTACTCCTGAAGGCTTAACATTACCCAGGTCTTCCACTCCCCCCTCCCCTTCACCCAGGTAACCTGGTCTCTGCTCTCCTGTAGTAAGACACCAGCCATGGTAGCCAGCACCACACCTGCTGTAGCCTCTAGCTACCCTCCCCAGCCTACCCTCACCAGCCAGACATAGCACTCGCTGCAGACACAGTTGTGTTGACGTTCCTCTCTCTCTCTCTCTCTCTCTCTCTCTCTCTCTCTCTCTCTCTCTCTCTCTCTCTCTCTCTCTCTCTCTCTCTCTCTCTCTCTCTCTCTCATTCTCTCCATCATGTGGGGTACGCCGTGACAGCCCTAACCAGAGCACATGTTGTAGACACACTCGTGCGCTGCTGAAGGTGTAGCCGATGGTGTAATTGGATTATGAAGCAAGGACAGAGGCTCACATCTGGTAGCCACTCGACCGGCACAGAAGAGGGCCTGATAGCTCTCCGAGCGGGGATATATATATATATATATATATATATATATATATATATATATATATATATATATATTATCCCTGGGGATAGGGGATTAAGAATACTTTCTACGTATTCCCTGCGTGTCGTAGAAGGCGACTAAAAGGGGAGGGAGCGGGGGCTGGAAATCCTCCCCTCTCGTTTTTTTTTTTTTTTAATTTTCCAAAAGAAGGAACAGAGGGGGCCAGGTGAGGATATTCCAAAAAAGGCCCAGTCCTCTGTTCTTAACGCTACCTCGCTAACGCGGGAAATGGCGAATAGTTTAAAAGAAAGAAAGAAAAACAAATATATATATATATATATATATATATATATATATATATATATATATATATATATATATATATATATTTACGCACACCACGCACATAGATAGAACAATATACCCGTATAATACAAGGATGATTTACGTGGTTGACAGAAGGTTCAAGCTGTTAGTTGGGTCAGTGGTGGAGGATACATTTCTTGTATGCAGATGTGAATGTAAATACTGACCTGTGTATCTGAGGGAGTCTGGCAAACTTCCAGGGAAAAGGAGCCTTGTGGGTGATGGATGGTTGTGGAGGAGAGGGTCTTGTGTGTGGAACACACATCGCTGGAGTTGCTTGTCTGTGGTTTACAGTTTTCCTAAGACACACGTTGCTCGTAGCTCCTTTAGTCTGCTACGTCTGTGGTTTACCGTAGTCGTGGAAGGCGTGTTGTTATAACTGCTCGTGGTCTGTAGGTGTGTTGGTTACAATTCACGTCAAACATTCCTTGCTTTACCTGCTCATTTGTGGTAAGCAACTTGTATTGGTGTGTTTACATGGTCAAATATGTTGCTCATTCTCTTTTACACAAAGAGAAAAGATCTATAGATATGATGCATTGTAAAAAAAATAAAAAATAAGGAAATAAGCGTCTAGGTCTATGTGTATTATGTACTATAACTGGAATCTTCATCATTCGTCATCTGCCACTAATGATAGTTTGAGCTCGTTTACCAGTGAGTTAATCTTTGGTTCATGCTTAATTCTCCCATCTGATCACAACTAATAGATTTAGAGCACAGATATCAAGGTTCACTCCAGGGGCACAATGAACGGGGAAGTTGCATGACAAACACTAAATTGGCTAACCTCCCGTGACACTTCGTCTATCTCTGTTCATAGTCTGGAATTAAGACATGCCAGGGGACGCTGGTATTGGTCAGTTTCTCTTGCTCGAGCCCGCCCAAGCAGTCGCTATAGAGAGGTAAAGTTCCTTTACTTTATAAAGGCTTGGACTCAGAAACGTATTGTGAAAATTCCCTCTTTAAACAATCAGGACTGCGAAAACGCTTCTCGTGAAGTGAGCATCATTATAGCACGAGGAAGTAAGTTTCAGCGTCGTCTTCTCCTGGAGGGGGAAGTGACGGTGTTGATGCCATGTGTACTTCCCTAACGTCAAAATGCTGACGGCGCTTCGCTGGGGTCCTGACAATTTGTGTAGAGCTTGTGAATTTGCAAATTCCTATAAACGACAGAAGTTTGATCATTACCTGATTCCACAGACTTCAGATGAAGCCAATAAAGCTTTTTAACTCGTGTTTTTTTTTTTTTCAAAGTATAGCAACGAGATGCGGTGGGAATGCTTGATCATATTGCAAATGTCAGATTCAAAATGGTGAGGAATATTACTGGTTAGAAAGCGAGAGAAATTCAGCGGTACATGAATCTGGCTGGCTGCCAGTAAAATGACAATTGAATGACCATGAAAAGAGTATTTGATTATAAATCACTGATTGATCGGCTTCATCTTTACTTAGAAGTTATATATATATATATAAAAAAAAAAAGATGGTTGGAAGGTTGTCATGTCGTATTGCTAGAATAGATAATGAACATCAGAGAACAGGATGATATCTGTTCAATGATAAAAGTAGATGGTACTTTTCACGTGAAGAAAATTTGATAAATTCATTTCCTATCATGCCTTGCCAGCTCTTGTGCCTGACTGATTCGGGTGAACAGTCATGCACAGAGGAGGGAGGAGGAGGAGGAGCAGACCGCCTCTTCGACATCACCAGCGGGTAGGGGAGTGTGGTGAGAGGCACCTGACTGGGTGGGCGGGTGGGTGGCTGACTCACCACTGGCTTGTCCCTCAGCCACGACCAGTGAGTGAGGTTACAAGTCCAGAGTTGCCCCGAGAGAGATCTGGTGAGAGGGGAGAAGGCGGCTCCTACAACCAGACAACATGATGGGTTCCTTTGACTGCGGGTGTGGTTGGCACATGAGCTGGGGCCTTGGTGGGTCTGGGTCATCGTTTTTGTTGAAGTTGCTTTCGTGGTGTCTTTATTATTTGTTTTTTTTCTACCTGTTTATCTCGTATGGGTTAAATCGGTATTGATAAGAGTTTAGAATTTCCCTGAACTCTTGTGTACGATGCTGTCGAACGCTATTACCTTCGTGGTTAAGAAACAAAAAAAAAAAAGGTCTTTGTCCACTCTGTTCCTTTACCCTACTGTGGTACGTCTCGTCGTTTCGAGAATGAGTCAGTCTTACTCAGACGGGCTGGTGTTCAGTATGGCAAGTGCGGCAGACAAAGGCGTATGAGGGCTGTTGACGCAAACAAAGGCGTATGGGGGCTGTTGACGCGTGACCTGACCTATGACATGACCGTTTTACTTGTGGCCCGAGAGCGTATTTTTCTTCCTGTTGTTCTTACGCTCGTAAACACATAAGCAAGCGTCTGTGCACTCAAACCCCTACAGGAAAAAGTACTTCCTAGTTACACAAACCCAAGCAGCTCTTTGATGAATATTTCAACAACGTATAGCGTTGTATCGTGGCATTACGCGGAGCGTTATTAATGATATTCTACCGTCATCAGCTCCATATCCTGTTCCGTGGGTTGTGTAATGTACCTGCATTACAACCTCTGAGTTTACTCAAATTGTTAGGTAAGAATATGGAATGGAACGTTTGTGATGTAACCTCGGTAAATATTCCCTACACCCTCACACGCTACATGTTGAGGTATAGCCATTATATATATATATATATATATATATATATATATATATATATATATATATATATATATATATATATATATATATATATATATATTGATTAGTATGCTTCTGTTTCTTTTTTATTTTGTTTCTCTGGCTCGAGTGTATCGACTATTATCTGGCAACGGACTGAACAGCATTAAGGTTAAAGTGGCTTCAGATCGTGTTACATTCGTGTTGCATAATGAATATCTAGATTACGATGTTAACGACTCTTGCTAATAACTACGGTAAAGCACATGTAAAGCAACAGATTCAACAATTTGTTTCACTCAGCCAATAACGGTTTTGGAACACCAAGTTAGTACTACACTGAGCCACCGAGGGGTTTCCTGCCGCTGGTGAAGTGTTCCGTAGCCAAGTGTGTCATGGAGGTCTTGGGGACGACTGGTCGAGAGGCGCCAGTGACGTGATCACGACTGAGCAGGCGTCAGTAGGGGTTTCTCGGGCGTCAATAAGGTGTTGTTTCTTCAGGTACTGATAAAGTACGCTCGAGGTTACCCGAAGTGTTCCCTTCGCTTGGCTTCAGGTACGGACGAAGGTCTCCGTCGACGTCAGGCATCAAGAAGAAAGAAAATGGGTGTAGGGTAGTCTAAAACGTCTTTGGGGAGTTGGAAAACCAGTATTTTATGTAGATTCTTTTCTTGTCACATTGAATTTACTGCTTTCGATGAAAATAGTAGAGATTGGATAGACGCAATGAAATTAGTAGACATTGGATAGACGCTGTAGGGGTCAAGTGCACGGATATCCACCCAGTGATGGTACCGTGCGAACACGGGGGAACAAAGAGCGGGGAACCGAGAACCGTTCCAAGCCTATGTAAAGCGTATGTGAGGGAAACGATGGTTGTTGATACATGGACAAGGCTAAGAAACTTACGTGTCATGTAGCTCAGATGAGAGTGGAGGGCATTGGGCGCATACCTCAGCGAGATGGATGGCTTGGTCGCCTCCTGCTAGCAGATGGCAATTCTTGGGTGTGAGGGCGTATGTCATATGCCCTCGGTTGAGTGTGGGTATTTCTAGGTGTGAGATGGAAGCTGTGATGTTGTGGCTCGTTCCGCTAGAGTGCTGGATGTTATGAGTGAGAACTGCGCTACGATGATGCGTGTGGCAACATAGTTTGTATCATGTGTCTTCAATACCCAGTAAAGAAAACCAGTGAGGTTATCGTTGTTCGATGACAGTAACTCGTTATCTAACGTTGAGGGAGAACTGATATATATATATATATATATATATATATATATATATATATATATATATATATATATATATATATATATATTACTGGTAGGGTCAGTAATTACCAGGAAAATCTATTGAAGCCAGCGAGACAGCAGATTGACAGCAGCCAGTCACCAGTAGGAGGGAGGAACCCCGTCAGACGCCAGGAGGGAGGAGCTCCGTCAGTCACCAGTAGGAGGGAGGAACCCCGTCAGTCGCCAGGAGGGAGGAGCTCCGTCAGTCACCAGTAGGAGGGAGGAACCCCGTCAGACGCCAGGAGGGAGGAGCTCCGTCAGTCACCAGTAGGAGGGAGGAACCCCGTCAGTCGCCAGGGAAGGAACTCGTCCCTAGGTAGCCAGGATTGAGCCGTGGTGTTCAGGAGGCTTAGGATGTATATGGCAGTGACCTGTTAACCCCACGTGTGATGGCCAGACGTCTGTACCGGCGGATGATGTTGTCAGGAACACGAAACAGTTGGCTGACGATGTGGTGCTCGTTGATGAGGGACCATCAGGGTACCCTGTCTGGTGTATTGTCGAAGCTTCGACTCTACATAACCTAACTCTAAGCTTTAACTCTGTCATATTTTGATGTGATGGTGGTGGTGGGGGGGGAGGGGGGTAAGGTGTTGGAGCAGGTGCATGGTGGAGGTTTGTGGTAAGGTGTTTGGTGAAGGATGGTGGAGAATTGTTGTGCAAGACGCTGGTGGAGGTATGTGGTGGAGGATAGTGAGGGATGTCTTTGGTAGAAGATGGTGTGTAGGCTTGTGTTGGAGGATAGCGGGGGAGGTATGTGGTAGAAGATGGTGTGTAGATATGTGGTAGAGGATGGTGTGTAGATATGTGGAGGAGGATAGCGGGGGAAGTTAGTGGTAGAGGATGGTGTGTAGGCTTGTGGTGGAGCATAGCGGGGCAGGTGTGTGGTAGAGGGTAACAGAGGAAGTGTGTGGAGGAGAAGGACGCGGGTAGTTCCTGGTGGAGCATCACCAAGTCATGTGGATATACCAGCAAGAATTACAGTGAAAATGGAGAAAAAGAGGAATAACTTGGAATTACGAAAGAATTGAATATATTCGCTGTAACATGAAACCATTAGCGAGATTAAGACTGTAAATTTTTGTATTTCTCCTCAAGATATCTTGCTTTTAGCTCCGGTTCAGAGAAGAATGGCTGATGATGATTTCAACTTCCTTACAAAATTGAATCACTGTTCTTACAGGATCTAGATGGATCGATAAGCGATAACATTTATTCATTTGTTTATTCTCTCATCATCATAAACCTGCTTGGGACATGGCTCCAGCAAAATTGCACCAGACTAAAATGCTGGGATCCGTATGTACAACACTGTAAGAATAATAAATTGTTCTTCCTGTGAATATTATATGAAGTACTGGTCCCATATTCAATAATGGCTACGTTTCTCTTGTAAACAACAATGACAGTTATGTTTAAAATAATTCATGTTTGTAATTTATTCATATTTGTATCTAAAATCAGTTACTTCGCGTTTTCTAATCTAAATACTGCGTTATGAGGAGTAAATTCTACTAAACCAGGGGCATTTAAATGGCCCATTGAAGACGATTTGATTTCTACCATGTGCAAATTACTTATGGTTATAACACTGACGGTGGTTTTTGTCCCACAGACCATCGGAATAAAAGTAAACCCTAGACTGTAACACGAAACCTCTCCAGGTCTTCGATCCTCTTCTACAAGGAGACAGTCACATGAAACACTGATGCACGAATGAGGGTAAACAATTATCGATCCAGACCGATTGGTTCTGAGGACCGAAAAGATGTGATCACTTCGCGAGTCGCGTTTTTCGTTCGTGTCATTTGATTCATTTCTACGCTTTCCTTTGTCACTCATTGTCGAGGCATTATTTTGATAATCGTGTGTATAAAGTACACACGCGTTGAAACGTCACAACACACACTGAAGTGGGATAAAGATGGTGTATGGTGACTTGTCTTCCTCCACCTCTCTCTCTCTCTCTCTCTCTCTCTCTCTCTCTCTCTCTCTCTCTCTCTCTCTCTCTCTCTCTCTCTCTCTCTCTCTCTCTCTCTCTTGTGGAGGTGCTGTTGTAGGCCCGCTTTTCATTATCAAGACGAGGCACTCCACCCATCCATCCATTCCCGGGGTACGGAGCAGTTGAGAAAGGATCCATTCCAGCGTTCTCGAGATTCCCGGTGTTGTAATCCACTGATATTGGAATCTGAAGGCACTTAATTCTTGGAATCCATTTACAGAAGATTAGTAGTTAGGAATAATTAGCCGGAGTTCCGTTCCGAAATGGAATCCACTCAGCTACAGGGAGACGGTCACCTTAAAAGGCGAATTAAGAAATGCAATCACGGGAGAGGAGTGGTGATATCACGTCCCGTCTCTTTGATCTAAATCCTACAAACTGCATCGCTCAGGCAAGACCCACATGCACCACCCCTCTCGGCAACATTCCTTAAGATTTCGCCACTGGAGCATCCAGCCCTTCCACGCAAGTCCTTCTGTTCTCTGCCTTTCCACTGTGTCGAGTCTCATTTCCCACGCACCCCTCACTGTTCCACTGCTGCTGCCTACCTTCAGCCAACATACCGTCACATTTATCATATCGTCCAGGTTGTACGTATCGTCAAGACGTTGCAACCCTTGCGTCCACTACACTGTCTCTACCTCACCACGCCACAGCCACTCAAGTTCCTCCATCTCCAACACAGTCACCAGACTTTCAGACGCTCAGTTTTCCTTTCAGACACAATCCTCCTCGCCAGTTTCAATCACCATTGCAGATCATCTGCCCACCTTCGCTGTCTCCACTGTATTATTCCCATGTAATGATATTCATGGCATTTGATTCCTTTGAATGTGATCAAGACAACATCATGTGACCCTACAATCACGCCATGACGAAAGATTTCCCCATTTTTGATCCTTTTTGATCGTAATGTCTGATATAGATTTCGTTGATGTTCGTCTGACAGTTGTCTGTCTATTTGTTTGTCTATCTATCTATGTCCTTGTATCTGTTCAGTTTGCCATATCTGTCTGTCTTTCTGTCTAATTACACACACACACACACACACACACACACACACACACGCATATATATATATATATATATATATATATATATATATATATATATATATATATATATATATATATATATATATATATATATATATATATACATACCCTGGGGATAGGGGAGAAAGAATACTTCCCACGTATTCCCTGCGTGTCGTAGAAGGCGACGAAAAGGGAAGGGAGCGGGGGGCTGGAAATCCTCCCCTCTCATTTTTTTTTTTTTTAATTTTCCAAAAGAAGGAACAGAGAAGGGGGCCACGTGAGGATATTCCCTCAAAGGCCCAGTCCGCTGTTCTTAATGCCACCTCGCTAATGCGGGAAATGGCGAATAGTATTAAAGATATATATCTGTCCGTCTGTCTATATATCTAATTATCTACACACAACTCCGTTGATGTTTAAATGGGTTGGAACCTATGTATGCAGCCTCTCACTCCACGTGCACACATTCTCAACTCACGTGCATTGTGCATAAGGGAACGCATGGATTTCTGCACTAAGTAGATGCTACTTAATGTCTCAGTATGATTCAAGTGAGGATAATGCTCCCGTTGACGACACCTCCCTTACATACAGAACCCCCCCTAAGGACACAGGGTCACCAGCCATTCCTTAGGATGCTCATCTGAAATACCTCCAGCCTAAGGCCGTTCGCTCTTTGCCTCTGTCCATCTTTTCCCACACCCTGCCTCTCCTTATAGCTCTACTGTCGCACATCTTGTTCAGCAACTTATCTACCATCCGTCGTAAAGTGACCAGTAATATCTACAAATGGCTTTGATACGTGCGTCTTTCCAGCGATCCTTCGCATCAGATACATTTATCGTATTCACGCATTATCAGCTATCGTAATACCATCAGTAATACGCATATTATCCAAATAGACCTATTATCAAAATAGACTTGTCTTATCTTGGGGTTTTCATATTGACTCATAGATTATCTAGTAAAACTATCTTCTCATCCTTCGCAAAACATGTAAACCATCCTTTGCCCAAAATGGCGTCAGAAATGATCATCATTACGTAGAATGGAACTCCAGACAGTTATTACCCTCCCAAATTTTTTTCCTAACCGACGTCTTCCTATAATTATACTGTATCCATAACCATTATACGTAATCCACCCATCACAATGATAGCTTCATCTGTATTTGCTACGTGACATAATCAACAGTTAGTACCACCACCTTTGTTCTTCCCTTTCGAGTTATTATCATCATCTTCGTTGCATATTCCACCTACACGCAGAGCTGGGCTGTCGTTACTTATAACTTTCAAGTCTTGCATCCAACAGCCAAGAACAAGTGGCTCCATATGTCTCGGAACGCCACTGAGCTGTCTCTGTCATTAACCATACCAGTATGTATACTGGGGTATATCTTAGGTGTACAGACACCTATATATCATCTAATTATTCACTCGAAATTCCTCTCCTCTTCTCCCTTACCTAGTGTCACTCACATCCCTGTCCCATTCCAAAGACCCCTGAACTCTTTTTTGTTCATGATTTGATAAACATCGAGAGAAAAAAATAGTGGGCTAAAAGCAAAAAAAGGAGGAAAAATGTCTTTGTGGACTAAGCGTTTTAAGGTTTTACCTCCATAACTTATTTTTTTCCCCCTGTCACAGCTCTGGCCTCACTGTCTGCAGGGGGAGGTAGTGGATTCTGGTGCATGACCACATATCCACACCACCACTCACACCACATCCACTTGTGTCTCCAGCATTCAAGGTCACACACACACACACACCAAACAAAGGAGTGCAAAAATATAAATCACCCACAGACGAGCCTTTACCACACTTTTAGAAAATATACACAATTACAGATATATGGACACTAACACACACATTGACAGACAGACAGATGAACAGGTAGATGTATGTATATGCGCAGACACACAATGAAACACTCACCAGAAGGGAGAAACAATAGGACTTTCAGAGCGAGAAATGATTGGCTGCTCCCAACATTTGTTTGTGAAAACAACCATTCCGTTTCAAAACAGCATACTAAATTACTACATGATTGGAGGAATTATTATAATTGTCAGAATTGTTGCCGATTATAGTAGATTATACTACTGCAGTGTTTGTGTATGTGATTATGAATATATATATATGTATATAATATATATATATATATATATATATATATATATATATATATATATATATATATATATATATATATATATATATATATATATATATATATATAAGAGCTTGAAATAGTATATGGTTGCAGTGCATATCCTCATATAAGAATGGTTGGCGGCTGAATGGATGAGTGAAGTGGAGTGATCATTAGCGCCCATCACCCGGGCCTCCCATACACGTTCCTGGTAGGGACGGATACAGGTGCTTATGCTCGTGATCGATGACCAGACTCGACAACTGTACGGCCAGATGTGTACAAGTGTTGGCCCTGAGCGGTGCGTGTGCTGGGAGTGAGGAGTTTGGTGGTGGGAGCGTCGCGTAGTGTGGTGGGAGTGAAGAGGAGTGTGGTGGTGGGAGCGTCGCGTAGTGTGGTGGGAGTGAAGAGGAGTGTGGTGGTGGGAGCGTCGCGTAGTGTGGTGGGAGTGAAGAGGAGTGTGGTGGTGGGAGCGTCGCGGAGTGTGGTGGGAGCGTCGCGTAGTGTGGTGGGAGTGAAGAGGAGTGTGGTGGTGGGAGCGTCGCGTAGTGTGGTGGGAGTGAAGAGGAGTGTGGTGGTGGACGCGTCGCGTAGTGTGGTGGGAGCGCAGAGGAGTGTGGTGGTGGGAGCGTCGCGGAGAGTGGTGGGAGCGAAGAGGAGGCGAGTGTGGAGTGAGTGTGTGTGAGTGTGGAGAGTGTACAATGGGAGAACCAGACAACACAAGACCTGATGGCTTGTGACGAGGTTATATGCTGGTGGACCTGGATGATGTACGGTGGGGGGTTTCGGCTGGAGGAGGGCGATAGTATCCTAAATACTTATGTAGATGGAAACAAAGTAGAGGGATAAAGTGCTGGAGAACCCCATATAGAAGGGTGGGGCGGAGAGTCAAACAGTCGGGAATGAAAATGGGAGGGAGTGTGGGACAGAGAACAGAAAATGCGATGATCCATGAATCTCTACAGCACTTTTGACTATATTTCCCATGATCAGGACTCGTCCTTAGGACGTTCGGAATATCCCTCCCGTTCTTAGTTCTAGTCTTGACGTAGATTTACCGGGAGGATTTACTGATTTCCTTACGTTTAGTCTGATCAAAGTTATCTCTGTTATTGACTATTTTCCCCAGACGGAGAGTTTTCCCGTTCCCTTTCCTCTTCAACCGACTCCCGCGGTCGCCGCGCCCTTGGTCATGCTAGTATTTTGGGATTTTTCATCACCGACGAACTCTGTTGGGATCTCGACGTCTCTGACTGCAAAAAAGAAAGAAAGAAAAAAAGAAAAAAAAATGCGGCTCCTTCACCCTGAGAGCTTCATTCTTCCTTTATTTTCTTAATTTTTCCTCCTCTCGTTTGTTTACTCTTCATAAAACCTGCTTTCGCTCTCCCGCGGAATTAAGGCTTCCCCTTGACTATGTCCTGCATCGTAATCCTCCTTGATACAGGGCTGTCCATCTTAGGCTCATTTTCTACCCATATTCTACAGCAACTTTCACCATCATTGCTTGGATGAGAGCCGCTGTATTGCCTTATATTCTTGGTCCCTGTTCGCCTGCCGTACGCCCACACGGTGTTCAAGTGCCCCTCACACCTACATCCTTCTCCACATCATGAAGCATCGTCATCGTCATGACCCATCCTTGTACGCGTATTACGCAGTTTCATCGTACAGGTAGTGCAGTGTTGTTACCTCTCCTACCATCCAGAACCTGTATATCTCTCTCTATACTGTGCAGAGCTCGCTCCCCTTGTGTCTGTGGCACTCTGTCAGCTGTATTTAGTTCTGTGTCGCATCCGTCATGAATATCTGCCTCCTCCTGCACTTCGCCAGGAATAAAAGCATCACAGGGGCAACTGAATATCTGAGTCAGGCACCCAGTATATCGACCAGACCCTGGGGAAGAAGGATGAACAGCTGGGCTGAATGTGGATTGAGGTCCGAGTGATGCGCGTGATCTTCTGATAACCAAGAGGATAGATGAAACGCTATAAGTCCCAAGTGCAGTTTCGTGTAATCATCTCGTCAGAAAAGATACAAGAATAAGAGATATTACACGAAAGTGCACTTAGGATCTATCGTGATTCAGACCCAGATCTAGGTGCACTGACTTTTGTTAGCTTCTCAAGTCAAACTTAAGCAGAGTGCCAACAGACCTCACCAACCGTCGGCCTGCTTTGATGCGTCGCGCATATTCTCTCTCTCTCTCTCTCTCTCTCTCTCTCTCTCTCTCTCTCTCTCTCTCTCTCTCTCTCTCTCTCTCTCTCTCTCTCTCTCTCTCTCTCTCTCTCTCTCTCTCGTCACACACACACACACACACACACACACACACGCACACACACACATACACACACACACAGAGTATAAAAGTGGTGGACGGATGAAGCATTTTGAAAGGGGACGCGGCCAATGCAGACAGCAAATTTCAGAAGTCTGAAATGCCTATGATTGTAGAAAGCGTCCAAAAGATTGGGGGATCCGCCACGAGCAGACTAAAACTCCCAACCCTGGTAGGGTTAAAGACAGGCAATTACGAATATGTAATTACACTCCTGTGCACACGTCGTCACAAACACACGCCACACCATTGTTGCTTTAGTCTTGGGGTAGAGATGAACGGAGAACCTGGGTGAGGAGGTATCGAGTGGCCGAGGCCTCCTGCCAATTACTGGAGGTTATTGGTGCTAATGGGTGTCCAGGGACGGAGCAGCGTCCACCTGAGACGGTCGAGTGGACGGGACTCACGTGGGAGGGAGAGAGGGGAGGATCGGTCTCAGCTGGGTTCATTAACCCACTGGAATGACAGATTTCCGAGAGGAGTTGTAGGTTGGATAGCGTTTAGAAGCGCCCTGTTGATAGGCGTGTGTTTTGGAGGCTTTATGCTCACTCGCATTTTTAGAGGTTTTGATTTTCCTCGTACGTACGTATAGAGCCTGAGTCTTTACTCTTATGCTCGGAACCTTCATGTTCGTTTACATGTTCGAAGCCATCACGTATACTCGAGTATTGAAAGACTTTACGTTCGTTCGTATGTTCTGGGGGGGCCTTTATGTTAGCTTCCCACCATATTTACTTGTTCGTTTGCAGCCTTTATGTTTACTTGTGTGCTTAGAGGCTTTATGTGTGTTTAGAGGCTTTATTTTAGCCTGTATACTTAAAACCTGCAGAACCTTCGTAGTCTATATTCACCTGAATGTTTAGAGCCTTTATAATAGCCTTTATATTTACTCGCATATATATATTAAGCCTTTATGTTTATTTGTATATCTGGATCCCTTGTGTTTAACTCGTATGTTTTGGAGTTTTCGCCCTTCCTTGTATGTAGGGAACCTTGATGTTTCAATCCCCTCCCCCTCCCCTCCCCTCCTCTGAAGCCTTTGTGTTTGGAAACATTTCTCTCTTTTTCTCTTTCTGGGTCATTCATAACGAAACTTTTGTACCTCGAATTCCACAGCCTGGGTTTCATCATGCCTGGCACCACCGGCCTACTCAGTGAAGGGAGGAATATGTAGATGGTGGTACCTTTGGTACAGCAGAATCGTCCATACTCTCGACCTGGCAGGGGATTACAAACCTTTGCTTACGATCGAAGCGCTCACATTTGGTGTCTTTTGTGAAGCAGAAAAATATCTATACATGTTTCCCCATCGATTGATTGGAGTTTAATGTGATTGTATTTTAAATATCTATACATGTTTCCCCATCGATTGACTGGGGTTTAATGTGATTGTATTTTTTTTTTTCAAAACGAGACGCAGTTTCTATCAAGACTGAGAGGCAGAAATTACGATGTGAAATTAAACTGAACGTTATCTAAACACCGGCTGTCGCGATCCATCAAGAACCATCGGGATTGGCTAAGAGAAATGCGTGACTACCGTACCTGCTCATACACGAATTCGGTCACGAACTAAAAATCGTGGAGAGAATACGAATCAATAGCTTCAGTCACGAAAGGAAAGGGTCGGATTCGTGCCTCATGGCACGACGGGGAAAGAGAGAGAGAGAGAGAGAGAGAGTTAGGGTGAGAAAAAGATACTTCCTCACACACGTATGATAATGGCTCGAGAAGAAATTTTGCCTAGGTTGTCAGCCGGCAGGCACTGCAGGTATCCGGACTTGGAATGAGCACGATTCTCTCTGTCTATACTCTTGTACTTCTAACCAATAGACCCGCTTGAGAAATACGCAGGAAATTCCTCCTTTATTGTGTGTTGTATAAGATATTTCAAAGTGTGGATTTTAGGGTAGCATTGTTGAAGGTATGTGGGTTGGGCAAAGGCAGGTTACTTTGGAGATGGATGAGGTCAGGTCAGAGACAGGTCACGCACGAGAGATATATGTAAATTCAGGTCAGATTCAGGTCGTGCAAGAGATGGGCGAAGTCAGGTCAGAGGGGGAAAGACTAGGAGAGCGTATGCAGACAACATGTTTTGTGAGTCAACACAGGATAATGGATGGACACGCCACGCATTCAAAGACTTTCCTGTGTTTACAGAGTGGTTGAATATGAACCGTTCCAGTAATATTGCAATCTTCTTTCTTTTTATGCCCAATTGATACTCCTGCCCTTCGCTTGCGGAATGAGGATCCATATTAATGTCACTTGTGGGGCTTTGTGCGACTCTATCATCATTGAATGGATGGAGATGAAGTTGACAATTGATATGGCGTAGCAGTAAAGTCACTCTGCCACCCAACGCTCACCATGAGAGGCACTTGTGTAGTTCAGTCATCTCGCACTCGCATCGTCGTTACACCAGACCCTCAGTTGCAGATAAGCACACAGGAAACTGTGTAATCATATACCAGCGCACCCCCACAGCAAACACCACAACACCCACTAGCAACTACCATCCACCATCACACCCCACAGCAACCAGCTACTACCACATACCCCAGCAGCCACCAACCACCACACAAACCTGCCATCCTCCCACCACACACACTAATAGTCCGACATCAACAAGGGCCTCACCCGAGATAAAGTCGTCACAGGGGAAAAAAAAAAAGTCAATAATTAGTGGAAATGTTGCCTTGCCCAAATAAAGATAAAAGCAGTGTCGAAAAGGCTGGTAAGAGAGGTAGGGTCCAATATTTCCCATGGGGGAGGACCCAGGCTGGTGTGGGGTTACCCTTACCCTCCAGCCACCAAATAATGAACAACTTCCGTTAGAAGAGAAAATGGGATTATATATTTATTTGTGTCTCTTTTCTTTTCTTTTCTTTCATGGCTGTTTGCCAGTTCTCTCCGTAGCGCGGGAGCGTCAGGAACAGATGACCGGGCCTTAGAGAGGAAATCCTCGCCCAGTTCCTTCCTCTGTTCTTTCGATCAGAGAGTAATAATACGGGAGGGGAGGATTACTACTCCTATCACACTCTTCCATGAATCTTTGTTATCTTCCACTTTCACAAACAGCCTCATTAGGACCCTGTTATCTGTTGCTTACTGAATTCCTTCATAGTCCTTTTTCTAGCATACATAGCATACAAAACATACACAGATTTAATTAGTTGTATGTAATGGAGAATATTCAAGAGATGGGATCCCACGAGTGTAGAACTCCCTTCCCGTACAGTACAAATAGGTAGTCACACACACACACACACACACACACACACACACATATATATATATATATATATATATATATATATATATATATATATATATATATATATATATATATATATAGATGGGGTTGTTAGAGAGGTGAATGCAAGAGTTTTGGAAAGAGGGGCAAGTATGAAGTCTGTTGGGGATGAGAGAGCTTGGGAAGTGAGTCAGTTGTTGTTCGCTGATGATACAGCGCTGGTGGCTGATTCATGTGAGAAACTGCAGAAGCTGGTGACTGAGTTTGGTAAAGTGTGTGAAAGAAGAAAGTTAGGAGTAAATGTGAATAAGAGCAAGGTTATTAGGTACAGTAGGGTTGAGGGTCAAGTCAATTGGGAGGTAAGTTTGAATGGAGAAAAACTGGAGGAAGTAAAGTGTTTTTGATATCTGGGAGTGGATCTGGCAGCGGATGGAACCATGGAAGCGGAAGTGAATCATAGGGTGGGGGAGGGGGGCGAAAATCCTGGGAGCCTTGAAGAATGTGTGGAAGTCGAGAACATTATCTCGGAAAGCAACAATGGGTATGTTTGAAGGAATAGTGGTTCCAACAATGTTGTACGGTTGCGAGGCGTGGGCTATGGATAGAGTTGTGCGCAGTAGGGTGGATGTGCTGGAAATGAGATGTTTGAGGACAATGTGTGGTGTGAGGTGGTTTGATGGAGTAAGTAATGTAAGGGTAAGAGAAATGTGTGGAAATAAAAAGAGCGTGGTTGAGAGAGCAGAAGAGGGTGTTTTGAAATGGTTTGGGCACATGGAGAGAATGAGTGAGGAAAGATTGACCAAGAGGATATATGTGTCGGAGGGTGAGGAAAGATTGACCAAGAGGATATATGTGTCGGAGGTGGAGGGAACGAGGAGAAGTGGGAGACCAAATTGGAGGTGGAAAGATGGAGTGAAAAAGATTTTGAGTGATCGGGGCCTGAACATGCAGGAGGGTGAAAGGCGGGCAAGGAATAGAGTGAATTGGATCCATGTGGTATACCGGGGTTGACGTGCTGTCAGTGGATTGAATCAGGACATGTGAAGCGTCTGGGGTAAATCATGGAAAGTTATGTGGGGCCTGGATGTGGAAAGGGAGCTGTGGTTTCGGGCATTATTGCATGACAGCTAGAGACTGAGTGTGAACGAATGGGGCCTTTGTTGTCTTTTCCTAGCGCTACCTCGCACACATGAGGGGGGAGGGGGTTGGTATTCCATGTGTGGCGAGGTGGCGATGGGAATGAATAAAGGCAGACAGTGTGAATTGTGTGCATGGGTATATATTTATATGTCTGTGTGTGTATATATATGTATACATTGAGATGTATAGGTATGTATATTTGCGTGTGTGGACGTGTATGTATATACATGTGTATGGGGGTGGGTTGGGCCATTTCTTTCGTCTGTTTCCTTGCGCTACCTCGCAAACGCGGGAGACAGCGACAAAGCAAAATAATGATAATAATAATATATATATATATATATATATATATATATATATATATATATATATATATATATATATATATATATGTATATATATATATATATATATATATATACATGTATTCAGAGCAGTTACTCAAATACACATGAGTGTATTCAAGCAAACATCATTCGATAGCAACTGTGATTACAAGATTCCACTACAGTTACACACATCGAAAGCCATCAAGGTGCAGATGATAGACCAACCACCCTTACAGCAATCTGAGGTCAACGATTGTTAGCAGCAGCAGCAGCAGTGTAGGTTACCCTGCACACCGCAATATCTCGCTGCAAACTTTGCCACACGTTTCGAATATCATGAGATCTTTGACCCCTGACCTTTGACCTAGAACTCCTTTAGGCCAAAGATGATGCATGAAGGCAATTCTGCCAGCAGTGTGTATAAATAATATGATGAGAGCGTCTTATCTATCATCATAAAAGAGATTCAAAAAAACGTTTCACATATCTTATCTTACGATGCTCTTTAGGTGCTGTTTAGCACGAATGAACATGTAGATAGGTAGACAAATAGATAGATAGATAGATAGATTGATTGATTGATACATAGAATGATACATAGTATACTGATAGATTAGATATACAAACAGATAGATAGACAGAGCATGTGCCGGATCTATTATCCCCGTTAATATGAGAGAATTCCTAAGTCATGGTGAAATATAATAACGACTTCATAATTTAGTCTAATTAAATTCCATCATCAGCATTTTCAACACCGAGCAAAAAAAAAAAAAAAGAAAAACTTCCCCCGCTAATAAAACCGCACAGATGTGAAAACATTCCTTTGAGCTGGAATTTGATGATAGTAAAAGATATCAACATTCATCTGTTTATAAGCCTGGGTACTTTACCAACGTGTTTTCTAACTTCATATGGAAAAAAGAAATGTAATTATAATACTCATAAGTAATCTATGTTTCATGTTGATGTAACTACGATAATCATAAGTAATCTATGATTAATGTTAATGTAACTGTGATGATCATAAGTAATCTATGATTAATGTTGCAACTATGAGACTCATAAGTAATCTATGATTAATGTTGTAACTATGATACTCATAAGTAGTCTGTGATTAATGTTAATGTAACTATCATATTCATAGGTAATCTATGATTAATGTTAATGTAACTATCATACTCATAAGTAATCTATGATTAACGTTGTAACTATGATACTCATAGGTAGCCTGTGATTAATGTTAATGTAACTATAATTCTCATGAATAATCTATGATTAATGTTAATGTAACTATAATTCTCATGAATAATCTATGATTAATGTTAATGTAACTATAATTCTCATGAATAATCTATGATTAATGTTAATGAGCTCGAAAACTGATGGCCTTTCTTTGTGTATAGATGGCGACATTATGCTTGCAAATTTAAACGAATTATTTATTCATTTCTTTTTGCAAGTGAAGGAAATTCATCATTGTAGTTTGCAGAGCATTTATACCCCCCCCCCCCAACACACACACACACACACACACACACACACACACACACACACACACCATGAACGCCCCAAGACCCTCCCTCAGATGATAATCAAAGCTTATGCATGTGAAACATCCCCCGTATCGTCACAGGCGTTGATCACCCTGGATACACGTTCAAATTAGGATTTTTTTTTCTCTCGTGAAAGGATAATATTTGTTGTAGACGTACTGGGGGAAATATATATATATATATATATATATATATATATATATATATATATATATATATATATATATATATATATATATATATATATATATATACATATATATATATATTCAGTCGCCACGGGGGTCCAAGCTTGCCGTGGAACAAGCTAACATTGACCCCTGATCGACGTTTTAATTGCTGTACGAAATGGAACGGGCAAATTGCTGTACGGAATGGAACGGGTACATTGTTGTAGGGAATGGAACGGGTAGAATGGGTTATCATGGGATCGCTATGGTATATATATACGTGACGACACACAGGCGTAGGTAGGTCGACCGACCAACCAGTTGGTATTGATTGACAGAATTGAGTAATCAACTTCATCGCTCAGTTGTCGTTGTGGGGAACAGCCGCTTACTCTTGTTGTTGCCCCCCAGTTGTGAGATTAATGTCCTAAAGACGCGTGCCAGACGGGTCAACACCACACACCAAGCCTTTCATAAAAACTCGTGGCTTTTGGAATGATGTAAAGCAGCACTGTGTAGAATGACGGAACCTGAAGATTAATTCAAAGTAGAACACCACGAGACGAAGGTAGAACTGGTAGTATTGCGTAGGGATAATGGTAAGCTACTACTGGCTTCTGGTTTATCTTAGATTTTTTTTTCTTTATACATTTGTATCTTTGGAAGATGACCCATCAAAATCAGGAATACGAAGGAATTATAAGTATTTCAAAGATTCTAATCGTATAATCGACGTTTGTGGGCGAAAATTAAAGACGAGGAAAAAAAAAAGAATGGAAAATACCATGAGATGTAACCCAGTTACTCTTGCCAGCCAGTTCACAATTGTATGAGGGGGAAGTCCAGCGATTGGCCGCTCATCGAAGCACATTGAGGGAAGAGCCACAGGAGAGGATATATATCCACAAACCCACTTTTAGATGGTCTAGATCTTCGACGAATGGATGGGTTAGGTGAACAGGTTATCAGGAGTGTAAAGGGAGAGAGAGAGAGAGAGAGAGAGAGAGAGAGAGAGAGAGAGAGAGAGAGAGAGAGAGAGAGAGAGAGAGAGAAAAGACAAAAATCGTGAAACATCGGATGCAGTCTAACAGAGATAGGGATACAACAGGATTTTGCATGTGTGTGTGTGCGTGTGTGTGTGTGTGTGTGTGTACGTGCCGTCACATTGGAGGTTGTGAGGCAACTCTCTCGACACAATGTCAGCAATCCGCCTGACCTTCAGCCAGATAAACAACCGTGTCCAGGTAATGCATTGTAAGGCAACATTACCTGACATACGTTGCAAACGAGACGCCAACACGAATGAACGAATCCCCGAACCACCCGACGAACTGTTGCCCTCGTTCTGCGCGAAGTCTCGGCCATTCGAATCCCATGAAGCAACTACGGACGAAAATACAGAGTTGGCCAAAACATATCGTTGGGAAAAATAAAAGTTAAAGTATAGGTCAAGGTTTCCAGTGAAAATAATCTCAAAAGTTGATGCGAAACGTATTGGATAAACAGACAGCTGTTTACAAAACACACACTAACACATACGCACACACACACACACACACACACATACACGTCGCTTCCTCAGTTCTGGTTCTATGGTAAGAGAGGGAATTACTTGGCTTCTCTTAATGTAACAGAAGACCATCATCTTCAATCGTCGCTGGCGGGAAGACGGAAGAATGCCGCTATATTTATGACGTCGAGGAAATAAAGTTAATTTCGTTCGAGTAACAGGATACCGAGTCCCGTTCTCGGAAAAAAAAAAAAAAGGATTACTGAACTCTTTTTTTTTTCTTTTTTTTAGAGGTAGGAGGAGGAGGAGGAGGAGGGGGAGGAGGCCAAAGATCGCTGGTAGTTCATTACGAGACTAACGGGCTGTGCTGGTTCACCCCCCCCGCAATGGAAGACTTCGAGAATATTCGACAGCAAAAGAGGAGACCAAGGGTTGTGGGCGAGGGTCGCGCCCTTCGCAGACCGAAGCCCCGTGGACGACCCCCCCCCCTCCCCCCCAATAATTTTATCTCACTAGAGAAAGAAAGGAAAGAAAAAGAGGATCGTGCATGATTCACATGACAACTGCATCGCGGTGAGTGATGCAGTGTGGGGTGGAGGCTGTGTGGCCTTCTCTGTTTTCTGCGTGGAAGGTGAGACTAAAGAAGACGGTGGCAGAGAGGCGTCAAATGATGAGATGGTGTTGGGTTGGTGTTCGTGGGGGGTATTCTAATGGTCTCGAATCCCTTCACGTGATAGAAATTTGAACGACTCTCGTGGAAGAGGAGCTTCGATTCGGAGGAATGGGGTAGGATGGGAATGGTGTCGAATGACTGGACGGGTTGTTGAATATAACAATAAAGGAAGGAGAGAGAGAGAGAGAGAGAGAGAGAGAGAGAGAGAGAGAGAGAGAGAGAGGAAACTCAACGACCAAGGTGAGGAAGAATGAGGATGAAAATAACTCCTACGTCCTGACACGGCACATCAGACTTGAGGTGGACTTTATCAAAAAGTTTTTAAGGAGCATTTGGATGTACCTCCGCCGAGTGCGGGAGCTGCGTACGTGCGTGTGTGTGTGCGTAACCCCGACGCCTGAAAATGAGTTTCGTAAGATTTCGGCTAGCGGGAGGATGGAAGATAAAGACGGACACGAGAGAACCGGGTCAATTTACCCAGAATGCTTTCTTTCACGAGAGAAAACGGAACGGTGATTATTCACATGATACGTGCGGTACGCTGAGTGGTGTAGTGAGACTATGGTCTGTGTTTAGCAGCCATTATAAGTCGAACTGGTACAGCGACTGGTGGAGAGAGAACAAGAAAGATCACGATGCTCACCACAAAAGCGCTCATCAGCGAAGCATAAGAAGGAAAAGGAGGCGTATATTATAAGGGTGGAACAAAGTGAGAGCTGGTGAGGTAGCGTGGGTGATTGGTAAGTGAACAGAGATGGGGGGAGTGGATTTGGAATGAAATCAGATGAGAATGATGTGAAGGATTAGAAAATGTTCAGCAAACTGTTCATATCTTCTGCTAGACGAATACCAGAATATGTTTCTCAAGTTTGGTCACCACAAACGTTTGATGGAGAAGGTGTAGAGGAAGGTAATTAAGATGGTACCAGATTAAAGAAAGCTCAGTTACAGTGAAACGTTGGAATCCATGGATCTATTTACCGTAGAAGAGGGTAAAGTGATAGAAGTAGATGAAGAGAATAAACTGAGAGATGCAATTGTGGGTTAAGGGGAAGCATACAGAAAATTAAGAGTTGTGTATGAGCAGAGAATGTTTAATGTAGCTGGAAGGGAGAGTATAAAACTCCCTTCCCGTTATGTAAAACTTGGTAACTACGTTTGGATTCCTTAAGCCCTCACCTACCAACACCTAGCTACACGAGGCCAAAACATTTGATTTATTGTTCTTAAAAATTTCGATTTCCTCCACACGATAACCAATGACTCATTATCAACGCACTGATGACTTGCATAGCTTAGTCCATGGGTTCTTTTTTTTTTTTTCTTAATTTCCAACAGTACACGAACGATCATCAACAGAAAAAATTAATCTTTTTGCCGGCGTGTCAGCAAACTCTTTCTCTTTCAATAAGCCCATCATTATTCCCTACAAACGCCTTTCTACTCCTGCAAGCCCGTATCTTTCCCTTCCATCCTTTTTCTTGATGCTTTCGTAATTTTCCTTTCCCATTTGTATCTTCTCTTTTCTTTCCCACTCCGTATCTAAAGCTCAGACATGAGCCTTCTGTTATTAACTTGGCTGATGCAGCAATTTGCCTTCCCTTCATCATTTACCACCGTAATCACAGTCTGACACCCTGGTACTTCTCGTACCTAATCCTCCCTTATCTTCCCGTGGTTTGTCATTTGGTATCAATTGTTCTTAAACACATGACCTTGATATTAATTGTTGTTAATCACCTGCCGTTGTTCTTTTTCTCCGATTGGTGGGTCTAACAAGATCATGACCTTAATGACCCCTGGCAAGTCGATGGGCCTCAAAGCCCAATTGATCAAACAACCCACCACCTCGCTCCTCACTCTCCAACATCACATTCCCCTCCCTCCCTCTTCTGTCCATTACGGATTATCCTTCTCATTTCTCTCTCTCATCATCACATTTCCCTAGTCAGACCGCACTCCCTCCAACATCCCATGCCTCACCACATCCCACACTCCCTCCAATTCATTCCATTCTCTCTCTCTCTCTCTCTCTCTCTCTCTCTCTCTCTCTCTCTCTCCTCGTCCAGTATTTTCCAGCCCTGAGTAGACCAAACTGCCCTTCAATCCCCCCTCCTCGGTTCTCCCACCGACCAGTACTTCCTCCCGCCGCCGTCCCGCGGGTCCTGCCGGTACTGCAGCAGTCGCGTCCTGCCAGAATAACGAGCCGGTGCTGCGGAGGGCAGCGGCAGCGGGCGGTTCCTCAACGCTGGCGCCGACACCCGTTCCCGACGTAATTAGACAAAAACAATAGCGCCTCGTTAGCGCAGCGGGAGCGCCATAGATCCTCGCTCCACCACTACCCTCCCCCGTGGATAGCCTGACGCAGGTGTGAGTTACTGGGCCCGACCAGCGCTCCAGGTAATTCTTATTGTCCACCAATTTACATAACTCAGGGCGAATGGCTACGGGAATGCTTAATAATTATTAAAGGGTGATTAGAGGAGGCTCACGGGGCACCTCGAATGGGCGTATTGCCAATTGGTACTGTTAGTCAGCATTGGGTTATCGGCGGCGGGCTGTCAGTGTACTGGGTATAGTTTGCCACCGTCGCCCACCATACGTTCGCTGGTGACGCTCTCCGTATTCCCTGCAGCGCCAAGGGCTCGCTAGGGTGTAATATTGTCATTACTGTCATTTTTCTCGTTTTTTTTTGTGGTAATTACTGTTACTGATGTGTTCACGTTCTGCACTGTTGCAGATTGTGTATGTGTGTGTGTGTGTGTGTGTGTGTGTGTGTGTGTGGTACGTTCGTTTGATTACTGTGGTATTTTCGTGATTATGGGTGTTGTCTTGCTCGAGCTGAAAGTTATAGAAAGACATGGAAAGTGCTGGTCATTCATCGGTGATAGATACGGGTCTTTCTTAAAGGTCAGGCCACGTCATACGGGGGACTGTCCTATACCTGCGTTTTCTGTGGTGTTCCCAGACGACAGGTTTTGTAAGAGGGAAATTTGGTAAGTTTCATCTGAATTTTCTTAGTATACATTCATTCACACTGCCGAGGAACCAACCCTAGATCGACTTTGTTGTTTGTTACATATATGTATATATATATATATATATATATATATATATATATATATATATATATATATATATATATATATATATATATATATATTTTTTTTTTTTTTTTCTTTGTCGCTGTCTCCCGCGTT
>NC_092235.1:55415307-55482807 GCF_036320965.1 Panulirus ornatus | reverse complement strand
CATACACACACACACACACAAGAAACAGAGAAAAAGCATATATATATATATATATATATATATATATATATATATATATATATATATATATATATGTATAATAGATAGATTATTGATTGGTGGATAGATAGAATAGATAGACGGGTTGCTAAAGGTGATAACATTCAAGTTCAGAAGACGTCATCCCATAGAATGTATCTCTTTATGCTTTTCCGAACGAAGTGGTTGTCGTCCTCGCCAACGTTGAGCAAGGAACGACTGATGAATGTATACGATGAAGGCCCCCATCAGTTCCTCCTCCTCCTCCTCCTCGTCCTCCTCCTCTTCCATAGTGCCCTGCGCTACGTGACTCCCACGTCCTACACCCAGGTACTGAGTGGCGTCGGGTGAAGGCCTCTCATACTACTACCACTGGCTACAAGAGCACCCACATGCAGGTGAGGACGATGGGGGACGCTCATAGCAAGTGTATGGTGGTTCACACGCTCCCAGCGTTGCTTATTGTCACGGCATGAAAAAAAGAGGGAAGGCTCATTGTTACGTTACTGGAGAATTCGACAATGCCAACCCGCAAATCATTCACATATATTTTAAGCGCTGCAGAATGACGGTAGACGTATATAGCGTAATTACCTGTATAAGGGCTCAGACGTCCCGGCAAAACTCAATATGCGAAACTAGTAAGTTCCTACGTCTGTATAACGCTTGTCTGCTGTGCCTCGCCTCCACCTCACCACTGGGGTGTGGCGTAGCCTCGCGCTGCTATCCCTGACGAGCGCATTCTTGAAGCTCCCAAGGCTTGCGACGCGCCGATGGCGCAAGAGCCAGCACCGTTCGCTGACGCGATCTGGGAGCTCACAGGGCGCCTCTGTCTGTCTGTCTCTCTCTCTCTCTCTCTCTCTCTCTCTCTCTCTCTCTCTCTCTCTCTCTCTCTCTCTCTCTCTCTCTCTCTCTCTCTCTCTCTCTCTCTCTCTCTCTCTCTCTCTCTCTCTCTCTCTCTCTCTCTCTCTCTCTCTCTCTCTCTCTCTCTCTCTCTCACGGGACCTCTTTAATCTTACGCTCCTGAATCCTTACCTCCGAACGTGTGTATGATACTCCAACTTTCCGATGGCCTGCTATGCTAACAGCAGCAAACTCTGCTGAAATTAACCCGATTATTAATTTTCCCTTCGTAACTCAGTTGTTGTAATTGTTCAGGGTTTATAATGAAATTCCGTGATATCAACTTTTCACTCAATATCCCCAGTTTGTGAATAAATAGAATCAGAATTACATTGCCAAAAACAAGGACATACTTTTATTTTTTTGTTGTTTTTAACGTTTCTATTTTTTTTTCTTTTTTCCATATGATAACATATCATGAGTGTTGATCGGGGCGAGGTCATAGATGACATGGTGCTGCTGAAGTACAGAGGTTGTGCATGAGGAGTGGATGTTGTGCTAGTGTTCTTGCGAAGTGGGTGTTGCTAGGTATCGTGAATTTGAAGTGGGTGTTGCCAGGTATCATGCAGGTGAAGTGGGTGTTGCCAGGTATCGTACATGTGTAGTGGGTGTTGGTAGGTATCGTGGAGGTACAGAGGGTGTAAGTCAGGTATCGTAACAGGTGAAGTGGATGTTAGTCAGGTGTTATTCCCAGGAAAGGGTTGTTGGTCGGTATTGTGCACACACGACAGGCAATAGACCTACCTCCCTCACAGGTGTGACAAGCTGTTAACAATGCAACATCAAAGTGATGAAAGTAGCTGAGCGTAAAGCGGGAAGGGGCATTGAAGTGGGGGCACCTGGCTCCACTTACGCTGGGAGTTTTACGTGGGAGGATAGTGACGACAGACCCACAGCAAGTGGGATGGGAGTTTTCGGTACTGTGATGTGGCACGTTGGTGGGGGAGTCTACAACGTCCCCACAGGTGACTAGCACGTGTATCCCGCGAGCTGCAAGGTTCTCCCGGAGAGCGGGAGCATTGCGAGCAGCAGCAAGGCGGTTCACTCCACCACAGGCTGCCAACGAGGGGGACGGCGTTCCTGACGAATGGTGTGCCTGCCGCGCCACGCAATAGCATGTTCGCGCTCCCACTGGCCTGACCTTTTTCGTGTTTCGACGATTCGAGTAACTCGGTCCATACGGAAGACACATATATATTATTGTTCTTTTGATGAGATTTGATGAGTCACATTAACTTTCGCAGCCGTGTTGAGCCAAAAATATGGTGGTGTGTTTAGGAAACATAGGAACACTGGCTATGCATCTCCTCTCATCTGCCACACCCCGTGACAAAACAACCTTCGTGTAAAATCTACCCAGAAAGGCTTAATGAAGCACTTGGGGGGGAAAGTTTAGCTCAGTGAGGACGCACACGTAGCTGCAGAAACTATATCGAACCTCTCCCCCCAGATGAGTGACTGAGAACGCGAGGAAAATGTAGGACTGGTTTTGCTTTCTGGTTTAGAGGGATCTTAATGCCCCTCCGCCAGATTCGAGTGAAAGATTTAGGCTCTTTCAGCGAGAGTGAACATTTCCGACCGTTCCCTTTTACGAGTGGATTTTTAGATTTCCCACTGAGGTAGTGGTGGTTCATCTTTAGCCGGGATGTCGTAACGTCGTAGTTATAAACTTAACGAATGCAGAATGTGTGCCTTGTAGTTCATTAGATCGTCTCGTACCTTAAATGCTCTTTCTCATTTCATTTGGGTCTGTGTTAACGAACTTATGCTTCAGGGTTTGTGAGTACACATACATATAAGAGGAGGTGCGAGTGATAAAAAGGTTTCGAGCATGATACAATCAGGGAAACATGCGAAGCGCACTGCACACGGAGAGGCCCGAGCAGTTCAACGGTAGAACGGTGTAAGTACCCTTCAGTGTTGACCCAGGTTCAGGGAGCAACAACACTACACACCACACAGCCGGTAAGGTCGTCACTCCATATAGCTATACAGAGAATACTCACTGCCACGGCTGTATTCATATGCGTTGAGAGTAATCGGTCCGGGTTTCTCTCTCTCTCTCTCTCTCTCTCTCTCTCTCTCTCTCTCTCTCTCTCTCTCTCTCTCTCTCTCTCTCTCTCTCTCTCTCTCGTAAAAGAGGCGGGAAAATGCAGTCATTTAGCGATTTCCACTTCGATTGTTGACTACATGGCTCAGGCGTGTTTCTCAGTGACTGGTGTTGAGTGCTGAGTGGCCGCTTGTCTCCCACGCTCGACAATAGGGATTCCAGCAACACACTCACTTCTCCAGTCTGGCACTTGGATTAGGTATGGTAATACGGGTGTTCCTTTTTTTTCCATATTTCTTTGTCGATTTCCCGCTCTAGCGAGGTAGCGCCAGGAACATACGAAACATCGGTCTCTTTTTTTCCTCACATTCGCTCATTAGTCGTCAGTCATGGTGCACGTCTAGAGCCAACCATCCACTGCCAAGCCCCATAATATCAGATGGATGGAAGGAAAGAGAAATGCTTTAAGCTTAAGATCAATGCGACACTTCTACCATAAAATCTTATAACATGACGATGCGACCCTTTGACCACGACGTAACGACCCTTCTAAAGCACGACGATACGACCATTTTAGAGCAGGAGGGTCATCAGAGCACCTGCGGTGCGACCATTGGAACACACTGGCACGACCCTTTGAGCACGACGGGCGTCCTTCTCAAGTGGTTAACTGCGTTCATACACCCTCCTCTTTTGAAAGAAAAAAAAATAAGGGGTAAATTCATTTAATCTTTCGTGTGGACACAGTAATCTGGTACCGATGTAACGGCAAATGGCTCTACGAACTGGTCTGCCATCCCACATATCCTCCTCCCTTACACTCCTTGAGGGATTGTAGCACGTACAGTTCTGTTCTCTCCCATATCCACACTCTCTAAACGAGCCCTCATTGCTTATTCACGCACCCTGTCTTACGCACGAACTTTCAGCTCATTATGCCATACTCACACTCAGATCAGTGCAAAGGAATCCTCTTAATATAATCATTTATTATTATTTTTTTCCTTTTCTTTTTAATGCTAAAAGTTTCTGTCCGTCTGATAAACTAGCCAGATACACACGACATTTTCCCCCCATAGAAAAACACCATTACGTAGGCGTCTGCTTCTCGACCAGCAAGTCGGATCTGCTGTGAGACTTTGTTTGTGTTTTGGGTTACTACTATGCACATAATGCGTCAGATTTTATGGCCTTTTAGTCTTGTTTTAACAGTTACATCTTCCATCGCGCGTTCTAAAAAATTACAGTGTGTAGAATTGCATGGACATCACATCATGTTTAATGTCACCAGCTTTTTCCCTTTTTCATTCGAATCGAAACTTTTTTTTTATTTTCATTCCTAGGAATTGATACATGTAAAGATACGCTTGATATCTATTTTATACTTCAATGATTGCCTTATAATTGCCTTACCTCTATTATCACCTGCTTAATAGCGCTCCACTGCCTTTTCATCCGATATCGTCTTTTCCAACATGATTTTTGTTTGTCACGGTCGTGTTTAGCGTACTGTGGGAATTGCTACAGGTCACCGAGCGTACAGGTATCACGGTAGGCTACAGTATACGTAATGGATGATCGTGGAGAACATACCATCGCATCTCATCTGGTAAACACGAGTTGTTTTGAAATGTTTCATTCTCAGAACCTCGCGTTGCGGTCGTGTTGCCCCACGGCTCCAAGGACGAGACGTTCCAGTCATGCGCATATCAACGTACTCGATAAGATGAGGCATTATCATGTTATCAATATCATGGCAATGTATCGATCAGTTATATGTAATAGGTTGTAGACAACAGCCGCCCAGGTTAAGTATTATCATCCTATCTTAGGATCCTTGAAGGCTGTACCCAGAACCAATTCACAACCTCCATTTCGTAGTTGCCAAGTGCAACAATACACCTGTTCTTACCATTTCCTACCTCCATTCTTCAAATTCAGTCATTCTCTCTCTCTCTCTCTCTCTCTCTCTCTCTCTCTCTCTCTCTCTCTCTCTCTCTCTCTCTCTCTCTCTCTCTCTCTCTTTCTCTCTTTTCTTCTTCTTCTTCTTCTTCTTCTTCTTCTTCTTCTTCCTTTACCACATCCCTATAAATGTGCACATGGTAGAAATCAAGAAACTTACGGTCCCTCGTCCCCCAATTTCGTGGTGCTAATCCCCGTTTTCCCCACGTGTTTCTGGCTGCCAGTGTCTGTAGTAGTACCAGCCTCACCCACGACCTATGCGCCTCTCATAGACCTGACTTTTCTCTTCGGTTGAACACCACCTGATTAATGCCTCTCCTAATAATCATAATCTTAGGTCTTTCTGATATCTTATCACGCTCTCACTAACTCCTTCCACATCATCATCTTACAGTCTTCACTCACAATGTCGGTTTCAGAGGAAGGGTCTGTGCTCGTTCCAGTACCCGCCCACTTGTTGCATGCTCCTGGTACGTTGAATTTCCCAAATTCGACTTTATCTGACTTCACATATGCCTCCTGTCTAATTCTATTTTTCATTGTTTCGCCCACTGCTCTCCTAACTCTACAGACTTTTTAAACTTTCCTTCGACTGTGTCTTACTTCTGGCAGAGGCTGTGACATCCTCTCACCTTAAGACGAATTCCGTCACTTAGGAGGCTTCAACCCACACCATAAGATATGGATAAACACTTTCCTCGCAGATAGTGGAGGGGGATTGAAGCCCTTACGTTTTCTATCAATAACGATGTGAAGCAAATTACCAGTAATCTTACTTATATTCCTGACCGCCACAGCCACCTCCTAACACACTGTAATCCCTCGCGTTGTAGCGACACAATCTCACTCCCCCTGGGTTCGTCTGACCACGTTTTCGTAAGCGTATCTCTGATAATCGTAACTCCAACTCCAGAAGCGCCTTTCAAACGCAGGTACTTGATGACGCTGAGTGGAAGACCTTGCGAAGCTTCTCTCTGGCTTTCCTCGGGTACGATACTGCCTCTCCTCCCTCAGTGCTCCTGCCTCTGCTGAACGTGTTGCTGGGGTAGAAGCACATGCCTCTTCCTCCTCTTAAGATTATACGTCTTCTTCCAGTCAAGTGAGTCAAAGGTTTCTTTGCTGAGGCCCTGCGAGAAGGACCCTGCCATACTGGAGTTGGAAAAAACCCTCCTTCCTCCGACATGTCATCTTCATCTATCCCTTTCGAAATTGTTACAAATATAGTATCCTTGAGGGGAATCGTTCCTCTGTCCAAAGGAAGTGCAACGGACTCTCCCCTTCATCTACTGATAAGCATTTATGGACTTTAACCAAAAGCATATCTAACAACTTCTGCGTATCAACTCTTCTTTTTTTTCGGTTCTGGCAATACTGTAGCTGTCTTTCCCTTTGACAGACCAACTCGTTGTGGTTTTCCTTGTCCGCTTTGGATTACACTGACTTTCCTTCACACGCTGATGCTCCTCTTTTTTTTTTTTTTTTTTTCTTCCTATGGCTCTCCCTGTAATCTTTTCGTACAGTCCAAAAGATAAGCATGTCTTTCTCTGGCTGCAAGGAAGGCTCTTGGTCCAGATGGCATCCAATCCTCATACTTGAAGGAGGGAATTTCTGGACTTGCGCATGTGTGTAATCATCTGTTTGAAATCTGTTTAAAGCCTTCCAAGTATTGTCCTGTTGCTCTAACTTCTATAATTTCCAGATTCTTTGAACTCCCTCTTCATATTCCACTTCCATTTACACTGATTTTCAGTCTTCTCTTTGATCATCATCAAGGCTTTAATAATGCAGGGCCAACCCGTGATATCCTTTACCCTATCTTGATATGTAATATCTATTCATCATCTCTGTGAGACTGGAGAATCGTGTATTGTATACCTTGATATATCAAAAGCTTTTGAGAAGGTATGGCACCGGAATATTCGTTTTCAAGCTGCAGCCTCTCTCTCTCTCTCTCTCTCTCTCTCTCTCTCTCTCTCTCTCTCTCTCTCTCTCTCTCTCTCTCTCTCTCTCTCTCTCTCTCTCTCTCTCTCACTTCATATCTAGTTCCCTCTCTGGACGAACTGCTTTCATAATGTCGATGGATTAATCAGTCTCTCCCTTATGTCTCTACCAACAGCTGTGTCACTCGGGGTATATCGTATCTCCCGCCACAGCGGGGTCGGTCCTTGGCCCCGTTCTTCTCATGATATCCATTGTGTCACTTTTCTAAGATCCCACAATCTGCGGACGTACGGTACAATGCCAGGAGGTAGAGCTATAAATGTACAAGACCGAGAATAACCAAATGGGATCTTGATGAACAAGGATTGAGCACGACTTATGAAAATATTCGGAAATGCGTTAATTAAAGTGAATGAAGAGAAGAGGGGTCTTGGTGTCGGCACTGGTAACAGTATGAATTATGCTGCACAGTGTGTAGCAGCAAGTAAGAAACTGAATGGTAATTATCATAGCTATGAACATCGATTATACAACACCAGAAACAATTCTGACCCTTTTTAACGCAGTCCAATCATTCCTAGTCCCCTAAACTACAAGAAAGATGAGGAACAAGTACAAAGACGGGCCACAAAATCAATTCCACCTCTTGGAAATCTGACGTATGGCGAGAAGTTTTTCTCTTCGGTAACACAGACGCCGCTGTCTTCTAAAACAACCATTAAGGTCTTCTTGAAATACGAAATAAGTTAAAAGTTCTAACACTGACGCGGGGAACAGTCCCATTGCAAATAGATGAGTTGAACACGAGAATAAGTTACCATCAGTCGTTCTTAGTGAAAAGATTGTGATTCCTTTAGAAAGCGACTAGATGAATTTTTCATCGGTTCAAGCATTAAGTAAACGAGCACAAGGAAAGAAAATGCATGAATTCTTTTTTCTCATTCCTGACCGTAAGAATATGTTGTGGTGCATCAGAGAGTGGGACGGTTTAGCAAGATTTAAAAGTCAGATTTTTCGTTCTACCCTGTTAAATTCCATGTAGGCTTGCATGATAAATGCATGGAGTTTCTTCCATTCTTTTTCCCTGCCGGCTGTTGTCGCCGGGGGGGAGTGGAAAGTGGGAGAGAGCCTCCTTACAATTCTATCCTTGCCTCATCCGCTTAGAGATAGGGATAGGAGTAGACAGAGTTAAGGTTAGACCACTCTACCTGGACATGGGCCAACGGACCCCTTTGCTGTCTGTCTGTCATGCACTGCGTTAGTTTTTTTTTTTTTTACCAACGATTTCCCTCCGTCGGTAGGTAACCAGAGGCATTCACATCGCTGACAACACGACACTGCTCTCCTCCACTTCCTTCCGATCCGCTCCATCTTCTCTTGGTCGATCAGCGCCTCGTCTCGTCTTGACATCTATAACATCAGACTGTTGACAGGATATCCCAGTGAGGCAGACGTGAAACTGGTGAGATTTAATGTCTCCAATCTCCAATTTCTGTTCTCTCTCTCTCTCTCTCTCTCTCTCTCTCTCTCTCTCTCTCTCTCTCTCTCTCTCTCTCTCTCTCTCTCTCTCTCTCTCTCTCTCTCTCTCTCTCTCTTTTTAAGACCTTGGACAATTTCCCATCTTCCTTTCTAAGGCTTCGAACAAGTTTCCCACGTTCATCCCTGGGCTCCAGGGATACTCATGTTCTTCTCTGGGCTCCAGAGATACTCATGTTCATCCTTGGGATCATGGGAGACCTTCAGGAGCTTAATCGCTGTTAGGAGTGAGCTCAGAGCGCGGTCGAATTCGTGCATCGCAGACGCTGGGCTTGCCAGCGCATGCCACCAGACGCGCTCTTTGCCGAAGGAAAATACACACAGAATATCAACCTTGTCATTGTTGACGCCATTCCAGGCGAGAAATACTGCAACACTTCGCTCCACGACCAAAGCCACGATGTTATACGATTCTCGTAAGCAAAGATTCGCCGATTCTACATCTTATCCTCCAGTTTCCTGGTGATTCACGTCCTAATGCTCCCTAATGTGAGTGCGAGTCTAGCAGTTGATGCTGTCAGAGAGACGTAAAATAAGATGTTCTCTGTCGTTAATCTTGGTAAGTGTGGATCTACAAGAGATTACTCGCATCTCCAGATGCACAAATCTACAGCGCATTACCTCGTCTTCCAACTGGCATTATCCCTTTGTGTTAGATTCGTAAACATTATTCTCAAGATGATAATATGTTTCACATAGTGGTGCAGTAGATACGTAAATGCAAGTAGAATCCAAGTTGAAGGCCAACTCACCGAGGCAGAATTAAGTTAGGTAACACGTATGTGTGTGTGTGTGTGTGTGTGTGTGTGTGTGTGTGTGTGTGTGTGTGTGTGTGTGTCAGCGAGACACAGACCGCAGGCCTCGCGCAGCATGTGGGTCCTCGACCTGCGTCAGAACCAAGGGTGGTTCGTCGTCGGGCTATGCTTAAATCGCCTCCCTCGTCACATGCTCGAATCCTTTTGATACTACCAGTTTCAGAATGTGTGTGTGTGTGTGTGTGAGAGAGAGAGAGAGAGAGAGAGAGAGAGAGAGAGAGAGAGAGAGAGAGAGAGAGAGAGAGAATTCAAAACGAGTGGGAGAAAAGAAAGGGGGAGGAAAAAGAAAAGAGAATAGAAAGCACAATGGCCAAAGGGAGGATATTGACCGGCATTACTGTACAGGGAGAGGTGGACAAAGCAGCAGGAGCCCCAGCTACAGTCCCAGCCCAACGTGGACGTATGGAGCACGTGTCCCCAGCCCTGTTGTGTCGGTACTGACGGGTATCGATTGGCGATTGAAGTACTGGCTAGGGAAGAGGAGGAGGAGGAGGAAGAGCAGGAGGGGAAGGAGAGATGAAGGGGAAGAGAGAGAGGTGTGGTAAAAAGAGAGGGAGGAGAAGAGAGGGAAGCAGAGAGAGAGAGACAGACCTGGAAAAGATATAGGGAGAGGGATGGAAGGCATTAAGAGGTAGGTGAGTGAAAGGGCGGAAGGAAGGAGAAAAGCAGATGATGAGTTGGACAAGGCAGAGGGAATTTGTGGGTAGCTATTGTCGTAGGTAAGTGTTAGGGAAGACGATAGAGAGAGAGAGAGAGAGAGAGAGAGAGAGAGAGAGAGAGAGAGAGAGAGAGAGAGAGAGAGAGAGAGAGAGTGAAGGTAAGGGAGACAACAAGGGATGGATGGGTGAAAGGAAGACTTGTGGACGACGTCATCTGAAAGTCTTTAGCAGCTATCATGTACCCGACCGTCCCCCTCTACACTTACGAATACTTAAACGCCACATCCTGGAGTATCAGTGACTGTAGATGTATTGACTAACATTATGAAATATTCGTGCGATGTAGCCATGATATAACATGGACTCTGAGAACGCTCGTTCCTGAACCAACATTGCTGAAGCTTTAACAGTTTCGTCTTTGGGTCTGCTCAAGTACCACCACCGAGGTGCTAATAGATGGACTTGGCCTCTTAGTGCGCCCATGATAGACGTGTTCAGACTTCCCTCCCTGATTTGACTCCCTCGTAATTCATGTATCCTCTATGTACTGAGGCGAGAACATTGGTATATCATATCATTGTATGATACCTTGACACTGTAATGAAATGTACCAGAGAACTTAATATCTCAAACGGGGTTTGGGGGGGAGGAAGTTCACTCATATGCAAGATGAAATATATTGACAGTCGTCACCAGTTGCTCGACAGTAACGACTTTGATGGAACACGACGATGCTTTGCAACAGCTGGACAAATTCTCACAACAATTGAAACGACAGAAACACCTGACATCGTTATCTAAAGAGCGTCACAAAGGGCGTGACGTTACGGGACGACGAAAGAAAAGACTCTTTCCTGGGGGCTGGTACATACCTGCCTCCAGTGACACCATTGTAGCGTTACAGACATATGAATGGAAGGCTCTGACGTCTAAGGCTGCACCACGCACTAAATATGACAAAACACGTCTGCTGTAATAGACTCTAAATTGAATTGCGACTTTTACAGGTTATGGTCGTCGGCTGATGCCTACGCAGTTCCTTCATCCTTCCCTTTTTGACGTTTGTTGATAGATGGATTCCGGACACAAGCTAGGGTATCAATACACACACACACACACACACACACACACACACACACACACACACACAAATATATAGTACATATGAAAAACATTTTCACAGAACAAGTAATGTCCTCCAACAGCAAGGATTCGAACTTCGTACAATCCCACCTTCATATGCTCGGCATTCTATTCTTCGCAACATCAGTAGACCCCTTTCATCCAAACCACACTGCAACTAACCACAAACCCATAAGAAGAATTTAAAACCTTTCCCCCTGCCTCACACTTCAGCATACTCTCCTCACACATCCCCAGTCTCAAACAAACACAACGCTGATAAAATACGTACACGCTGAAATGACCAGACAGGCAGTTTACAACAGCCCTCCTTGCTGCTCAATCTTAAACACCGCATCCATCTGAAACAACGCTCCCCAGACATAAGTGAGTCTCTCTTTCCCGTCTGCGCTTTGTACATCACGTACTGTTTCTAACTTTCATGTATAAGGCACTGTTACCAGATTCCCTTAACCACATTCAAGCCACATGAACCTCTTCGTGGTTTCCCCGACAGCTTCTTATGCCCTAGTTCAGCCCGCTAACACCATGTTGTCCCTTGTACACCACATCACTCCGTTTCCCAGTACCTCACGCACGCCCCACTCTCCTCTTCATGTTCAGGCCCCTCTTCCTCAAAGCATCGTCCTTTCCATCCGTACATCTCGTTCTCAGTCTCCTCCTCCTCCTCCTTCTTCTTCTTCTCTCCACTTCTGGCACGTATGCCCTTGTAAGCCAGCCAGTCTCTCTCTTAATTCATCCTTTCCATGTGTCTAGACCATTTCAGCCCACGCTATAATCTTCTCACTACCACACTCCATTCCGTCTCGATTGTTACCGTCTCTAGTTCACCTAAAACTCCATCAAGTGTCTGTTCATAACCAGCGTTACCCAGTGGTAGGAGTTATGTAAGAGGATATCTTTTCATCTGCATGGGTCATCTTAATTCCTTGGCTTTTCCATTCCCAAGGATTTTCTGTTTCAGGGAATATTTTTCCTTTGTTCTAAGGATTCTTGTTTTATTCCCGAGGAATTTTTGATGTTCAGGGCTTTGTTCGACTATTTTCTTTTTTTTTTCTATTTCCAAGTTGTTTTCGTTCAGTTCTCCCGGAATGTAATAACAAACAATGAGACATGTAGCACGGTGGAGCATGAGGGTAATGCCAGTGGTCGTGTTCCTCCTGATTTATGCATCAGACATGACTCGACGCCACACATGATCTTCGCTCAGACTGTTTGAGTTGCCGGCCCCTCCCCCCGTTCCTGAAGCCCAGTCCTCATGTCCTGGGGTCTAGTCCGCCACATGCCCTGAAGTTCAGTCCGTCACATGTTCCTAAAGTCCAGTTCACCATATGTCCTGAAGGCCAGTCCATATATCATGATGTCCATCAAAAATACACTAGACTCAATCAGCTTGTCCAAAAGCTCAGTTCTCAATGTTATGACGCAAAAAGGATAAAGTTCTTTGTAACCAATTGTTCTTTGTACATCATCTTAGATGATGCCTTTCAATCTTGGCTTTCCTCGTAAGTACATTGTAGAAAGAGATTAACTTTACTTACATATAGATTTCCCGGTTGGGACGGTGGCACATTTCACTACACGCGAATTCGTTAAGTAATCAATGTATATTGTTTTTTTGTGATGGTTTCATGGGAGATTCCTTCAACATAAACTGGCCGTGATGGAGTAATACGCTCATCACAGCTGCGTGTTCTCCCCACCTACGAAACGACGCCGTAAAAAGAAAATTAATCTATTCAACGCCTTAGTTAATATTCCATCACACCACCGTTGTTCTTGACAACAGACCCGGACACCTACAAATGCATCGTGAAAAATAAATCAGATTTCTCTCCGCATATTGATGAGCGAGTGGTCGATACCCCCGAGCTTGTAGAGCTTAACTCGACGCTCGGGCTGGCGACACACGCGATAAAACACAGTCGTCCCCCATAACTCTCATTCCACGTTCCGCATTCGAGACCCAGTATCAGTACAACGTCATTCCTGGTTCCGTGCCTCGAGCTGGGGAGGGTTCGAACCTGGCAAGCTTCGCTGACGGCATCTCTCCGAACTCTTTTGATACAGAAAAAGAGGGCTGGGTGAGGGGGGATAAAAGCGATAATGTAGGGTAAGGGACGAGATTAAGTCACCTATGACCCAGCTTTCAGCTCATAGTTACATAGGCAGCGTTGGTGAATTTCGCCTCTACCGGAGAGCAAGTTCAAGTCTAAGAAGCATTTTGCTGCCCCGTCTCTTGGTGGCTTGGGAGGAGCGCGAGGAGGCAATGATTTTCCAAGCGACCGTCCGTGAACAACTGCCTGATATGAATTGGCAAAGTTACCACGGCCGACACCCACACACACCAGGACTCCCCTGGCTTACTTATACCTCGAGCAGCGGCCACTTCGCTCCCTCACACCGCAGCCCTCCAACCCTCCAACGTGAAGTCACAGTCAAAAAAAAAAAAAAAAAAAAAAAAAATCCTTATCCAAGAATCTTTTCGCGACTTTATATTTACATAAAAACAGGCGGAGAGATCGTCATAAAACTTCAGATCTACAAAAACTGCGTTAATGAAGGTATTTCGACTAAGGTTCAATTCTCGTTTCTCCAAATTCGAATTAGTATAGGGATATATTTTTGATACTTTCAGTGAGACGAGAGAAACCTCTCTCTCTCTCTCTCTCTCTCTCTCTCTCTCTCTCTCTCTCTCTCTCTCTCTCTCTCTCTCTCTCTCTCTCTCTCTACCCCCGGTTGTATTCAGTTGGATGGAGACCCTCAAACACTCGAGGATGATTTATGTAAAACGGAAGTATTGTTCTTAAATGAACATCAGGAGAGAGAGAGAGAGAGAGAGAGAGAGAGAGAGAGAGAGAGAGAGAGAGAGAGAGAGAGAGAGAGAGAGAGAGAGAGAGAGAGAGAGACTGAAAAAAACATTTCGAAAAAAAGAAGAAGAGAGAATAGGCAAAGTAACTTGGAAACAAAGAAAAGATATAACCTTTGAGGCAGCAGGAACAGGTGGAATAGATTCGAGAAATGAAAAGAGGAACGCGAAAGATTCAGGATTCTCTCTCTCTCTCTCTCTCTCTCTCTCTCTCTCTCTCTCTCTCTCTCTCTCTCTCTCTCTCTCTCTCTCTCTCAGATGTAAAGAATTCGTGAAAGAGACAGCTATTCTTCCCTCCTACCAACCAACAAGGAAACCCGACTGGAACTTTCAGGGTTGGCCCCTGGCGGCAGGGACACACGGCAACGACTCCCGGACGATCTCGTGTCACGGACGCCCCCCCAAAAAAAAAGAAAAATAGAGTCCTCGTCCGCAACACTTAACCGTCAGGCCTCCGTACCGAGGAGGCGTCAGGTGCTGGACGATCCCCTGCAGGATACGAGTAGGGTGGTTCATGGGATCACTGGTATCCCAGGGATGGGGAAATGGAATGAGAGATGACGTGTGTATTAGGTGGACGGGTGACGTGTCAGGATGAGAGAAAAGTAGCCTTCTCTCTCTCTCTCTCTCTCTCTCTCTCTCTCTCTCTCTCTCTCTCTCTCTCTCTCTCTCTCTCTCTCTCTCTCTCAATAAAGCCATTAGTCTCCCCCCCCCCGCCCGCCCTCCCGCCCCACCACCACCCACTGTGTGTGACAGACTACGCGGGCACACGCATCTGGGCTATTAATGTGAACAGTGGAAATAGCTCACAGCTGTACAGTCTACATGGGCAGCGCATGAATATATTACACTTTCACTCATGCTATTGGAAAGCCATTCGGAGTGAATGACGAATGGGTTAGCAAAGGAACGGCACAAAAGGCATCACCAACTCAACGTTTTCTCCCCACTCCGTATATGTACTTCGTAGTAAACATTAATCATCCCGTTCCCTTATTTTTTTATCTTTTTTTAAAGAGAGAGAGAGAGAGAGGGAGAGAGAGAGAGAGAGAGAGAGAGAGAGAGAGAGAGAGAGAGAGAGAGAGAGAGAGAGAGAGAGAGAGAATGGATAATCAATTGTTTCGTTTTTCTTTTTTTTCATTCTCGGCTTTGTGGGGGAGAGAGAGAGAGAGAGAGAGAGAGAGAGAGAGAGAGAGAGAGAGAGAGAGAGAGAGAGAGAGAGAGGAGGGGGTGAGGTGACGTACTGCCGTGAAGGAATATATTCACGGGTATTAAAACCTTATTGATTTCAAGTCTGTGACAAATTTACGGAAGGTTATATTATGCATTGACCCAGTGGGTAACGTGGAGTGACGTGGCCATGTCGTCTGTGTGTGTGTGTGTGTGTGTGTGTGTAGAGATAAGCAGATCCGTCTGTCTTCGTTTAGGTATCTATATTTGCGTTTCACTGAATGCGTCCATGTCTTGCGTCCTCCGGTATATACAGATTACGTATTTCTTTCGTCCCATTGGTTTTAAGTGTTGCGTAACACGACACTCTTATGACACTTCGCCCCCCGCGTGTGTGTTGCATGAGGTGAAGGAAGGTGTTGCCCCGAAGTGTGTGTGTTGCGTAAGACGGAGTTCTCACGATCTCAGCCCTCCCCCCGGGTGTGTTGCATGAGGCCCCGAAGTGTGTGTTGCGTAAGACGGAGTTCTCACGATCTCAGCCCCCCCGGGTGTGTTGCATGAGGCCCCGAAGTGTGTGTTGCGTAAGACGGAGTTCTCACGATCTCAGGCCCCCCTCCTCCCCCAGGGTGTGTTGCATGCGGTGAAGGTGTCGCCCCGAAGTGTGTGTGTTGCGTAAGACGGAGTTCTCACGATCTCATCTCCCCCGGTGTGTTGCATGAGGTGAAGGCCTAAACACGATCTCGTCCTCGTGGATGTTGCATGAGGGTGAAGCTCTCATTACCTCAGCCTTGTACTTGTTCATCCCTGAGCTGGGCCGCCACAACGCCACCACATGAAGGCCGCCACACCGTGGCAGCCCCCAGCGCTCGTCACCATATATATAATTCATCGTCTTCTACACCTCGTGTCCTGTGTGTAAAACTTACGACGCGCGGGGTCCTTGTGTTGTGTTGTGTTGCGTCGTGCGATCTTGAGACAAATATTTTAGTAACGTGGTCGGACAGCAACAGTCAGAGGCAAGATTTTGAGTTTATGACTTAAAACCATTTACTCTCGACTTAATGTGAGTGTACACCGTGGGAACTATTCTATGCGACGTGAGTTTATACACAGTGGACACGTATCGCCATGATGACGACCCTTTGGAACCCTTTCCGTCCGTAAAAATGAGGAAGCCACGGAACAAGCACGTCTCGTGTTATGCCTCTATTTCCAAGTCTAAATTCTGCATCGACTGTGATGCTCCCACGCACAAGATCTTCACCATCTAGTCATATCCAGTCTTTTTTTATTTTCTCTCTCTCTCTCTTTTTCTTCAGTCTTGCCATCCCGATCACTACCACCAACAACTTCTTATTCCACGTATAGAAATGTTTCTCACCCACACCTCAGCCCTGACCTTCCCTTGTCGTCATAAACATCCCCTCCTTCTTCCATCCCAGTAGTCCCTTGACCTCTTCCATGAGCTCCTCCCCTGTCCGCTTCCTAAACACATTCCACGGGGCCTGTTTCTTTTTCACTCTCCCACATTGTTTTTACCCTGAGTTCCTGGGCCAGTTTGTCTGGCGTGAGGCAGGCACACTAGTTCTCGGCCAACGGTACACATGGGAGTAATGCTGCAGGCATTACGTCTCACCGCCTTGATTCCCCAGTCACCTGGACCAAGTTTACATCTACAACAGGCTGGAGGAGGAGTAGTGGGCAAACCTTCCTAAGGAAGCCTCGTCCAGGTTTCGAGACTTTAACCAGCCAGACGGTTCCATCACGAGAGATATTTCCCTCCCCAAGGTCATGAAATAACTGTATGCATCAAACTTTTTGGTTTTTAGGTGATTCCCCAGAATCTTTCCTCCGACTCTGTCTGTGGTTTCTCATCTGTCCCTGACAAGATCATTTAACACCTTGCTTTTCTTCACATCTCATCTTTTCTTTTATTTACTTTCACTCATATCCATTCAATCCGTAAAGTATATTACTAAAACAGTCATGTGTCTGATCTCTTTGATTCTTTCCCTCACATTTAAGTAAAGGGCATATTTCTCTGCTTTTTTGTACGGCAGAGAACAAACATAGACTTTCCTGAACCCTGTTTCTCCCACACAGCCCACTGGCGCCAGGCTCATGATCCGTCAGTAACCGCACCATCCACTCTCGCAAATGCCAGGATGCTGTAGTGTTTTAATCGTTCCTCCGACGAACCCGATTTCGAGTCGATTGCTCAACGGTGCAGGTAGCGGATATGTCTTGGATGTTCCTCGTAAAACGGTTTGCTGCGAGGGAAATGAATCTGTAAACATTTCCAGATCGCTCGCCGTAAAAGCGATCATCTCGAGCAACCGTCATCATCATCGATTAAAAAAGGATATACTTCCCTCTGAGGTCCTGCTTTCCCCGACCTGCCCGCTTGCGAGAGACGTTGTGTGTGGGGAGGAAGGAGGGAGGAACGTGCCAAAAGATACACGCCCGCGAAGGTCTTGCCTCCTCGGCTCTTCGATCGACTGGCCCTTGAAGTGTGTTAACTGATGACGTCAGCTCACCTCTCTCTCTCTCTCTCTCTCTCTCACTCTCTCTGGCCAACGACGAAAATACCCACAAGGTCACTCCTGGCTGCCCCCGAGGATCAGATTTACAATCAGGCAGTAAGTCGACGTCTCCCTCAGTCTTTTACGTTTACACTGAAGGTGGTGGACGCTGGAGGTGTGGAGGTCCAAGAAGAGCTGGCTCCACAGTTCCCGGGGCTGCCTACTACGCAGCTAGCCACCTGAGGGGGAAAAATGTGGGGGGGAAGTCCACGAAGTTGTTTATTGTCTGAACGACGAGGCCCAGATAAGGTCAGGCTCATTGCCCGGCTGCGACGCTACACTTCTGCTTTTCGTTTCCTTGAAAAGAAAACGTGTCACGCCTGTGGTCATGGCTGTGCTCTGAACGTTTGTGAACCGTATCTTCCTCGTGTTGGAAATATATCACGAGACACCGACTAAAACTGCACATATTGCACCCATCACGATGATCATGAGACTATATTTACGTTATATATATATATATATATATATATATATATATATATATATATATATATATATATATATATATATATATGAATATATATATATATATATATATATATATATATATATATATATATATATATATATATATATATATATATATATATATATATGGATAGATAGATAGATAGCGTGTCATAATGGGATGATGTGCTGTTGGGATGTAAAAATTGTTATGGCGTAAGGATGGCTTAGTGTGAGGGGCGATGTTTGTAAGGGACGGGAGGGAGATTGTGTGGTATGACTCAGGGGAGGGGTGTGTTATCAGGGGGTCATGTCTCAAGAGGAGTTAGTGTCTCAAAAACGCTTGGTGAAAAGTAAGAGACTGTGTGTGGTGTGAGAGGGTAGTGAGAACGGGTGATGTGACATGGGATGGTGGTTTGGGGATGGAGAGAAGTGTGGTCCGACGGCTGGTGTGACATGAGGACTTACTTGAGTGTGTGGGAGTGACATGAAGTGGGTGACGAGGTCGTGATGTGGCCTTGTGTGTGGCATGGCGCTGAGGAAAGGTGTGGTATGAGGAGACGATGTGTGGAATGAGTAGTGCTGGGCATCAAGGTGTTGGTGGTGTGAGGGTTTGGTCGGACGCTGGAGGGGTAGTGTGTGACATGGGAGTGTGGCACAGATGTTGTGCGTCGTGAGTGATGGCCTGGTGGAGGGTTGCCGGTGGGGTATAATGAGGCACAGAGGTCTGGCCCTCAGAGGGTGGTTCAAGAATACTAAAGATGTTGCATATAGAGAGCAACTTGACGCAAGGCGCTGGTGGCGGTATGAGATGATGATGTGGTATGGCGTGGTGGCTTGCCATGAGAGGGCGGTGTGGTGGGAAGGTATAGTGTTTAGTGTTAGGGTGACGTGATGAGAGGCGGTATTATGTGGGATCAGCACTTACGCTGCACATCCTCGCGGACAAAAATGTGCAGCGTGTGTGTGGGAGATGTGGTGAAGTATGATGCTCGCGTGGCGTGGAGGAGTTGTGGTGTACGGAGTGTGGTGCACTGTGATTGGATATGGTGTGATGTGAAGGTGGTGTTAGGTGCGTGGTGGTGTGAGGGATGTGGTGTGTCGCGGAGTCCATGTGGGGTGAGGGGTGGTGCGGTCTGGGGTTTGAGGTGTGGTTTGAAGGGCTGGTAATGTGGTATGGCGCGGGGTTATGGTGTGGCTGGACGGATGGTGTGGCAGGAGAGAGTATGCGGGTGAGGGACCACTGCAGATTAGCCTGGGGATCGTGCACACAGTGTGAGGCCGGCAACAGGTGGCCAATATGTGGGCCAGGAATTAGGTGGCCTCTGAGATTAAGCAATTACGCTCCGACCTCGTAATAAACACATGAGAAAACACAAGCAGACCCAGCTGAAAAATGCTGACCCGGGGATAATTATGCAAAAAACCTCAGGGTGTTATAATTTTCAAGAAAGATTCTGCAAGATGAACGGATTACGTAAGGAAAAGGGAATACAGAGTTATCAGTATGTGAATCTGACGTATTCTAAATATGAAGAACAGATTTACGTAAGGAAGAGGGAATGCAAATTTATCAGTATGCGAATCTGACGTATTCGGAATATGAGTAGCAGATATACGTAAGAAAAAGGGAATACAAATTCATCAGTATGGAAATCTGACGTATTCGAAATGTGAATATCAGAATTGATATTTCAGAGGTTGTGTAAGAGGAAGATTTCGAACGAAAAGTCTCTCAACTGAGATGTAAACATTAGTTCGAAGCTCTACGCTCTTTGGTCAGTAAACAGGATGAGTTGCTACTGCTTGTTGTGGGGAAGAAGACGTAGTATAGAAACAAGAAATTATGACATGCTTATTAGTGAAAAGTATATTAGTACCACGGGTGTCGATAACTGTAGTAAAACAACCCCTCCCATGTAAGGCAGATGTACTCAAGACATCTACACAGTTGGTGATATGTACGTCAGTTGAGTCTTGCGTTGCGCAGACTGTTACGTGTGTACTCTTCATGGTTTTTTTTTTTTCCATCCTGGCCGACTAGCTTTGATCTCTCATCATACCGAGTCAAGAACTGTGTATCGAAAATATTTCTTGCTTTGCCCAAAAATCTAAAAGTCAGCAGGAGGGGGCCGTCCATTTGAACGTGTCACTTTCGCGTGAGTGTTAAAGGTTTGATTAATGACCAATGCAATTTGATTAAGACTCATATTTCTTTAATGCACGAGTTCGTCTCATTCCCGGATAAATCCTTTAAAAAGTACAGTTGATAGATATAAAACCCTCAGCTTACTTTTGTCAGCACAGACTCTGGTGTTTGAGGACAGAGTTCAGTAGTTCCTGCACTAAAAGATGGCAGTATACTGATGCAGGTGTTTGCGAATTTTCTATTATTACTATTACTTGTTCACCTCCTGTCGACTAAGCGAGGTAGCGTCAGGAACAGGCGACTTGACCTTTCGAGGAAGATTGCCATCTTTGCTCATTCCTTCCGTTCAACTTTTTAAAAAGGTCATCAATGATGCAGGAGGAAAGGATTTCAGGTCCATCTCCTCCACCACCTCTCGCTCTCTTCCCTCTTTTATGACACATTATGACACACGGGAGACACGAGGTTGGTTTGTGCTTCTTTCTCCCTATATATATAGAGAGATGTAGATGAGAGAATACATACCGATCCAACATAGCTCCGGCCAGCACTGAAATGGTTAGGTTAGGTTAGGAACTTTCAAGCGTCGTGATCAGTTATTGTGCAGTTTCATATCCCTAATCGCTCAAGAAATCCTGTTCTGTTTGTGTACGTCATGAAGGAGTAAATCTCCTTTTCAACTGCACTTAGAGTAGCGTTGTAAAGGAACAGAAAACGAAATACTTTTATATTCATAAAGATGCTGTGGTTTACATATCGCAGAAAATAAGATGAAAAGGCTTTAAAAATTAGCAAAAAGAATATATATATATATATATATATATATATATATATATATATATATATATATATATATATATATAATGTATGAAAATATTGCTGAGAGATAAATACAGCTGTTCATGAAATGAAAAATAGTTTTGTTTTGTTTTCACAGAAACGCATTGTAAACAAAATGATTATACCCTGCCTGAGGTCAGTTCAAAACAAATATAAATTGAGCCATCCATGAAACATCAAAAATTTCATAACGTAATCAAATTTTGGAATATAGAGCAAAATACAGACACGTCGTATGGGGAGCTTCCTGAAGTGTTCGACGCCGTGATTGGTGGGTTGGGGAAAGGCGTAAGTGCAGGCTGAGGTCTGATTGGTTGTTTGAGGACGTTTTACTGTATGACGTGAGGAAGAACCCCTGACACCCCACAGGTCAAGATTATTGACCTGAGATGATGGTCAGTGACCTGTTGTTAGCTCCATGAGCACGAAAACTCTCAAGCACTTGAGTACGACAACTTGAACCCTTAAGTATGACGACTCATATAGCAATGAGTACGAATTAGTACCCCATAAGTCCACGACTTATAACACTGAGCACGACTTATGATAACCTCGTAAGTACAACGACTTCTAACACTTTGAGTGCAGTGTACATGTAAGAGTACGACGACCTATAACTCCCTGAATATGACACCTCAACACCCTTGAGTGACGTAACCAGAGTCATGGTACTCACTGGCTACATTGTGGAGTTTGTCCGTGTAAACTCGACGCTCTCTCTCTCTCTCTCTCTCTCTCTCTCTCTCTCTCTCTCTCTCTCTCTCTCTCTCTCTCTCTCTCTCTCTCTCAACCTTTGGACTGTAGTATATTCTCCAGCGCAGGAACGGGTTCTGACCTTCCATCTGGACACGGGAGATTTATCCACTGCATCTCGAAAAGCTCCCACCGCTGCTGCTAGTATACACAAGGAGATTCATTCCTTTACCCTCTTGTATATATGAGGGGTTGAAGAAATCTGAATTCAGCATTACTCGCGGGTCTTATTTTCGTGGCCTCATTATTTCGTAAGGAGATTCATCGTTTAATAACGAAGGCCGATTTGAGCATTCTTAACACCCTCGTCTTCACTCTTATTTTTATGCCTGGACTGTAAATAGTTTAATGCAAAGCCTCCGTCCCGTGGTATACTCGTATTAACTTCAACAATATGTAATTTGTAAAGTAAGTTAGACGGTGTCATTGAGAGAGAGAGAGAGAGAGAGAGAGAGAGAGAGAGAGAGAGAGAGAGAGAGAGAGAGAGAGAGAGAGAGAGAATAATATATATATATATATATATATATATATATATATATATATATATATATATATGTGTGTGTGTGTGTGTGTGTGTGTGTGTGTGTGTGTGTGTGTGTGTGTGAAAAAGATCTTTGTTGTTGCTCTTTCGAATTTACTTTCTACCACTGTAGTTCTCGAAGTGTCATCATGAATGTGGAAGACAGTATACTGCACCGGCTGCATGACGTACCCCTTCCCTAGAACGGGTCTTCTAAATACCGCCTACGACTTTTGCCCAAATATGGCCTAGTTTGCGTTTACCTTCCCTCTTCCCATTTTCTGAGGCTGGCATACGCTCGACCTACTTGACACACCATGTGGTCGAGTGACAATGACACTCACTACCTGACACACCAGGTGATCGTGGGACTCCCTGATTTGGTATCTAAATCGGTATGGCACTGCACAGAACAAGAAATAGATACATATACATAAATGAATAGATAGACCAGTAGGTAGATAGATAGATATAAGTATGTACGTGATTGTGTTTACGTACGTGTGCTTGCATATGCATATGTGTCTTTGTGGTTTCTTCATAAGTTTCTTTGATATACGTGTAATTCTCAGAGTCAGAGAGGTATTTGAAATCCGAGATTATTCGTAATAGAATTAGATATTTTCTACGTATTTCCCACGGCTTGTGTCTGATTCCAACAAAGCCAAAAGCCTGAAACAAATTTAAACCGGTATGTTCAGCTTTTCATTGAAATTTGATTATCCAAACGTAATTAAATCATGTAAATTGACCGATGAACAAATATTGAATCAATCACTCATTGGCACATACATATGGAGTAACAATAGAACGTCATTTGATCATTCATTGAAATATTTTACGCGACCGCTTCCCGGGGGTTTCGACGTATACATCTCTAGATCTGCCAGTCGAGAGCTATCCAATTAACTGAAAACGATTCGAAAAAACACGTACCGTCTAGCTGGTACGGCAGAGCCCTGGTCGTGGAGGCTTTGCCTTTGCATCGGCCCTTCCTAAGCAGCCTTTGATATTACCGTACGTTGAAATTGTGTTCATACTTTTATTGTTTTGCTTCGTATTTTCCAGAAATATGACAATACCAGCTAAGCTTTGTGTCCACCCAGTTATCTGATCTGAGTGGACACGGTATAGGCTACTATGAATGAAGTATATGCCGTATATACTCATCTATAAGTTTACCTTGTGTATAGGTCGACCCTTGATTTTTGGCCAAGTAATCATTAATTTATTATATGCCTCGTGTATAGGTCGAGCTAAGTTTTTGAGGGTAATGGAACAACAGATTAGGGTAATAAAGCACCATATTTTATGGCATATAAATCTCATTTCAGAAAATCCTTACTGAAAAACACTCTACGTCCCATAAACTGAAGTTCGCTGAACCTGAATCACCGAGCACCGAAGGCAAATTGTTTACCATCTATCATTACGTCATTTTACACTGGAACGCGGGCAGTTCCAGCAAGAATATTATATATTTCCATTCAAGTGTTTATTCAAGTCAATTAGGATATAAGATTAAAGTAAATTCGAAAAGCGAAAAGGTAACAGCGAAAGTCGATTGTTTTCGTCGTGACTTTACCCCACTTTCCACTGTAATACGTACGTCATTTGAACAAAAATATTTCATTTCCTTGAATGTATGCATATCAAGCAGGTATGAATAAAATATCATTGTAATACAACAGTATTTTAAACGAAAACTATTACCCCTTTTTACCTACCATCTGAAGCTACGAGTCTCCACAAGAGTCAGAAGCAGGAGGAATGGGCTCCTCTGAAGCGAGAAACTCCTACGCGAGCCTGTACTTCCTCTCGTCAGCTGACGATGATACAACCTCACGGAGATTCATACCTAACTGCTCTCCCCACGCTTTAGTGGAGTTACCCCAGGACCAGATAAAGAACGGCCTCATTTGTACAGAGCCACTTCTTCAACGGTCATGTTCAGTGTAATGAGACCAGAGTCAATCATGGACATCCTAGTCCCACAGGCTTGTTCTCTGGTTTACTTAGACCAGTTCATGCGTCCTAGCTCAGCGTAATGACAGCATGTCGCCCCCACGTACTCCATCCATCCAAATTACTGATCTGTTTATTCATTTATCTTTACCCTAGAACCAGTTTCCGTAAAAGAGTCCCGGAGTTACTCCTAAAGCCCTAGGCTGCGCTACTTCCAGTAGCAGGGAAAATGTAGACTCTTTGGAATGAGAAGTTCTTTGACAGGACAGTGCTCCCGTTGATACAGCCTCGACCAAAGGTGACTTTTCCCTCACGGTGTAACCTCGAGCAAGCGGAGTCTACCAACACCATTACACACACACACACACACACACACACACATATATATATATATATATATATATATATATATATATATATATATATATATATATATATATATATATATATATATATATATATATATATATATATTGTGTGTGTGTGTGTGTGTGTGTGTGTGTGTGTGTGTGTGTGTGTGTGTACATGCATACATGGATTTTACAGGAGAGAGAGAGAGAGAGAGAGAGAGAGAGAGAGAGAGAGAGAGAGAGAGAGAGAGAGAGAGAGAGCTGGGGATTAGTCTTTAACATATGCTCGCCGTTAAAGTAAAGAGACAAGCGGCCACTTAAGGTGAGAACCAACTAGTGGCAGAGCCAAGTGGTTAAGTAGATTCAGGTCATTAGGCAGACGGGAGGAGGGTGAGCCTCACTCCCGTCTCTGAAGGTGACCCAAGGAGGAAGGACGAACGAAGGGATGAAGGTTGGAGAAATGGAGGAGAAAAAAGTAAAGTAATATGAAAAGGAAAGTTATGATGATGAAAGAGGAAGGAATAAGCAGAAGCAACACAAGGAAATTACATTTGAAGTTGAGTATTAGGGTAATGAAAAGATAAGAAACGTAACAGTGATTAAGTAAAAGATGAAAAGGAAAACTGAAAATGATGTAAAACAAAATAAGGAAAATGGGAAGATTAAGCAGATAATAGAAAATGGTAGAATAGTAATATGTAAGAGGGAAATATATGGAAAAGCCAGGTAACAGAGGATCTGATCGTCTATAGCGAGAGTTAAAGCGTTGAAGGACAGCAATAGCATCCGATGCACCTATGATTTGTAGACGGAGACAAAGTAGCAAGTCGGAAGGCCTCCTTCCACTGACCCACCACGCCCTCCAGCCCGTGAGTCGCCTGGAGCACGAAGCGGTACAGAGAGAATATGCTGACACTCTGGTATCGTACGGGGAATGAAGGGACTTGGAAGATAAATTTCTGATCCAATTACAACCGCCGGATACTTGGAGGAAAAAGGACTTCGGTCATTGTAGATATGAAACTGAGTATAGGCTGGAATACTGGAACTTTTGTAATGTTATTCTTGATTAGTCTCGTTGCGAACCATAAGTGTCTTATCTACCGGTGATTAATATCGCTATATTAGTCCACGTTTTAGACTTAATGATCGTCTTCCCTTTAGAAAAAAATCTGGTGGGAGTTTATTCCAATTTTCTATGACTCTGTTGCTCAACAGAACTTTTCTCCGCTGTTATTGTACATGTCCATATGTCTCAGTCTAACAAACGCTTGTAGTACATTATCGACCTTATATAGTCCCACGGGGGCTTATCTTGCTGCAAATCTCGATAATTATGCTTTCTGTGGAGAAGATACCGCAAGATCTTTTGAGTTTTATTCATGAGGTTTATTTCTGAGAGGGCTGAGAAAAGATGACAAGAGAAAATTCAAAGGAAAAGAAGAAGCGGAGGAAGAATTCGAGATGCGAGACTAGAGAGCAGGAGAAAAATAAGCGTAAAAAGAGACATAAATGCATCAGCTTTCATGGAATTTTAACTGAGGTAAATCCTAACCCTCCTCATTTCCTGGTAGTTTCTTTGATGATAAGATACATGATATACTGCAAGGCAGAGAATTAGCCAGACTGATGCAAAATATCTCTTTATCTCTCCAATCACGCCGCCATGAATGACACTTCAATCAGGTTAAGTTACCCCCCCACACATGCAAATGGCGCTTCTGGTGTGTGTGTGTGTGTGTGTGTGTGTGTGTGTGTGTGTGTGTGTGTGTGTGTAGGATCGATCCATCCCCTCTACGGTTACCGAGGAGTTGGTTCGTCTAGAGCCAGAGAAGGAGGAACTGGACCTCTAGCTTTACGTCCCCTCAGTGCCTGGAAGCAGGAGGAAGGCATCATAACACATCGTGGTGCCCTCAGCACTCTCTTACGATGGTCTTGAAAGCACCGTTCCAGGATAGAGTCTCTCTCTCTCTCTCTCTCTCTCTCTCTCTCTCTCTCTCTCTCTCTCTCTCTCTCTCTCTCTCTCTCTCTCTCTCTCTCTCCACCTGGAGTATCTATCCATCTTCATGCACGTTGTGAAATGTGCTCTCAGTCAAAGGCATCTGAACCCACCCTGGAGACACACACACACACACACACACACACACACACACACACACACACACACACACACGACCTCAGGTCACCCGGGGGGGGGGAATATTAATCACCAGTGCACCTAATATCACCTGCAGGAATGCGCCTCGTCTCGTCCCGTATTACTCTTAAGCTGTTTACTAGAGCCTGAGGAGCTTTGGCCCTCCAGCAACAACAACAACAAACAGTTGAGCTTCTCCGAGTCATTTACCTGTAGTTAGGTCTGGAATGAACTGCAGAACTTAGGATCCAGCCCCGAAAATGACTTCTTAGATGCACCATTTATGAGACAGTTTACCATAGTTTATGTGATGAGACTTGAGTAAAGAAAGATTACCAAGTCTCGTCATTGTCTACTATGCGGAGGCTGTTAATAAGGTCCCTTTTTTTTTCTTTTAAGAGGCAGCGAACATATCTGTCTCGACTGGATTGGACCCACATAATATGATAACCAACTTCTGTAATATCTTTTGTCTTAATTGTTTATATGCAGAACCACCTGGCGAGAAGACAGCACTGTAAGAGCTCTTAGCCATCTGGCAAGGAGAGGCAGATGGCATTTGCAAAACACCATCTGACTGCTTGGTTTGTTGTGGAATGTCCCGGCAACCAGCTGTGTGTGCGTCTCCTTTTGTGTAACTCTATAACGGGAGATATGACTGTGGTTCTTCTTGAACTTGGACCATTCATGTGAAGCTATGTCTCGAATTACGGTTGGTTATTACTCTCAATCTCCCTCCTTGGCGGAACCATATGCAATACGCCAGCGAGTCGCGCCAATTTGCATCATCCTCCCGTCTCGCCGACACCCAAGTCATCATGATGAACCATCCAGGTGTCTGCGACCACAAGCTATGAAACGGCATTGCTTCGAACCACACGAAGGACACCCACTCTCACTCTTCTCTCTCTCTCTCCACGCACCCTAAACGAACCAACAGACTTAACCTGAGTGAATCATTCACGATTCCAACCACACCTGCTAAGTGAACTGAACCACCTTTGGTGAACTGGACGCCTCGCCTCTCGGATACACCACCCGAGAAAGTGTTGTCTGAACAGAGACAGAAGTGTTACAAGGTTTCACAATGACGACGGCGAACACAACGGGTGTCCTATGTGAAGCCTCTTCGTGTTGATCATTCTGTTCACAAAAAGCCATTCCCTGCTTCGCATTGGTGCGTCACATCGGCGCTGACGGAAATACAACTTCTCCTCATCCAGTAAATCTACTTCAGAGCATCAGATTCTTTTTTTTTTTTTGTACATTTCTGTGTGATTTACTTTATCTTACCATTGGTTGTGTGTTCGTGCGATCGCAAACCATACTTTTCTTAATATTTCACCTGGATTTTACATAACACTGTTTCCTCTTCAATTATGTTTATCAATTATGATTTATCAAGAGCTGAAGAGGATTTGTCTATTTAGAGGACCCTCTGAAGAACAGTTTAACATAAAAACTCCGTTAAGAAAGAGCGACTCTCTCTCTCTCTCTCTCTCTCTCTCTCTCTCTCTCTCTCTCTCTCTCTCTCTCTCTCTCTCTCTCTCTCTCCCTTATCATGCTCTTATCTTGGCCAATCACTGTATTGCGAAAGGAAGATCAAGTCAAGGGAAGCAGCAGGCATTGCTTCCCCAGCTTTTTTTTTTTTTTTCTTTCTTCTCTTACTAAGAAGCGCAGATTACAAACATTGCCTCACGTTAAAGCATATAACTTTGACTCGGTGATAGTGAGGTATAAAGATGCTCTCATTTACAATACTCTCCAATTTTTTTTTTTTTAGGTCATGAATCAATTTCTCATTTTGTTGGGGGGCGAAAGAGTTTATTCATCATTTGAATCTTTAGAAAGCGAATAGGTTTTGGACGGTATTTTGATAAAAGCCGTCTGTAAGCTGGTAACTTCATCTTTTTCAGATGACCCGAGGGCCTCTTACATGTGCAACTGTTGCGTAAACTGGATTTAAATCGGAGTGACGTTTGGGGGTGAAAGATTTTAGTTGAAGCGATGTTCTATCGTGAGCTGTTGTTTCTCATCGTTCTTGTACACACACACACACACACACACACACACACACACACACACACACACACATAGCATAGAAGAAAAAGTGTTACTCGTATATGCCTGGGGAGTAAAGTTTTAGCTGGGTGTATGTCTGTCTGGTGGGGAAGAGTTGAAAGTGGGTTGGGAGGGCGGTTGTTTAGTGTATGTTCAGTCGTTACTAGTGTAATTGTGTTCGTTCAGTGTCACGTTTGTTGAGGAGGGAGAGTCTGTGAGCACAGGGAATGTTTGTGGTGTGGGGAATGAATGTCGTGTGGGCGTCGTACGTGATGCCTTGTGTGGTTGAAGTTCTATTAAGTGGAGTCGACTGACCATTCATGGTTACGGGTGAGTGTTGGTTGGCCACCAGACTTGCACATGTTAGTGTTTCGGCCACCATACTTGTACAAGTTAGTGAGACAACCTTCATACTTGTGTGTGCTAGTGAGATGGCCATCATACCTGTACAGTTCAGTATGATGGCGCCATCATACCTGTACAATTTGGTATGATGGCCATTATGCTTGTGCGAGTTCGTGTAATGGCCACCATACTTGTATATCATAGTGTGATTGGCCTTCCAGACTTATACAGGTTAACGAGATGGCCTCCATAATTGTGTGAGTGAGTGTGATGGCCACAATTACGGTACGAGTTAGTGACGAGTGGAATGTCGTTCGCATAGATTGGTCATTGAGAGAGAGAGAGAGAGAGAGAGAGAGAGAGAGAGAGAGAGAGAGAGAGAGAGAGAGAGAGAGAGAGAGAACTCTTTTTTTTTTTTTGCATTCTTTTCTACTCTTAACTTTACTAGAACCCCTGTTAATCTAAAGATGAGTTGGCAACTGATGATTATAACGTGTGTGCCTGAGCCATATGGACAGAATATGAAAAAAAATTGACAATCTTGATATAATAGTCATCCATACGATCATAATGGTCACCAGTATTATCATAGAGGTTACCAGTACTACCATAGTGGTCATTAGCACGACCATAATTGTCACCAATACACCATGATGTATACCAGTCCTATCTTAATGGTCACCACTACTATCTAATGGTCACCACTACTATCTTAATGGTCACCAGTCCTATCTTAATGGTCACCAGTCCTATCTTAATGATCGTCAGTACTATTATAGTGGTCACCAGTCCTATCTTAATGATCGTCAGTACTATTATAGTGGTCACCAGTACGATCTTAACGGTCACCAATACTATCATAATGGTCACCATTATCATCACAAAAATTCCTATCACCATGAGATGAATATATAATGTTCAGAATATATACAACTATCATAAGCACTCGTGCAATTCAGACTGTTTAAGAAAAAAAAAGATGTTTTGCAATCACTTCGATCACGCTAGGGTTTGCAAGCGCAAGCACTTGCGACAGTAGTCGCTCAGGAGACCTGTTGGCCTTGTCCGGGGCGTGTCGTAAGTATATCAAGGCATCCATCGTGTAAATTGTTTACAAGTGTCATCACCCTTATCACCTCCGGTGACCCTCACGCTGTTGGTAGCGGAGCTTCAAGGCCGCGTTCTTGTGTATGTGGCAATGACGCGGCAAGCATCTGGAGGCTTTAAATACGCTTGCAGGACGGCGACAGACGGTAGTACCTGTTGCCCCGTCACCCCTCCGCCTGACCGTCTCGTCACTTGAAGAACACCACCGCCACCATGTCGACCGCTCCATTCATCGTTAGGTTGTTTCTCCTGGTGCTAGGCATCAGTCTGGCGGTCCACGGCAACGAGAGAGAGCACCTCCGAGAAATCCACGGAAGAATGTTGAGCCTGATCCAGGATAACATCCTGCAGAATGTCATCAAGGAGCTGAAGGACACTATGAAGGTAATGGAGGACGAAGGGGCCCGCAGGAAGCTACTCGAGCTTCTCAACGCCATGGATCTACAGGTGACGAAGGGAGGCAAGGACGATAAGTGCATCCAGTTCTCCCTCAGTAGCGACACCTGCAGCATGGTGAGTTGACGATCTCGTCGTGTTTTCACAGTCATGAGGCACAGAGGTGATTAAAACTACATAGTCTCTAGGGAGACGTAGGATACAAGGCTGGGGCGGTTGTAGGATGATGATGGGGAGGCATTTCGCTGCTAACAAGTGCGTATTGTGTGTGTATCGTCACCAGGACTTCAAGTTAGCGCGTATGGCCGAGGTTCTGCCGAAGTTATCTCACAAGATATCCAAGGTGAAGGACTGTCCGACCCTGCTGCAAGCCGCCCACCCCATCTTCTCCAACCCTTGCATCTGCCAACAAATCCACATCAGCAAGGGCTGCCCCGAGGTGATGCACAAGATCGCTGAAGCCGCCAAAATATTCTGTTAAAGAGGTTGTGTATTCAATTCATAATACATCCTCACCGCTTCAGGAGGTCCCTGTTTAGAGATTCCCGGCTGTGGCTTGAATGAATCAAGTCCTGTATCAAAGACAACAGTTATGGATCCGACGGTAGATATTATGCATGGAAATTTGGACTGGCTGTGGGGCAATCTTCAGTCTCCTCTTTTAAGCAACTTGTATAAGATTTCTATTTGTAACTAGATTAATTAGCAACATCTTATCTGGTATGCAGAATGGTTTATATATGTTGATTGGCTTCATATATATATATATATATATATATATATATATATATATATATATATATATATATATATATATATATATATATTATATATATGGCTTACCAATAAAAAACGTGGAAGTTATCTCTAGCAGACTGAATACCCTTGACCAAGTTTAATCTTGAAATTGATTACGGTAAACTAATAGATAACGTGTTCATATGATGTTCGCTGTTATTCATGCCATCAAAACAGAGTCAAACAATCTTCTACGTTCTCTCGAGTCTTTGGCATTTGTAGTCTTGAATATGAAGGACGATGAAACACGTAAGCCAATGACATAAGCCATGACTAGAAGCATCACTAACAGATCCTTACATTTAGCCAACAGGACGCCCTACAAGACAACCTAAGCAGCCCTGTGTTCATAAGTGCCTTGTAGCGTTTCATCTTTGTAAGATTTTTTTCATTAAGACGACCCACGTCTTCTATTAAGGTTTCTGATGGCTCTTTTGCTTTCAGAAGTATTAATACGGGTCGAAATCTACTCCTGAAGAATTTTCCTGTCAGTCATCTGGCTGTGTTTATCAGATACCTTGTAAACATTGTAAAATGTTTATATATATATATATATATATATATATATATATATATATATATATATATATATATATATATATATATATATATATATAATTTTCCAAAAGAAGGGACAGAGAAGGGGGCCAGGTGAGGATATTCCCTCAAAGGTCCAGTCCTCTGTTCTTAACGCAACCTCGCTAATGCGGGTGGCGAGTAGTATGAAAGAAAGATATATATATATATATATTATATATATATATATATATGGATGTGCTGGAAATGAGATGTTTGAGGAAAGTGTGTGGTGTGAGGTGGTTTGATCGAGTAAGTAACGTAAGGGTAAGAGAGATGTGTGGAAATAAAAAGAGCGTGGTTGAGAGAGCAGAAGAGGGTGTTTTGAAATGGTTTGGGCACATGGAGAGAATGAGTGAGGAAAGATTGACCAAGAGGATATATGTGTCGGAGGTGGAGGGAACGAGGAGAAGAGGGAGACCAAATTGGAGGTGGAAAGATGGAGTGAAAAAGATTTTGTGTGATCGGGGCCTGAACATGCAGGAGGGTGAAAGGAGGGCAAGGAATAGAGTGAATTGGAGCGATGTGGTATACAGGGGTTGACGTGCTGTCAGTGGATTGAATCAAGGCATGTGAAGCGTCTGGGGTAAACCATGGAAAGCTGTGTAGGTATGTATATTTGCGTGTGTGGACGTGTGTATGTACATGTGTATGGGGGGGGGGGGTTGGGCCATTTCTTTCGTCTGTTTCCTTGCGCTACCTCGCAGACGCGGGAGACAGCGACAAAGTATAAAAAAAAAAAAAAAAAAAAAAAATATATATATATATATATATATATATATATATATATATATATATATATTTATATATATATATATATATATATATATATATATATATATATATATATATATATATATATATTTGCGTGTGTGGACGTGTATATATACATTGTGTTTGGGGGTGGGTTGGGCCATTTCTTTCGTCTGTTTCCTTGCGCTACCTCGCAAACGCGGGAGACACCGACAAAGCAAAATAAACAATAAATAAATATATATATATATATATATATATATATATATATATATATATATATATATATATATATATATATATCATGCATGTATCATTTTCATCTAACGAGTTTGCAAATAATCATCGTCACTAATAGGATTTCTCTGATCCGTTTCTGTTTTAAGTAGCATTATTGGTAATCCAGTGACTTGTTAACGCACATATTAACAGTGTTATTGAAACTACCAAAGCTCTGATAATATTAGATGGATTATCTTCAAAGTTTGCAAGAGCTTTACCTTTAGCGATACTCGTACCATGAATTTGTAATTAGAAACGATAAGTTACTCTCTCTCTCTCTCTCTCTCTCTCTCTCTCTCTCTCTCTCTCTCTCTCTCTCTCTCTATCTATCTATCTATCTCTCTCTCTCTCTCTCTCGCCTTAAATCGTCCTCGTCCCGCGTCTCCACTCACTATATCTCCGCCATTCCAGCCCGCCTCTTCGTGCGATATTCATTTCTTTCCCCACGTTGGAGTAGTTCGTCCTGTGGTCATCTCCACGTGGCAAGAGTGAAAGACTGAAGTTCCACCAGACGAATCGCCTCGTCTTAGCTCATATGAGCCTCATAAGGTCTCACAGGGATGGAAAGATATTGCGAATAAGGACTCAGAAACAACACAAAATGTCCTTTTATTTACGTGCTTTCCCCACCCCACCCTCACCCCATGTACAAGTCCGAGTGACTCTTACGTTCGCCTCTCTGGTCGTCTGCAAGGTTATACAAGTGACCTGTACAGTTTCATTCCACTGGGTGGGGATAGAAATGCTAGGGGATCGTGATCACTCTCAATGGAATGAAACCTTAAAAGTCCGAGGTTCATTTTCGACTCGAAACAGCGAAGCAATACGACTCGGAGGGTGGGGGGATCATGATTATATTTGACATTCATTTGCTGGAAAGAGCGACAAAACGTAGGTCTCGAAGAATGATTAAATTTGCGTACACTAATCATGAGTAAATATGTAAAAAGTTGATTACTCCATGAAGCTAAGCCATGATTAAAGAAAGACACGATATTTGCCGAGACTTTTCTGTGAAATGTGTTTGATTTTGGGACAGATGACATCGGGAGCAAGTGGCGTTGGCAAGTATATGTGGCTTTACACCCGAGCTCCGAACATGGGTGATCAGAGTGACACGTGAACACTGAACACAGCCAGCCACAGTAGCCGTTGAACAACGGTCGCAGCCGGAGACAGCAACAGTTGAACAAATTAAGGCACTCTATCAGCGCAACAGATGAACAACGGATGCAATCAGAAACAACAGGACAGTGCCACAACAGCAACAACAGATGAACACTGAGGGCATTCAGCTATAATGCTGAAACGTCTCACAATAACATGCGAACGCTAAAGGCCAGTGGATGATGGACTAAAGTATGAACAATAACTTTGAAGGTGGATGGGGTGAGGTGGATGGGTTGGGGGTGAGGCAAAATGTTCTGGAGAACGCACTGAACATAACCAAATCTCATCTGAAGCAAATTCTAATTCTTCGAATATAACCAGTTGCTTTGGAGAACATTTGGAACAGTCATTGTGGGACGCAGGGGATGAAGAACAATGAACAACACCTAAAGGCTACAGCTGGTTATCAAAGATAAATTTTCATGAAATCCGTTGCAGCGATATCATGATCATTACAGCATTGTAGCAACATCGCCAGTTTCATTAAACGTGTGCAAGGGTTTTGTTGATGACGCAAGACTACCGGGAGTGTAAGTCGAAATGAGTGAGTGTGAGTAGGTTTATGTGTGTATGAGAGTGAAAGGAGTGAAAATTGTGAATAATAATGAGGGAGAATGCGATATATATATATATATATATATATATATATATATATATATATATATATATATATATATATATATATATTTTTTTTTTTTTTTTTTTTTTGCTTTGTCGCTGTCTCCCGCGTTTGCGAGGTAGCGCAAGGAAACAGACGAAAGAAATGGCCCAACCCACCCCCATACACATGTATATACATACGTCCACACACGCAAAGTATACATACCTACACAGCTTTCCATGGTTTACCCCAGACGCTTCACATGCCCTGATTCAATCCACTGACAGCACGGTCAACCCCGGTATACCACATCGATCCAATTCACTCTATTCTTTGCCCTACTTTCACCCTCCTGCATGTTCAGGCCCCGATCACACAAAATCTTTTTCACTCCATCTTTCCACCTCCAATTTGGTCTCCCACTTCTCCTCGTTCCCTCCACCTCCGACACATATATCCTCTTGGTCAATCTTTCCTCACTCATTCTCTCCATGTGCCCAAACCATTTCAAAACACCCTCTTCTGCTCTCTCAACCACGCTCTTTTTATTTCCACACATCTCTCTTACCCTTACGTTACTTACTCGATCAAACCACCTCACACCACACATTGTCCTTAAACATCTCATTTCCAGCACATCCATCCTCCTGCGCACAACTCTATCCATAGCCCACGCCTCGCAACCATACAACATTGTTGGAACCACTATTCCTTCAAACATACCCATTTTTGCTTTCCGAGATAATGTTCTCGACTTCCACACATTCTTCAAGGCTCCCAGAATTTTCGCCCCCTCCCCCACCCTATGATCCACTTCCGCTTCCATGGTTCCATCCGCTGCCAGATCCACTCCCAGATATCTAAAACACTTTACTTCCTCCAGTTTTTCTCCATTCAAACTTACCTCCCAATTGACTTGACCCTCAACCCTACTGTCCCTAATAACCTTGCTCTTATTCACATTTACTCTTAACTTTCTTCTTTCACACACTTTACCAAACTCAGTCACCAGCTTCTGCAGTTTCTCACATGAATCAGCCACCAGCGCTGTATCATCAGCGAACAACAACTGACTCACTTCCCAAGCTCTCTCATCCACAACAGACTTCATACTTGCCCCTCTTTCCAAAACTCTTGCATTCACCTCCCTAACAGCCCCATCCATAAACAAATTAAACAACCATGGAGACATCACACACCCCTGCCGCAAACCTACATTCACTGAGAACCAATCACTTTCCTCTCTTCCTACACGTACACATGCCTTACATCCTCGATAAAAACTTTTCACTGCTTCTAACAACTTGCCTCCCACACCATATATTCTTAATACCTTCTACAGGGCATCTCTATCAACTCTATCATATGCCTTCTCCAGATCCATAAATGCTACATACAAATCCATTTGCTTTTCTAAGTATTTCTCACATACATTCTTCAAAGCAAACACCTGATCCACACATCCTCTACCACTTCTGAAACCACACTGCTCTTCCCCAATCTGATGCTCTGTACATGCCTTCACCCTCTCAATCAATACCCTGCCATATAATTTACCAGGAATACTCAACAAACTTATACCTCTGTAATTTGAGCACTCACTCTTATATATATAAATATATCCCTGGGGATAGGGGAGAAAGAATACTTCCCACGTATTCCCTGCGTATCGTAGAAGGCGACTAAAAGGGAAGGGAGCGGGGGGCTGGCCCTCTCTCTCTCTCTCTCTCTTTTTTTTTTTTCCAAAAGAAGGAACAGAGAAGGGGGCCAGGTGAGGATATTCCGTCAAAGGCCCAGCCCTCCGTTCTTAACGCTACCTTCGCTAACGCGGGAAATGGCGAATAGTATGAAAGAAAAGATATATATATATATATATATATATATATATATATATATATATATATATATATATATATATATATATATATATATAATTCTATTCAGTTGCATATACATAAACTCTGTCGAGAGTATCCGTCTCTCAGGATTCTTCAAATACCAGGCGTTGTTCTGCCATTCTCGTTCATAACCAATTTCTAACTCGGTTGGCATGTGATCGCCCACTGTGTCCTCAGTTTGGTGATGACTGTCTGTCTGTCACGTGTGTCCCATTAAAGCCGAGTGTGATTTCGTCCGTCAGGTGACATTCGACAGTGAAGATTAGCGAGGTGGATTTTCTGAGGTGGTTTGCGTGGTTCAGATGTTTCGCACACGTTGGTTGAATGAGGTGATAATGCCCGAGGAACATAGTTTATAAACCACTGGTGGATTAACCTCGTCTCTGATCTTGGATGATTATACTCGTCTCTGAACTAGGTCGATTATACTCCCGTCTTTATCCTTAGCCGATTATACTGGTCCATGACGTGCCGATTATACTGGTCTCCAACCCTGATCAATTAGATTCGTCTCCGACTTTGGCCGATTATACTCGTCTCTGACTTTGCCCGATTATACTCGTCTCCGACTTTGGCCGATTATACTCGTCTCCGACCTTGGCCGATTATACTCGTCTCCGACCTTGGCCGATTATATTCGCCTCCGACTTTAGCCGATTAATCTCGTCTCCGACTTTGGCCGATTATACTCGTCTCTATAACATCGATATGAGAACTTGTTCAGTAAAAGAGTCGACGGTTGGGCTCGATCTTCAGTAGACTTAGGCCAAAAAAAAAAAAAAAGTTTCTTTCTGGCGGAGATGACCTAACGTGTGAGGGGAAAGCCTCTAGTGTGGCGGGTCAATCACCAAGTCTCGTAGAGATGCTTGGAATGGCATTGGATTCTCCCACTTCGTGTGCCATGAGGGATCCTCACACTGAGAGATGCTCGGAATGGCATCGGATTCTCCCACCTCGTGTGCCACGAGGGATCCTCACACCTGAGAGGAGGTGAGCTGTGAATCGTGCGACTTCGACGTGATGCCATATCGCCTGACGCTTCACGCAGTCGCACGTAAGTATACACACCTGTGGAGTTGGCCTCCGTCAGCCATCCCCGCGCCCTTCCTCGGTGATAACAGTCAGTCTTCACGAGAACTTCTCACATGATCCGTTTATCTGTATTTCAAGCATTTCCGTTTGATGGAAATACACCACATGTCTGTGTCTCGTATTCTTTGACTGTATCTGTGTCCTCTGTGCTGTGTGCGTCTGTTGAAAGCGTACATAACCATTTCATTACCTTGTTAGTGGTACGAGTTACGACCCTCAGAATTTACTCATCAGGAGGTTTATATTATTGAGGTACCGATCTATTTCCCCTCCCCTCTTTTGTAACTTGGTCTGTTGTTTATTACTTTGCAAACAAAAGCAAGACGTCTGGTTAGAATTCGAAATTACTTCGAGGTTTCGTGGAGGCTTGCAGGGTTCGCTTCAGATACCTTACAAACTTCATCCTTAAATTCAGGTTCGGGTTAAGAATGGTTCGAAGTAGCTCATATTGAGGTTTGAATATTTTACAGTTTATTCTTGGACTATAAAAGACGTCATTCATGATGAGTACATACGTACACGTTCAAGACGGTCATTATATGTAATATATATATATATATATATATATATATATATATATATATATATATATATATATATATATATATATATATATATATATATATATATGAATCATAATTGTATTTAGACAAAAACTGACAACTCAATATAAGTTAAACATTTTACCTGTTAAATGAATATGGAAAGCTGAACTGGGAGGTAAGTGCATAAAATGTTCATAAATACTGTATATTGATAAACACACACACACACACACACACACACACACACACACACACACACACACACACACACACACACACATACACACACACACACAAATCCCTTCTCCCCCGCCCATAAAAAGCCCACTCTCCCCTGATCCTCGCCCTCTTTTACTCCATAAGGGGCTTAACGTCGAGCTCGGTCTGGTCAGACGTGTAACTCGTACAAGACTAATCATCAGACTTGATCAGGGAGACGGGCTCCCCGCAGCCCCAGTGTTTACCATCACAAGTCTGAATCATTGCTCACATAACTGAACATTTCCCTTAATGTTCTCACGTTGTTGCCACCACTGCTTCTCATTATGTCTGCCCGCACGACTCTCTCTCTCTCTCTCTCTCTCTCTCTCTCTCTCTCTCTCTCTCTCTCTCTCTCTCTCTCTCTCTCTCTCTCTCTCTCTCTCTCTCAATATATATATATATATATATATATATATATATATATATATATATATATATTTATTTATTTTATTTATTTTGCTTTGTCGCTGTCTCCCGCGTTAGCGAGGTAGCATATATATATATATATATATATATATATATATATATATATATATATATATATATATATATATATATATATATATATATATATATATACGTATGTATGCATGTGTGTATGAATGTATCGAAGTGCGTCCCTGCATGTGTGTATGAATGTATTCATGTGCGTCCCTTCCGTACCAGCAGCAGATTTTCCTCACTGTATCACAACAAACACAGTTCGTTTCCCCTCTTCAATTACCCGTTGTTCACATAGACAGATAAGGCCACGGCGTCTCTTTCCCCCCCTCCCCCGTATATCTCACGCTTCACGTTGTACGTCCAGACAGCAACACCCCTCTTACCCTCTAAGATAAACCCTATTTTCCCCCTACATGGTAAGACATACTAGATAAAACTGCCTCGGGAAGCCGTATTTACGGCCCAAAGAATCCATTTCACTTGTGCGAGATATTACCAGACGCAAGATATTGCTTATACAAGTCTTCTTAATCAGGCAAGATTTTTTCCATAGTAGTTTGAGGGCGAAATATGAGTCAGGGAAGTTTATATGCTGGCGTCTGAGGAGGGGAGAAGAGGGTGAGGCTGCCCTCAAGTAGTTGGAGGAAGAGGAGGAGGAGGAGGAAGAGGAGGAGGAGGAGGAGGAGGAGGAGGAGGAAGAGGAGGAGGAGTAGGAAGAGGAGGAGGAAGAGGAGTAGGAAGACGAGGAAGAGGAGGAGGAAGAAGAAATCAAGGTAAAGATCCCAGTGTCAAGGTTCTCTTCGAAGTTTAGATATTGTTTTCTTCTTCTTTCACTTAGGATGGTGGGGTAGCCAGTGCTGGAGAAGGAGGAGGAGGAGGAGTAGGGGGGATTAAATTGTTGGAGACACGAATGCAAGAGCCACCGACCTGCAGAAGCATTTCCAATCAATACATAAGTTAGAAAGGTGGAAAAAAAAAATATTTTCTCTTTTTTTTCGGTAATCTCCATCGATGACGTTGCACTTCACACCATTTGTCCTTCAGGCTCTTGATTCCTGGGTTACAGACGTCTCTCTGTAGTTTCTGTCGCCTCCGTAAGATCCATATTGATTTCAAAGCAGCGATCACGTCCGTTGGTCTTTGTAAGTCTTGTGATTAATGGTAGTCCCTCGGCGCCAGGTCTGGGAAGGTAAGGAGGGCGGTTCACGTGCCCGAAACCCTCGGTAGGAATTGCAGCTTGGGCAACCAGGGGCATTGTGGGCCTAGCTGGCCTCCACGGAGCAAGGGAAAAAACCCATTCAGTCGACGTTATTCCGTCGCCGCTTCTCCACGACGATACGCGTCGCGAAATTTTGTCAATCAGGTCAGCGTCAATTGTCATCGGCCAGGTGACCCGTGAGGCACCGGTCAATTGACCAGTAAGATGCGGGCCAAGTCACCCGAAAGGCGCCGGTCAAATAGTGACCCGTTCTCCTAGAAGCCACCCGTTTTATAAACGTATTCGCTATGTCTTCAAGTGAATGATCAGTATGGCTCATGTAATCTCCCTGTGGTCTTAAACCGACCCAGAAAAAATCGTCAATGTCTGTGCCAACCACAATTACTTTACAGATGTCTAAATTACCTGAAGTGACTGTAATATATAAAGTTACTAGACTGTGGAAACACGAATACGCAAAGCTAGAATTGCGTCAAGTTTCATGTACAGTAATCAAAGTGATGGTGACCTAGTATAAAGTTTATATTCTAAGAACATGATCAGAACTCGGAAAGAACAAAGCAGACTTGCTGGATTCGTGTGTCTGTAAACGATTTACGTGATGTGAGGTATAAAAAAGATAAAGTTATTTGCCAACAACAGAAGCTGAGAATTCTTATCTAAACCGAGTTGACCACATCCCTATGACTTACCTGCTTGAGTCTTCTTTAAGGTGACACAACTGGTTTTATATACATATATATATATATATATATATATATATATATATATATATATATATATATATATATATATATTTTTTTTTTTTTTTTTTTTTTTTTTTTATACTTTGTCGCTGTCTCCCGCGTTTGCGAGGTAGCGCAAGGAAACAGACGAAAGAAATGGCCCAACCCCCCCCCCCCCATACACATGTACATACACACGTCCACACACGCAAATATACATACCTACACAGCTTTCCATGGTTTACCCCAGACGCTTCACATGCCTTGCTTCAATCCACTGACAGCACGTCAACCCCTGTATACCACATGACTCCAATTCACTCTATTTCTGCCCTCCTTTCACCCTCCTGCATGTTCAGGCCCCGATCACACAAAATCTTTTTCACTCCATCTTTCCACCTCCAATTTGGTCTCCCTCTTCTCCTCGTTCCCTCCACCTCCGACACATATATCCTCTTGGTCAATCTCTCCTCACTCATTCTCTCCATGTGCCCAAACCATTTCAAAACACCCTCTTCTGCTCTCTCAACCACGCTCATTTTATTTCCACACATCTCTCTTACCCTTACGTTACTTACTCGATCAAACCACCTCACACCACACATTGTCCTCAAACATCTCATTTCCAGCACATCCATCCTCCTGCGCACATCTCTATCCATAGCCCACGCCTCGCAACCATACAACATTGTTGGAACCACTATTCCCTCAAACATACCCATTTTTGCTTTCCGAGATAATGTTCTCGACTTCCACACATTTTTCAAGGCTCCCAAAATTTTCGCCCCCTCCCCCACCCTATGATCCACTTCCGCTTCCATGGTTCCATCCGCTGACAGATCCACTCCCAGATATCTAAAACACTTCACTTCCTCCAGTTTTTCTCCATTCAAACTCACCTCCCAATTGACTTGACCCTCACCCCTACTGTACCTAATAACCTTGCTCTTATTCACATTTACTCTCAACTTTCTTCTTCCACACACTTTACCAAACTCAGTCACCAGCTTCTGCAGTTTCTCACATGAATCAGCCACCAGCGCTGTATCATCAGCGAACAACAACTGACTCACTTCCCAAGCTCTCTCATCCCCAACAGACTTCATACTTGCCCCTCTTTCCAGGACTCTTGCATTTACCTCCCTTACAACCCCATCCATAAACAAATTAAACAACCATGGAGACATCACACACCCCTGCCGCAAACCTACATTCACTGAGAACCAATCACTTTCCTCTCTTCCTACACGTACACATGTATATATATATATATATTGGAAAGGATCACAATTTTGCGCGTGATCAAGATATTCCTTTGAGTCCACGGGGAAGATGAAACACGATAAGTTCCTAAGTGTACTTTCGTGTAATAATCACATCATCAGGGAAGACACAGAAGAGAAATATAAGTTAGTTGATATACGCCATTTGGTGATGATGATAGGTCGAAAAATGATGAGAGGGAGAGGAAAAAAAAAAAGGAAAAGAGACCCTATATAAATCATCTCTAGCTGCAGTAGAAATGTGTGCAGGTAACATCAACACAATATACATACAAACACAATATCATATAACTAACTTTCAGTCCTCCCCAAAAAAAATTGGAAATGTTGCAGAAAAACGTTAGTAAACGAAATGCATTAAAAAAAAAAAACTTTTAGCCAATTTCGAAGCGGGTCCCACCATTCCCTTTATAAACCAGTTGCCTATTAGACTGAAAAGAAAATTAGTTTTGTGAGGCAGGCCATACCAGTATAAACCCCCCTCCCCCCACCCACTTCCCCTGTGAAATACTGGCTGCTAGTGGACAACAAACGTTTCCCTGTAGTGGACAACAAACGTTTCCCTCTAGTGGACAACAAACGTTTCCCGGTTGGCCCTTCAGACGATGAACCTTCACGTCCAAACCTTCCTCCTTTTTTTTTTCTTTCTTTTTTTAGGGACGTGTTCGCCAGCGCCGGGTCTGGCGGGGTGAAATCGCGCATGCAAAATCGTTTTGCAGTGCCTAATTGAGCGACAGAGGGACTGTTAAAGTATGAAAAACGACGAGCATGAAACCTAAGCCTTGCGCAGGAGAGACGGGATTGAAATACAGATGTAAAAACTGCAGCAATTGGCCCCGTTATGTAAACAGCACAGAGCACGGTACACATTGTTTATTGACTCAACGGAGACCATATTGGATGCAGAGGAAATCAATATCAGATCTGAACTAACCATAGACGAGTTATTGGATGTGCGCTTGACCTAAATTAACCAAATTCACAGATGTATTTTTCATCTCTTTTCTTTAGGTAGTGTTTCTCATATCTCTCAGTCACACTGTGGTTTCTAATTGAGAAATTGTTTGTCTCTGAAAAAGATTGTCTTAACCTCGTCTCCTCTGAAAAAACCCCATAGTCGTCATCACAATCGACCCGGGTGAAATAACGAGTGTAGAACAATGACGTTTCAGCGGATTGACGTGTGTCTATTTGGCCGCAAGAGCAGCGCTGTCAGTCCTACGCTGCGGTGCAGCAGTACAGCGTAATTACAAATAACTGGGGAGCGACGGTACACAAACATGTTTAAACTGTGATTATGTTACCGTGGGGCCGTAGTCCCCTGGAACATACAATTCTGGCCACAAAGCCGAGGGTAAAACAAAGGAAAAGTCTTTTTTTTTGTGTGTGCGTGTGTGTGTGTTTGTGTCAGATTCAACATTCATGCCCGAAGGCTTAAAATGATAATAGAGGCGTGAGAAAGTGAATATACCGTACCATCCATTCAGGAACTGTAAGTTCGTCGAAGTTTCCAGTATGCAATTAACTAAATGAGGAGGAGGTGTAGCTACGGAGGTTGGGGGAAGGGGAGGATGTTCTTTTGTGAGTTAGGGAGAGTGGAAAGGGGAGGAGTCACCCCCTTGGTCCCAGAGAGGGAAAGAGTCACCCAAGGGAGGGAGGCCGCACCCCTAAGAAGGGGGAGTTAACCCGAGGGGCGAAAGAGAGGGGGAGTCGCTCTGAATATCCATCGAGAGGAGGGGGGGGGGATCGGCTTGAAGACACACGGAGGGAGACGACCTCACCTTGGAGACCCGCAGATGGCAAGGGGTCATGCCGAAGAGAAGAGACACCGCTTCGAGAACCAACGAGAGGAGGAAGTTACCTCAGCGGACTCACAGACGGAAGGAGTCACTACCCCCTTAGGGTCCAACGAGGGAAGTAGTCAGCCAAGTCCGCACACAGAGGAGTGCGTCAGCCTGCGATCCACGAGGGAAGACGTCACCCTCGAGACCCCCAAAGAAGGGTGGAGTCACCAGGGTGATTCGTCGAGAGGGGTCAGTTACCCCAGGTACCCCGGAAGGACAGAAGCCACCCCGGGTACCCACGGAGGACAGAAGTCACCCCGGGTACCCACGGAGGACAGAAGTCACCCCGGGTACCCATGTAAGGTAGGAGGCACCGCCGTGGGTACCCAACTAAATAGGGAAGCACGAAGACCCGCTGGATGGAAGAGCAAAACACCCGAAACTGATGGCCGTCTGACGGGTGATGAGGTAAAGATAATGGGAGAGAGATTGATAGACGTTATGATAGAGACGAACAGACACACACACACACACACACACACACACACACACACACACACACACACACGCGGAAAGAAAGTCTTATGCATAAGCATCTAGATGAGGATTTACCGACAAATGAATTAGTGGAACAGTTAGGTAGGTATGTATGTTGAGAGAAAGAGATAGATAGATAGATAGATAGAGAGAGAGAGAGAGAGAGAGAGAGAGAGAGAGAGAGAGAGAGAGAGAGAGAGAGAGAGAGAGAGAGAGAGGTACATAGATATTTTAGCACGTCAGAAATTTTGGTCCATTAAGTAAATTGGTTGATGAATGAACAGCGGAAGATCATCAATAACACACGAGTCTGCCAACTAACTTAAAAGTGTTGACCCAGTTTGCCGTCAACGCTGCTATGATGGTCAAACGTTCAAATTCTTATTTAGGTGGACTTTACACTGTCCCATCTCAGATGGATGAGAAAGAAAGAAGAAAAGAATCATAATGTGTTGGCTATGGCGTCCTAAGAACTTGGTTTAGTTATCCGAGGAGAGTGTTTCTCCTTTCGTCCTGACACCCGTGCCTCTAAGTTCTTACGCCCGTGCCACCATATTCCCTCCATCTGTACCCTCGCTCCAGAGTTCCCTCCTGTCACCAGAGCTCCCCGGCAGAACCAGCCGTGCCTCCAGGCGCCGGGGAGGGCCCAGAGTTCCCACGTCCGTCATCAGCTTGTAGCAGACGTCCCTCCAGAGCTCCCCCGTCAGCCCTTGTCACTTCACCATACACGTAAATGACACGCTAAATTCCCTTCCAAATCCCTGGCTCCCTTTTTCATTATGTCCTTCCTCTCCTCTCTCTCTCTCTCTCTCTCTCTCTCTCTCTCTCTCTCTCTCTCTCTCTCTCTCTCTCTCTCTCTCTCTCTCTCTCTCTCTCTCTCTCTCCCTCTCTCACTGTGCACCAGCAGAGGGGCGTGGCGGGGCAGACCCCCTCCCAGGGAGAGCGTAATGAAGCAAGCGACGATGCGTTCTACTTGGGAGTGGAAATGAAAGTTGGTACATTGTGATGATTGTGGGGCACGTTGGAGGGGGGGGGGGGGGGGGAGTGAGGGTTCTGGGGTGAAAGGGTCTGTTTAAGAGGGGTGAGGGTCTATGGGAGAAGGATGAGGTCGTGTGGGGTGAGGGGTGAGACTTGCGTGGAGAGGGAATGATGGTGTGTGAGGTAAAAGAAGGCTGATTTGGGGTGGAAAGGCGGTTTCTGGAGATTTTTTTTTCTTTTTTTTTTGAAAGGGGGAAAGCTGTATTTAGGGAGTAAGACTATGTGCAAAGTAGATGAGGCTGGCTGTGTCGGAAAGGGTGGTGGGTGTATGGAAAGGGATGAGGCTGTGTGGGAGAGGGGTGAGGCTTTGTGGAAAAGGGGACTTGATGTGGGTAGGGCTACTTGGGAAAGGATGAGGCTGTGTGAGGGATGGATGCGGCTGAGGGTGAGTCTGAGTTTAAGGAGAGGTAGAGATGCTTTGGAATAAGGAAAGTGTGGAGTGGGTGGTGTCGTGTGATGGGGGGGAGGAGGAGAATGTGGCGATGGGCGGAGCAGAGGGGTGTGATGCTGTGTTGAGAGGGGACAGTGCTGTGTACGCAGGAGGTCCTGCTGTGTGCGAATGAAATATGATTATATATGAAGGGTTAGGGCTTTGTTAGGCTATCCTAGGAGTGTGTTGTGTGTGTGTGTGTGTGCGTGTGTGTGTGTGTGTGTGTGTGTGTGTGTGCAAGTTCTGTAAGATGTGTGTGGAGTTCCAAGCTTTTTGTGAATCACGTCCTCCACGACAGAGTAGATGTGCGTGTGTTTATGTCGAATTTAGGAAGGAAAAAGTAATATCTGATGTTCACTTAAATGCCATCATGTATAAGTAGCGAGTTCTGTTATCTCCCATGTCGCTACACTTGCAGTATCGCCGTTCAGATATAACATAGGTATTGTTTTTATTTTATATATGAACATATGTTACCCAAAACTGAAGCCGGGGCTTAAAGACTGAGAGAAACAATGGAGGATTATTTCAACTAATTTGAAAAAAAAAAATGGTATCGTGCTGTTCATTCATTCCGTCATGATTTCCATCATCCATACAATTATTTCTGAGCGAAAAAATGAAAAAATGTATATATCATGTATGTTTATTTTTGATATTCCGTTTTCTTTGGCATGCAGCTACAACGTTCCATTCATTCATTTCCTTATATCCCAAGTTTGTTTGGTAAACCTTGTTGAATTACCGTATGTAATTACGGCAGTGAAAAGCTTTCTCTTGTTGCTCCTTAGCTTCAAGTGGCGCCATACGTATGACATGGGTGACTCACAGGAAATGTTCCTAGGGTATAAATGATGAATAAATAGGCTATTCTAATGGAGCGAAATGCTATCTACAGTCTGGCTAAGTTACAAGTTGCATTACCTTATATATATATATATATATATATATATATATATATATATATATATATATATATATATATATATATATATATGTATGTATAAGGTAATGACCGCACACCAGGAGACCCACTTATCAACATAACTGTCGGCAGAATAATAAGTTTCTTTTCCTTCCATCACTCGGAAAGAAAAACGCCGTTTCTGAGGTTCGTCGTGGTTCTGACAGCATACATTATCGAGAATAATTCGCTAAAAAAAAAGAAAAAAAATCAGCGATACTTGGTAGCCACGACTGCTCTTTGATGGACTAAGTTCTCCTGCTTTTCATACGAGAAATAAAACTCCTGTCTCTTAAAACGTGGAAATAAAGAATACCTCAGAGGTTTAGTCTAAACTAAAACTCACTTTTTTCGTTCCTGTTAAAATTATATTTTGTGTCAGTACTTTGTCCTGCGCTGGTCCTTCTGGCCGATGTTATTTCTTAAGAGTAAATCTTCTTATGATTTGTGTACAACATGCTAATGCAAAATATCTTTATTCCAGAGATTTTTTTTTTTTCCTTTCACTTTACAGTCTGGAACAAAAACATTTTATACCAAGTCTCAGTATTTGTTTACATGCACTTGCTTACCTACTTACAAACAACTTGATGTCCCCCTTCGTCACGACGTTACTACAGTCATGAAACAAGCCTGTACGACCCTTGGGCATGGTGGGACTACCCCTAGAACATGGCGGTACGACCTTTGTGCAACAGGGTACGACCCATGACCACGACGGTACTAGCCCTATGCTATGGCTTGATGAACTTTCCTTTGGATAAGGTTATCATCTCCGAGGGTCGTACCGTCTCGCTCAAACGTTCTACCGTCGTGCCCAAGGGTCGTACTGTACGTGTTCAGACGCCCTACCGTCGTGCCCAAGGGTCGTACTGTACGTGTTCAGACGTTCTATCTTTGCGCCCAAGGGTCGTACTGTACGTGTTCAAACGCCCTACCGTCGTGCCCAGGGGTCGTACTGTACGTGTTCAGACGTTCTACCTTTGCGCCGAAGGGTCGTACTGTACGTGTTCAGACGCCCTGCTGTCGTGCCTAAGGGTCGTACTGTACGTGTTCAAACGCCGTGTCGTTGTGCCCAAGGGTCGTACTATACATGTTCAAACACCCTGCTGTCGTCCTCAAAGGTCGTACTGTACGCGTTCAAGCACCGTGTTGTCGTGCCCAAGGGTCGTACTGCACGTGTTCAAACGCCCTGCTGTCGTCCTCAAGGGTTGTACTGTGCGCATTCAAAGGGTTGAAATACCTTCCCCTATACCTTATCTGACAAGTAGTCTATTGATAGTATGGAGCAGTTACCTCTTTATAGACACATTAAGGTGGTCGTTCACCCTTACAGCTCCCTTATGCCCCCTTGCCCGAACTACAGGAACAAACACACTCTCATTAACCGAGATAATGTTCCCACAGTTTCCACATTAATGCGAAACTCATCAGAGATGGAGAATATATGGGACGATTTATGTGAGTTGAGGTCTTCTGCTTTACATAATTTTATGAGCTTATTGTCAGACTCACCGTATAATGGCTGTGTGAGTTTAGGATATCTATTTTTCTTTTTCTTTTTTTTTAGAAAAGTTTGCTGGTAGAGATTTACAGATTTTCTTTTTTTGAGGGGGGGGAGGGTGGCGATGGGTTGTGGTTGGTGGACGAAAATTGAAGGAGGTAGTTTAATCCCCCGTTTGTGGTTCCATGAGTGAAGTTGAGCACCATCTAATTGCTCTGTGAAGTGATTCACGGGTTGAGTAATCAACCGGGCGGTCAGTGATGGAGGGATTAGATCCGCGCGACCTTTTACACCAGTAGTGAATGGCTGGATTGTTTCCGAGTCGGCCAGATGAACCATTGTATGGCGGCGCGCCGTTGTTGACATAATGACCCGTAAATCAGCTCCCCCCTGGGGGTATTGTTGTCACCATCAACCACCACAAGAGATTACGGCTCTGTGTGTTCATTGGTTGTCTCAATGACTTACTCGTTTATGATATATATATATATATATATATATATATATATATATATATATATATATATATATATATATATATATATATATACGTATATATATATATATATATATATATATATATATATATATATATATATATATACATATATATATATATATATATATATATATATATATATATATATCATAAACGAGTAAGTTTATGATATGTTTAATTTGTTTATGGATGGGGTTGTTAGGGAGGTAAAGGCAAGAGTTTTGGAAAGAGGGGCAAGTATGAAGTCTGTTGGGGATGAGAGAGCTTGGGAAGTGAGTCAGTTGTTGTTCGCTGATGATACAGCGCTGGTGGCTGATTCATGTGAGAAACTGCAGAAGCTGGTGACTGAGTTTGGTAAAGTGTGTGGAAGAAGAAAGTTAAGAGTAAATGTGAATAAGAGCAAGGTCATTAGGTACAGTAGGGTTGAGGGTCAAGTAAATTGGGAGGTGAATTTGAATGGAGAAAAACTGGAGGAAGTGAAGTGTTTTAGATATCTGGGAGTGGATCTGGCAGCGGATGGAACCATGGAAGCAGAATTGGACCATAGGGTGGGGGAGGGGGCGAAAATTCTGGGAGCCTTGAAGAATGTGTGGAAGTCGAGAACATTATCTCGGAAAGCAAAAATGGGTATGTTTGAAGGAATAGTGGTTCCAACAATGTTGTATGGTTGCGAGGCGTGGGCTATGGATAGAGTTGTGCGCAGGAGGATGGATGTGCTGGAAATGAGATGTCTGAGGACAATGTGTGGTGTGAGGTGGTTTGATCGAGTGAGTAACGTAAGGGTGAGAGAGATGTGTGGAAATAAAAAGAGCGTGGTTGAGAGAGCAGAAGAGGGTGTTTTGAAATGGTTTGGGCACATGGAGAGAATGAGTGAGGAAAGGTTGACCAAGAAGATATATGTGTCGGAGGTGGAGGGAACGAGGAGAAGAGGGAGACCAAATTGGAGGTGGAAAGATGGAGTGAAAAAGATTTTGTGTGATCGGGGCCTGAACTTGCAGGAGGGTGAAAGGAGGGCAAGGAATAGAGTGAATTGGAGCAATGTGGTATACCGGGGTTGACGTGCTGTCAGTGGATTGAATCAAGACATGTGAAGCGTCTGGGGTAAACCATGGAAAGCTGTGTAGGTATGTATATGTGCGTGTGTGGACGTATGTATATACATGTGTATGGGGGGGGGGGTGGGGCCATTTCTTTCGTCTGTTTCCTTGCGCTACCTCGCAAACGCGGGAGACAGCGATAAAGTAAAAAAAAAAAAAAAAAAAAAAAAAAAATATATATATATATATATATATATATATATATATATATATATATATATATATATATATATATATATATTTTATACTATTCGCCATTTCTCACGTTAGTGAGGTAGCGTTAAGAACAGTGGACTAAGCCTTTGAGGGGATATCCTCACTTGGCCCCTTTCTCTGTTCCCTTCTTTTGCAAAATTAAAAACGAGAGGGGAAGATTTTCAGATCTCCCCCCCCCCCCCCACGTGCCGGCGAGGTACCGCAAGGAAACAAAGAATGGCCCAACCCACCCACATACTCATGTATATACATAAACGCCCACACACGCATATATACACACATGTACATTTCAACGTATACATACATATACATACACATACATTTATGCACATGTACATATTCATGCTTGCTGCTTTCATCCATTCTCGTCGCTACCCCGCCACACATGAAATAGCATCCTCCCTCCCCCACCACCAGCGAGGCTGCGCCAGGAATACAAAAAAGGCCACATTCGTTCACACTGAGTCTCTAGCTGTAATGTGTAATGCACCGAAACCACAGCTCCCTTTCCACATCCAGGTCCCACAGACCTTTCCATGGCTTATGTATATATTTATATTTATATATATATATATATATATATATATATATATATATATATATATATATATATATATATATATATATATATATATTATGCTTACTGAAATTCTGAATCTCAGTAGGGTAAGGAAATGGACAGACCCAATTTCAAGTTCTGAGAAATCTATTCTTGAGTTATTCTCAGACGTGAAACCCTCTCGGAGCCAGACAGTGCGAACATATTCTCTCTCTCTCTCTCTCTCTCTCTCTCTCTCTCTCTCTCTCTCTCTCTCTCTCTCTTCTCTCTCTCTCTCTCTCTCTGATGGAGGACACACGGCTTTAAAAGGCCTTTCGTGTGCAGATAAAGTGGGTATTAAACCACACAGAACGACAGTACTTATAAATAGCAAATGATATACTCGGCCAACTATGGATATTAGCCATAAAGAGAAGAATATTCGATTAGGTCGCAATGATTCTCCCAGCTTTATGAACTATTGTGATTTATGTACAAATTAGAAATGACCTACAAGAACCCTTTACGGTGATAACAACACTGGAAGAAAAGCTATCAATTGTGAAATAAAAAAAAAACCAGCAACTAATGGTGAATTTGCATGGAGAACTTTTATTTACACTCTTTGGAATGTGAAGAGCTACGAATAGACTGTGGTTATAGACTGTCGTTATAGATTGTAGTTGTAGACTGTACTTATAGAATTTAGTTATTGTCTGCAGTTATAGATTTGGACATAACACACGGCATGATGGATCATCCGCAAACAAAGCAGAAAAAAAACTAATCAATAACATAAGGTTAGACCATTCAGAGTTGGAGAATAATACGAGTACAATCCCGAGAAAATATGAATGATGATGCTAATGGATTAGTATAAGTCAGTATTTCAGTACGAAACACAGATAAGATATCGGTGACGAGATGTCTAAATGACTTGAACAGATTGTACTGCTCGCAGACGTCCATGTATCTGAAAGTAACGTGAATAGCATCAGCGGAGGAGTCCTTCAGTGAGGTATCCTCGGGACCAGATGGAATTCCAGCTACTTTTTCCAAAAGAGAGACGATGAGGTCGATAGCCGACCCGATGACTTGTTGCCTTGGGAACGCAGCCTAGAAGACAACAGTGCAGCGGTGATTCATGAAATGGCTAATATGTCAGCGATACATGAATGAGGACCCGAACTCCTGCGGAAACAATGTATGTCCCTCGGTTTGACGTCACATGTCATAACTGGTATTTGGAGGAATTATGAAGACGTATATATTAGAATATATTTTTAACTATTGATAAATGTGTATGAAGGATTTATTAATAGAAACCTATATCAAAACATACGATAAACTGTAACCAGAGTAACGAAAGCTAACGTGGATTTGTGCCAAGATAAGAAAATACTTCTGAAACGCATCATACGAAATACTGATGTAAGTAAAGACAAAGGGTCGAATACCTCTCTCTTGGCATTGCTAAAACATGTGATGGGGTAAACTATAGAATACTATTAAGTAGCGGAACAAAGCATAGAATTTAAAAGATTAGAAAGTAAGGTGATAGATCAAAGATTTTCAGGAGACTGAAAATATTCAAAGAAAATGGAAATTTGACCATACCTGACGTGCAGAACGTGTCGTCATAGATACCACAGGGAGGTGTGTTGACCCCTACATTGTTTATTGTTATGATTAATTTCATTGTTCGTTGACTCGCGTGTTCTCGCTCCTTCTTAAGCGCTCATTTAGATTTTCCTTTTATTTTATTAAAAGTGGCGTGAGTGGTAGTGAGGGCTGGGGTGTGTATGCTGGCATGTGTTAGCGTGTTCAGGTGTGTCGTGACGTATGCTGGTGTGCCGTTGTGTATCAGGCTGTGGTTGTGTATGCTGAAGTATGCTAGGATGCTTTCATGTCTCGTGGTATATGCTGGTTTATTTTAGTGTGTGCATGCTCATATGATTTGTGTATAACGATATGATCTGGTATCTCCTGGTGTTGTGGTTGGCATGGTCTGGTATGTTTTCGTGTGTGGTGGTATGATCTGGTATGTGGTGGTATGCTCTGGTATGATCTAGTGTATGGTATTATATTCTGGTATATTCATTTGTGTAGTATATACGCTCTGGTGTGTGGTGGTATACTCATGTGTGTGATGGGCACGTTCAAGTGAGCTCTGGTATGTGTTGGGTATGTTCTGGTGTGTGCTGGTATGCTCTGGTGTGTTATGGAGTGCGTTGGGTATATTCTGGTAGGTGGTGGTGTGCTGTGGTGTGTGTTGACGTCTGGTGCTGTCCGGGTTGTGTGACCTGCATCTGAAAATAAAAAGACATGACCAAGGAAGGTTCCCCCCCTCCATGAATATATAAAGCTGGAGCTGGACCACCACCACCACCATCCTCACCACCACCACCAACACCTCCACCATCCTCACCACCACCACCACCATCCTCACCACCACCACCACCATCACCACTACCATCCTCACCACCACCACCACCACCACCACCAACCATCCTCACCACCACCACCAACCATCCTCACCACCACCACCAACCATCCTCACCACCACCATCCTCACCACCACCACCACCACCATCTTCGGGGTTTTTTTTAGTTTATAAACAATGTGTCTCAAAGCGTCAGAGATCCAGAGTATCGAGGTCAACGCGTCAGAGATGGAGACTATTGGAGCCAAAGCGTCAGAGATCGAGGCTGTGGAAGTCAAAGCGTCAGAGATCGAGACTATCGAAGTCAAAGGGTCAGAGATCGAGGCTGTGGAAGTCAAAGCGTCAGAGATCGAGACTATCAAAGTCAAAGCATCAGAGATCGAGGCTGTGGAAGTCAAGGCGTCAGAGATCGAGACTATCGAAGTCAAAGGGTCAGAGATCGGGACTATGGAAGTCGAAGCGTGACATTTCTAACAGTCGACTTCGAAAATATAGTCACGTTATCAAAGCGTTAATAATAGATCACATTCCAGGGTGACTAATGCACAGGAGGTCGACCAACTCAACCAAACATCATCTACTCACTAGTTGAACTGTTTGATATCAACCCTGACAATAATCTGTTGGAGAAGATAAAGAAAACATTATATTATATACTATTATATTATATTATATTATATATATACTGTATTGTATTATTATCAAATTATATTATATTATATTGTATTATCATGTGTGGCGGGGTGGGGACGGGAATGGATGAGGGCAGCAAGCGTGAATTTGTACATGTGTGTGTGTGTGTCTGTGTATGTGTGTATACGTTGAAATGTATAGGTATGTATATGTGCGTGTGTGGGCGTTTATGTATATACATGTGTATGTATATACGTATATTCGTCTGTTTCCTCGCTAACTCGGAAGACAGCGACAAAGTGTAATAGATAAGTAAATATAAATATTATATTATGATATATTGTATTATAATATATTGTTATATTATATTATACTATTATATTTACTTCTCAAGATATCTCTGAAGATCTAAAATCATCCAGTGGACTTATTTCATTTTCTGACATACTCGTCTTCATGTGATACATACGAATATAAAAGCTTTCCCGCTTGTATTAGAAACTTTGTTCAACACAGTTATTATCCAAGAGTTGGGCTTGGGTGATTATCATAAAGCTAGATATTTTTTCCCAATTACATTTGCATTTTATACTTTCATAATTGTAGAACAGCATAGTAGACCTAAATACAATTATTATTATTATTATTATTATTATTATTATTATTATTATTATTATTATTACTACTACTATTATCATTATTATTATTATTATTATTATTATTATTATTATTATTACTATTATTATTATTATTATTATTATTATTATTATTATTATTATTATTATTATCATTATTATTATTATTATTATTATTATCATTATCATTATTATTATTATTATCAATCTTTTTATTATTATTTTCGTTATTATCATCAGTTGTTGTTCTTGCTGTCGAATAATACAGACCTAGATACATTTACTATTATTGTTATTATTATTATTATTAGTATTATCATTATTATTATCAATATCATTACTACTACTACTACTACTACTACTACTAATACTACTATTATTATTATCATTATCATTATCATTATTATTATTATTATTATTGTTTTTTTTTTTTTTTATACTTTGTCGCTGTCTCCCGCGTTTGCGAGGTAGCGCAAGGAAACAGACGAAAGAAATGGCCCAACCCCCCCATACACATGTACATACACACGTCCACACACGCAAATATACATACCTACACAGCTTTCCATGGTTTACCCCGGACGCTTCACATGCCTTGATTCAATCCACTGACAGCACGTCAACCCCTGTATACCACATCGCTCCAATTCACTCTATTCCTTGCCCTCCTTTCACCCTCCTGCATGTTCAGGCCCCGATCACACAAAATCCTTTTCACTCCATCTTTCCACCTCCAATTTGGTCTCCCTCTTCTCCTCGTTCCCTCCACCTCCGACACATATATCCTCTTGGTCAATCTTTCCTCACTCATTCTCTCCATGTGCCCAAACCATTTCAAAACACCCTCTTCTGCTCTCTCAACCACGCTCTTTTTATTTCCACACATCTCTCTTACCCTTACGTTACTTACTCGATCAAACCACCTCACACCACACATTGTCCTCAAACATCTCATTTCCAGCACATCCATCCTCCTGCGCACAACTCTATCCATAGCCCACGCCTCGCAACCATACAACATTGTTGGAACTACTATTCCTTCAAACATACCCATTTTTGCTTTCCGGGATAATGTTCTCGACTTCCACACATTTTTCAAGGCTCCCAAAATTTTCGCCCCCTCCCCCACCCTATGATCCACTTCCGCTTCCATGGTTCCATCCGCTGCCAGATCCACTCCCAGATATCTAAAACACTTCACTTCCTCCAGTTTTTCACCATTCAAACTCACCTCCCAATTGACTTGACCCTCAACCCTACTGTACCTAATAACCTTTATTATTGTTATTATTATTATTATTATTATCATTATTATTATTATTATTATTATCATTATTATTATTATTATTATTTTTATTATTATTATTATTATTGTTGTTGTTGTTGTTATTATTATTAAATAAACCCAGGATCCCATTCTCAGTGATGCATGGATGGATTCCTGCAGGTCCAAGGCCGCCCTGTGCTCAACATGAGGAGCAGACAGGACTGCTATGTCAACTGATGAGTTTCTCCTCAACTATGTGGAGTTCTTTTCTGTGCTCGAGAAAGCTGGGTTGACTTTGAGTTCCCGAGGCTACGTTGACATGGTTCACATAACTCCGGTTCACACAGTCTTCCCCGCAACATTTTGTAAGGACTGACATCTCAAAAAATAAATAGGTAAGAAAGAAACTCGGAAGAAAAAATAACACTAACCACCCCAGAGAAAAATCATCACCGGGTTAATCAGACAGAAATCGGAAGTTAAGTTTGTACGATCCTTATAATTTTGGTCCGGGGTTGGGGGGTATGGTCAGAATATCTTGATATGAGTTGTTCATTTGACCACGTCCTTTTGCTTAGTATTTTTGTGAAGGAAAGATATGACAGTCTTGCCACAAAAGAGAAACTGTATCTGTTCTATTTTTTCTCTTCTTTTCTTTTTTTTATGCATCCAACGAACACTTGAAACACCCTGAATGGCTAAAAAAAAAAAAAAATCTTTAAAAAAAGAAACTTTAAAAGAATAATTTGTGGAATTTTAGCGTAGGTCAACAGGACTTTGCTCCTCAGATTCTTGTATTTTATTGTATTGTCCTTTTCTGGCGTTTGTCATTCTCATTGGAGACGTGGTATTTCTTCATCCCGCTGTATGTGAGGGACTGTCTGTCTGTCTGTCTGTCTGTCTGTCTGTCTGTGCAATATTTCGTCTCAGTAAGTGCTGCTCAAACGGAGATGATCATTTTTTTTTTTTTTTTATTATCATGTTCCATTTGGAGGCACATACACATTCCACATCTAACTTCTTATTCTTTAGGGAGATTAGATTTTCATCGCACTGAGTCACCACAAATGAATTTCACTGTTCCTCCATTTGAGTCCGAAGACGCGGGAACCGAACGACAGAGCAGTGCCTCTCTTACACACACATGTATGTCTCGTACTCTCATCGCCATTCCTCTCACCAGCGACAAGGAAAGTCAAGGGTCAGCGAACTGACGGGAAGACTTCAATAGACAAGGCTCCGTGTCACACTGATAGCCTGGCGAGTCTTCTTCATCAACATACGAACACTCTCCGTAGATCTCACTGGTCATCTGAGGTGAGACTGTGTATTTACTTCACAGTCCTCCTGAAGATGTTCGTAGAGGCAGCTCAATTATACAGTAGTAGGTCCTTCTCGTCCTTATTGCCATAAACTTATAGCGCTGTTGACACAGACGAACGTAATGCGCCGAATATATATATATATATATATATATATATATATATATATATATATATATATATATATATAAAACCATTATCTTATTTAGCCTGTTTGTACGTAAACCTGTCTGTTTAGCAAGGGAGCCATTGGATGACATGTACCTTACTATGTTTACCATCGTTTAAAACAAATACGACAATATACCATTAAGGCGAAGTGGAGTAAAGACAGGCTGCTTGGCAGTCAATATGAAACATGAATATTGGGTTCGTGTGTTTGTTTCAGTATAATCATTATTATCATTATTATTATTATTATTATTATTATTATTATTATTATTAGTAGTAGTAGTAGTAGTAGTAGTAGAAATAGTAGTAGTAGTAGTGGTGGTGGTTGTAGTAGTAGTAGTAGTAGTGGTAGTAGTACTAGGAGCAGGAGTAATAGTCGTAGTAGTAGTAGTAGTAGTCCAGTTCAGCTCTGAGATTTGAGACGCTCCGCTGACAATTCTTGACGAGAGTTCGACTTTCCTCGCGTAAGTAAGCCCCATCAACTGCTAGCGATCAGTTAAGCTGGCGACCTCACTTTGCAACAATCAGTCGAAAAAAAACATATATACCTTTTCCAGTCGTTGTGATAATCCTAAGGCCATACACTCTCACCCTTCCCATGAGGCTCATGTGGGACATGTAGTGTGGTTGGCTGTTTGGGGACTCAGGGGTCACGATGACCAAGGTCAGGGGGGTCAAGTTATTGTACCCAATATCCACATCCCAAAAAAAGAAAATCTTTCACACCTTCTTCAGGAATTAAGGGATAATTCAAAGGCCACATACACCCTCATCCTTGTTTCTACTGTTCCTTGATTATCATCGACGTCAATTCTTCATTCTAACTTCTTGCATCGTTTTCTTTTGGTACTTGCGAACTGGTACATCGCCTACACTACTCACATAGTAGAGGACGCAAGATACTCGTGCGGGTATAACGTTTCATATTTGCGACATGTTAGTATTAACAATAAAGTCACTATCTTTTTTTTTCCAACTCGAGACATGAAAGTGAATTTTATTTGTCGGTGATTTTACAAAAAAAAAAAAGATTATGGTGAACGGCGGGGGAAAAAAATGGGGGAACGTTGATGTCCTGTGTAGCCGATCCCTTCGAATTCCACCGAGATTAAATTTAATGACCTTAACAAGTTTATTATAAATTGTGATTAAAAAAAAAGGGAAAAAATATATTTTTGATATTATGATCATCATCATCATTATCATGATTTTGGTCTTCTGAGAACCATACATAATCTCTCTCTCTCTCTCTCTCTCTCTCTCTCTCTCTCTCTCTCTCTCTCTCTCTCTCTCTCTCTCTCTCTCTCTCACACACACACACACACACACACACACACACACTCGTTACGGGCCCGGGTGTGTCTTCAGATCTTTTAACCAGAGGAAGGGGCTGGAAGGCGGGCGTAAGGGAACATATTCCACCAGGGGATCCAAAACTAATCAGTACAGTTGCCGTAAAACTTGAATGGACCAATCACCACGGCCTCCCAGAGTCAGAAGCAAGAAAATTAAATTCTAACGCGTTACACAAAGGCCAGAGAGGCAGCTGGCTGATTACACTGAAGATTGTAGTGGCCAGGGATTTCTGCTCCTGGAGCAAGGCGTTCCCACAGCATCCCATATCCCAGTGTTCCTGTTACAGGTCGGTCGATATATGTGTGTGTGTGTGTGTGTGTGTGTGTGTGTGTGTGTGTGTGTGCGTGTATAAGTGTGGTTACAACGTGACTGAAGAGTAACCTTCCGTGAGATTATATCGTCGTCCATTGGACACAAGGGGTTGAAGTCTTCTTAAGGATCTTCTCCCGCCGAAACAGTCCGTCATTTCCCCTGCTCCAATTTGGAGCGCAGTCTCGAAGTTGTTACAGTCCAATGCGAGGGATTGTATGAAACAATGTGGTTTCATGAGTGGTAGATGAGGTGTGGATTATATTTGTTTGCTCTGAAGAATTTTTGTGTGAAATACTTAAAGAAAAAGAGGAACTCCTTTGTGGCGTTTATGGATCTGGAGGAAGCATATGATGACGCTGATAGAGATGCTTTGTGGAAAGTGTTACGAATATATAGTAGGAGATAAGGCGTGGGGGCGAGTAGGAAGAGAGGAGGGTAAGTGGTTCGAGATGAAGATCGGTCTGCAGCAGAGGTATGTTATGTCACCATGGCTGTTATATCTGCTTGTGAATGGGTTTTTGAGGTAGGGAGGTGAATGTGAAAGGTTTTGGAGAAAAGGGCAGGTGTGCAATGTGTTCAGGGGGGAGGGGTTGGTTAAGTTAACTTCTGTATGCTGGTGATAGATTCGAATGAGGTACCGTAGAAGCTGGTTTCTTAGTTTGGAAGAGTGTGAAAAGAGAAAATTTAGAGTAATTGTGGATAAGATCAAGGTTCTTAGTGGAGAGAGACAGGAGTTTGAATGGAGAGAACTTGTAGGAAGTGAAGTGCTTTAGGGGACTGAAAGTGGACATGTTTCAGTGAATGGAACCATGGTAGTTGAGGTGAGTGAGGGGGGGGGGCTAAGGTCCTGGCGCACTGAGGAGTGTGTGGAAAGAAAGATCATTGTCTGTAAATTCAAAGATGAGTATGTCTGATGGTATTGTAGTCCCGAAGGTTTTGTTTAGCTACGTGGCATGGGCCCTAAATAAAATAGTAAGGAAGAGGGTGAATGTGGAGGGAATGAAATGTCTGAGGGCAATACGTGGTGTGAGGAGCGTTGATGGCATAAGAGACGATGCTGTAAGACAGAGGTGTAGAAAATGGGGAAATCGAGGAGATGGTGGAAGAATGGAGTAAGAGTGCTTTGAGGTATCGGAACCTGAATATTCAGGAGGGTGTAAGGCGTTTATGGGATAGAGCAAACAAAAGCAGTGGTATACAGGTAGCGACTTGGTGTCTACAGGCTGAGGCCAGGGCATACGAAATGGTCAGAAGAAACTGCGGAAAGGTCTTTGTGGCCTGGTTGTGGATTGAGGGCTCTGACCTCGTTGCATTATACATGAAAGAGAGAGTTAATGAGTGGATACGTGCATATGAGGTTTGTCCCTAGCGTTAACCCGGTATCACGGTAAACAGCGAACAAAAACAAATACAAATATATATAAATTCTTAAACAAAAGCCTCCTCGAGAACAAAACTTTTTTGCCTGTACTTAATTCGACGTACTAATGACTGTGGTCACAGCGGGAGACGCCCTTTGTGTCTGTCCCCTCTCTGTGCACCGTGGAGGCTCTTTGTCTGTATCAAACTTCGTACATCTTGAAATGATTAATGGCCCTGGTGTGGTGTTCGTCACAGCGAGGAAAATTTAGTAAAAACGTGAGACTATGAACTGATATATTTGTAGATATGTATTTAGGTTCGCGTTGATTATGTATGTATAGGAGGCTGGTAATTAGTATGTTTGTACATATGTATCCTTCTGAAATTTATGCTTAAGCTGTATATTTAGACAGTATATATATATATATATATATATATATATATATATATATATATATATATATATATATATATATATATATACTCTGTGATACACATCTTTTCGATCTACTCATTCCTGATGATTAGCGACTGATTCTGGTCATGGATTCATTACGTATATTTCAGATGAAATAGAACACCATCCTACCGTATTCATGATATCTGCAGTTGCATGAAGTGGGATACGTGATGGTTTTGCTTTAATTACCTGGCAGTGAATGAAATTATCGATTGTTGATAGTACTTATTGATGAGATGATGGAAATGATATATGTTACGGTATGTAACATATATCATTCCCTACATATCATTCCCTTCCCTACTTCTAGGGAGCATGTCCTCCTCCGGCATGTTCCTGTGGACGATAACCGTCTAACCTTGTGAAACATCGCTCCGTTGCGTTCACATATACTGTCTCTTAAGTCTTCGAATATAGATTCTTAAACTCTTGGGATCTTATTCCCTTCTTTCAGACTCCCTGTACGGTTTTTTAGGTGCAAGGTTCAACGGCGATCTTCACTCTGTAATTCACCTCTGCTTTTCCTCTTTTAGAGATGTTGATGACATCTCTAACGTATCTGACTAGATTTACCAAGCTAAGTAAACTTCATCTCCCTGACATTTCCGCTCTTCATTGTTTTCTAAGTTTCCTTTCCAGCCGCTCCATCGTGGTAGTCGGTGACGGAGTGGCTTCTCCGTCTTAACCTGTCAGGAACGGTGTCCTGCAGGGCTTTATCCTATCACCTGCGATCTTTCTTCTCTTCATGAACGATCGTCTGTCTTCAACCTTTGACCCTAATAACTCTTATTCCCTTCATGATTCTCTACATTATTCAACTTACTTTTCTTTCCCGCTTCACTCCCTCACTCGTTCTTTTTCTTGCGCTGAACATATATTCTCCCTTAATTAGGACCTGTGCATAAATACCTGTGAATGAATTAAGCAGTAATTAAGTTGAACTCATCAACGCAAAAACACAATTCTTACACACATTTCTTTCTAAATCCCACCAGCTTCTTACTGACAAACTTAAAGACATTAGAATTTAATCCTGCAATTACAGAGACAGTAGGCATAGCTCGTTCTGTCACTATCGTGGAAACCCCATATATTGAACATAAAAAAAAAAGAAATCTCATCAGAAGCTGAGGGGTATTGCATGGATGTCACAAATACTATTCTTCTCACAATTGTTCCTCATCTACAGGGGTCACATTCTCATGTCAGAGATGGCTCTCTTTCCTCTTTCTTTAGCCAGAGTGAAATCCAAACACTCCCTCCGTTTCAACTCTCCCTTTGCTACTTCTTTTCAACCATCCCTTTCCGTTAGCCATGATGTTGCTTCCCTTTCTCTGATTTGCACGTAGTTTTTCGGCCAGTGCTCTACAGGGCTGTTTGCGGGTGGACCAGCCCGTAAGGCATGGGCCCGCCGCACGCAGTTTCTGTGAGGAGACCAGCCATACGAGGATTGGCCGTTATGATACCTACTGATTTCCTCGCACATCAAAGCTTTGGTATTGACCTCACTTTTCTTTTTTTACGCTTTTCCCTCTTCTCATTAACTTTCCATTTCCAAAAGGGGTCTGCAAACATCTGAGGAGCTGTAATTAATCCCCCATTTCCAACATGTCTTTTTACCTTTTCAGTCAACATGTCTCCGATTGGAGTACACTTTTTTCCTATCCCATGCAGACTTCTGTCAAGAAGAAAAAGTTGCATTACAGAAATTACAGAAGTCTGAATTGGAATTCTGTTTGCTTTTTCAATGTATGTTTTTTTTTTCCTCAGTAGTTTTAAAGTTTTTTTTCTCTCTCTCTCTCTGGCCATCTCTCTGGGAAGAAACATTGCATATACGGTATGCGATATCTAGCATAATACTTTTTCCATTCATTTTTTTTTCCCCCAGCAGTGAAAAAGAGACATTTCCACGCACTGGAGCCCACAAATACTTTCATATATGCAGAGGCTCGCGCGGGGTAACAGTCCCTATTGATACATTTTCATTTTAGATTAAAAAGTAACATTTTTGTGAGGGGGTTCATCGTTGGTGAGATTTTTATGGAATTTTGTTGAGATTTTATGGAATTCTGGCGGTCTTTTATGTATTATTTGCTCTCGATTTCGATATAAATATTTAGCCTCAGCTTTTTGGATCGTGATACACTGACCGATTATATAAGTCTAATGGACTTGATCATCCACCTTCGGGTCTTCCATAAGTTGAGAGAAGAAAAGTTTTATTCTCTTTATCTATAAGACTTTCAACATCCTCATCCATGCCATGGTCACCTATACAACTGATTTCGCAACATTTCACAATGTGGGGAATGAAAAAGGAGAAAAAGAAACGCTTCTCTCTCTTCCACAAGGAATGGATTAATATACTGTCGTATTCTACGCATGCATGAAACATCACACACGTAAATTTACGACAAGGGGGAAACAGAATCTCACACTGCAATGACGGTCAGAAATGTACCCGTTGATATCGGTAAATTTCACAGGCATAATATCCCATTAACTCCAGACATCACCCACAGCTTTGTGTGCTTCACAATACAGGAAATCGAAAAGCTGTAATTTATATGTGTCTGATGCAAGCACTGAGGACGGAACATAAAATCCACCTCAGTGTCTATTCATGATTTCCCCAGTGGAGGGACCACCGCCCTTGAACTGCGAATGATTAAAATATCGTCAGGAAATTCCCTACTAAAACTCGTGGGTGTGGGAAGGTGGGCGAGTTTTCCCGAACACACACACACACACACACACACACACACACACACACACACACTCACAAAAGCTTCTCTCACTAACATGGGGTTTCCACATGAGAAATTTCGCGTATATATATATATATATATATATATATATATATATATATATATATATATATATATATATATATATATATATATATATATATATATATGTGTGTGTGTATGTGTGTGTGTGTGTGTGTGTATTTATTCCATACATATTTGCCATTTCCCACGTTAGCGAGGTAGCGTCAAGAACAGAGAATTGAGCCGTAGAGGGAATATCCTCACTTGGCCCCCTTCTCTGTTCTTTCTTTTGGAAAATTAATAACGAGAGGGGAGGATTTCCAGCCCTATCTAACTCCCCTTTTAGTCGCCTTCTGCGACACTCAATTAATACGTGGGAAGTATTCTTTCTCTCGTATACCCAGGGATAATATATATATATATATATATATATATATATATATATATATATATATATATATATATATATATATATATATATATATACATATATATATATATATATATATATATATATATATATATATATACATATATATATATATATATATATATATATATATATATATATATATATATATATATATATATATATATATATATATATATAAACTGATTAACGAAATTACAAAAATGGACAGCATACAGAAGTTTGAAAAGTTGCATGGTGCATGACAACAGAGAATATGCCAAAGTTTAAGAGACTGGGCCACTGTGCGGGTAAGACTGCCTCCACGTACAGAACCACCAGGTAATTACAAGTAGGAAACTACCACTGGAAGTTCTGGAACTAAAAGAACCATATGTATATATTACAGATACCTAGATCATACTAGTATAGAAACATTCATCCCACTGTACATAGTACACGTTCTTCCACCCCTATTCCTTTGAAATACTTTTCATCTGTCAAGTATGTCATCCAAGTTATCGCAAAAATAAGATATATTTTTTTTCTAACGCGTTGAGAGAGGTCGCTGCCCAGGATGAGGAAAGCGTCAGAAACCTACGGCAGTTTGAATCAGCACAGTTGATACGCTACCCCGCGCATCAAAGGGGGGCTTTCCTCCGGTGTCTGGCTGGCTGTACAGCCATAGACTCCATCCTTAGAATACGCACTGTTCTCCTTCATCAAATAATGATAACGGTCATTATTTTTTTCTTTATGACTTCTTTATTTCCTGCCTTAGCGAGGTAGCGTCAGGTGCAGGCGGCTAAGCCTTCGAGGGAAAAAAATCTTCTCTTGGCTCCTTCCTCTCTTCCTACTTTTCGGTGAGAAACAGTACAAGAGGAGAGGATTTCCAGTCCCACTTTCCGACGTCTCTTTGTCGCCTCATACGACTCACAAGAGATACATATATAATCTTTCTCCCCTATCCTCAGTGATGATGATAATGATAACGATAATGATATTAGTGATAATGATAATGATGGTAATGATAGTATGATTATGGTAATGATAATAATAATAATAATGACAACAATGATAATGATAATAATAATAATAATGACAATAATGATAATGATAATAATAATAATAATAATAATAATAATAATAATAATAATAATAATGATAATGATAATAATAATAGTGATAACTAATATTAGTGATGATAATGATAATAATAATTGTAATAATAATAATATTAATAATAATGATAATAATGATGATGATCATGATATTAATGATGATAATGATAGTAATAGTAATAATAATAATAGTAATAATAATAATAGTGATAACAATATTAGTGATAATGATAATAGTAGTAGTAATAATAATAATAATGATAATAATGATAATGATAATAATAACAATAGTGACAATAGAAATAGAATAATGATAATGATAACAATAATCCAGTTAACTGCAGTTAACCTCTTCCATATCACGGTTCCTGTCCCTCCTCTGTTTGGAGGCTAACCCCTCCTGTTCCATTGTTACCTCCCTCTCCTGTTCCACGGTAATCACCCACCACCCTCTCGCTCCCATCTACCGTAACGAAATGGAAAAAAAAAAAATCTTCCAATTTCATTGTGAACCCTTTACCGTTCCATCTCGGCCACCTCCTCCCTTTCCATAGTGTCTGTACATCCTTCCCACTCAAGTACGATGTGAAATACCCTTTCCGTTCCGTTTCTATGTCCCCTTCTTTCAGTTCCGTTTCCATGTACCCTTCTCTCCGTTCCGTTTCTATGTCCTTCCTAGCGAACTTCCCTTTCCATTCCATTCCTCTGCTTCACAGATACACTTCTCTCCCTCTTCCATCACATCTGTAGTGACCCCGCAGTCTGTCTCCAGCCCTGAGGGGGGATCACCTCGTCCTTCCCTCTCATATATCGAAAGATCTGAGAGCTCTTCCTACTGTTGTGCTCGTGTACTAAGTCCTCCTCCTCCTCCTCCTTCTCTCTCTCTCTCTCTCTCTCTCTCTCTCTCTCTCTCTCTCTCTCTCTCTCTCTCTCTCTCTCTCTCTCTCTCTCTCTCTCTCGTTATGACGTGTCCTCAACAGCAGCCAGGGAGGGTTGGGGAAGTGGGGAGGGGTGTGTCCACCATTGGCTGAATCCACCAGTTGACTGGATGAGGTAATTTGTACAGAATAAATTGATTTTTTTTTCCTCCCTCTCTCTCGTGACAACTTGTGGATTTTTTTATTTTTTCTTCGGCGTGCAGCTGACATTCATTGTGTACTGGTCAACCTAAGTGGTGTCTTGTTCATTCCCTCCGTGACAGACCTAGACCCGTCTCCCTCTATAGCCAGCCAGCCATTTTTTTTTTTTTTCAAAAGAAGGAACAGAGAAGGGGGCCAGGTGAAAATATTCCCTCAAAGGCCCAGTCCTCTGTTCTTAACGCTACCTCGCTATCGCGGGAAATGGCGAATAGTATGAAAAAAAAAAAAAAATATATATATATATATATATATATATATATATATATATGATTCTGTGGTTGTCCTTTAGGATCGCGAAGACATACTCTCTCTCTCTCTCTCTCTCTCTCTCTCTCTCTCTCTCTCTCTCTCTCTCTCTCTCTCTCTCTCTCTCTCTGTCCCTCTCTCTGTCCCTCTCTCTGTCCCTCTCTCTCTCTCTCTCTCTCTCTCTCTCTCTCTCTCTCTCTCTCTCTCTCTCTCTCTCTCTCTCTCTCTCTCTCTCTCTGTCTCTCTCTCTCTCTGTCTGTCTGTCTGTCTCTCTCTCTCTCTCTCTCTCTCTCTCTCTCTCTCTCTCTCTCTCTCTCTCTCTCTCTCTCTCTCTCTCTCTCTCTCTGTCCCTCTCTCTGTCTCTCTCTCTCTCTCTCTCTCTCTCTCTCTCTCTCTCTCTCTCTCTCTCTCTCTCTCGGAGGCCGCAACACCAGCGTGACCAGGTTCTTCCCATCCGTAAGAAAATATCCCCCCCCCCCCACTTCCACTACAGGGGATAACAGCGTAGGAGACGTTAGGTGAAATAAGACTCTTTTGGGGTACGCAGTGGTCTTTGACGCACACCACTTCCTTCTGTTTTCTTTTTTTTTTTTCTTTTTTTTGGCATTCCCAAGACTTCATAATATCATTCATAAGAATCTTTAGGGGGAAAAGGGTGAAAGAAAAGAAATTACGACGATGGGAAAACTCTTCGTTGATAATAATGATAATAATTAGCCTGTTTCTCCACAACTTGCATTTTGCCCTCCCTTCCGTGCTCGAATAAGCGAGCGGTGAAAGGGTCGTACATTTTAATACCTTCCAAACTCCTGTAAGCAGCTTCGGTCTCACGCTTCCTGCTTTCGCTCAATGTCTC